>NW_022111373.1:71978653-71986196 GCF_000313985.2 Echinops telfairi | reverse complement strand
GGAGGAGGAGGAGGAGGAGGAGGAGGAGGAGGAGGAGGAAGAGGAGAAAAGACTGAGCCTACAGAATAGCTTCACTATAAACCGTTCTGAGCACATTCTAGACCAATTTTCACCAATGACAGCAAGGGCAGTGCTATTGTAATTTTTTAGTAGTGTTAAGCAAAAGAGCAAGGAGCATGTATTATGCTAAAGTTATCTAGAAGATGGGTGACAAATGTTGGGGCAAGGGCACAATTTCCACACTTATCATAGGCGCTATTTTCCTTCGACCTGTGAACTCAGTTCACTCTAGCTCACAGTCAGGTCGGACTGGAATGAACTTGAAAGCAGTGGGCTTGTTTGTTTGAATCTGAGCAGAAGCAGACCTCCAGGCCTTGCTTCATTGATGCTGCGGAGTGGATTGCAACCACAGACCTTCCTGTTAGTAGGTGAGTATGAACAGTTTGTGCCACCAGAGCTTCTCCTGGGACTGATGCAAAATCCATGGTCACGGACTCCATTCCAGCTCACAGGGAGCCAGTGGTACGGAGTGGATCTGCTCCATAGAGTTCCCAAGGCTTCAGTCTTCACGGAAGCAGACTGCCACATCTTTCTCCCTCAGGGCAGCTGGTAGGTTAGCAGCAGAGCACTGCCATTCAGTTCCTAAACCATGGACCTGCTACCTCCGAGCTGTTAGGGAAACTGGAAAAGTGAGCTTGGGGGATTCTGCTCTGAAAGTGAGGACCCCTAAGGTGGGCAATGCCTTCCGAATGCAGGAATGGTCCCCAAAGGCTCCTACAGCAAAATGACATGAGCTCATTACCCAATAAAAACTAAATATTCAATAAACTGCTAATGCCTCCACAATTTTATTATGTTAGGATCAAAGCAGATACTGGAGATATAGATCTCACAGTTAATAGGTAATGGTGGTTATTTGCAAGAACACAAGTTAAAGACAAAGATTGAAATAAAAGGCAAATGAGGCGGGGAAATCCATTTAAGTCTCCCAGAAACTTTAATGAAAACATCAATGACCATAAAAGTCTGATGTAAAATAGAATATTTACATTTAACTTGTAGACTTGCACATTTCCCCCCTAGATTTCCTGTCACATTGAATACTAAGATAGAAATATAGTTAGCTTTGTGAAGATATTCTGTATGACAAAGTAACAGGGGACGTTATACTAGAGTCCCAACTCATGGACTATACCACCCCAAGAGTGAGCCCTAAGGTAAACTATGGACTGTAGATAAATGTCATTGTTAGCTGCCCTCACGTAGATTCCAACTCATGGAGATTCCATGTGTGCAAAGCAGAACTGCTCTGTGGGATTCTCAAGGATGTGACCTTTCGGGAATAGAGCACCAGGTCTTTCTTCCAGGCACCTCTGGGTGGATTCAAACTACCAGCCTTTCAGCTTTTAGTACCACCTGTGTACTTCAGTGAAGAGTATCAGTGGCCACTTTCTGTGGAGTTGAATTCTATTCACGGCCACCAACGGATGTGTCAGAGTAGAACTGTGCTCCATGCGGTTGTCCCCTGGGTGACTTTTTCCAAAGTAGATGATTGCCAGACCCTTTTCTAACAGAATGCCCAAACTGTAGGTCAATACCATCGCTATCACCTGCAAGTACAGGTTTGCTGAAGAGCAACTAACAATGGTTGCAGAGGTACATTGAGAGGCAGCTGCCAGAGGGTCAGGCTGATTCAGAAGAGGATGTAGAACAAGGGACATCATTGCTGATAGCTGACAGATCTTGGCTGAAAGCAGAGAATACCAGAAGATGTTTACTTATGTTTTACTTATTGACTATGCAAAGATATTCAATTGTGCATACTATAATAAATGATGAATAACCTTGAGAGGAATAGGAATTCCAGGACCCTTCATTGTGCTCGTGAGGAACTTGTACATGGATCAAGAGGCAAGGGAGGATGGGGGAGAGAGGGGAAGAAAATGAGGAGTTGGTACCAAGGGCTCTCGTAGAAAGAAAATGTTTTGAGAATGATGATGGCAACAAATGTACAAATGTGCCTGACACAATGGATGTAAGTATGGATTGTGATAAGAGTTGTACGAGCCCCCAACAAAATGATTTAAAAAAAAAAGAAATTAGGAGAGGTGTGTGTCAAGGTTGTATCCTCTCACCATAGTTAATCAATCTGTGTGCTGAGCAAATAATCAGAAAAGCTGGCATATATGAAGAAGAACAAGGCATCAGAATTGGAGCAGAGCTTATTAAGCTACAATACACAGGTGACACAACCTTGCTTGTTGAAAGTGAAGAGGACTTGAAGCACTTGCTACTGAAGATCAAGGATTTTAGCCTTCGGTATGGATTATAACTTGATATAAAGAAGACCAAAATCTTCACAACTGGGCCAATAAGTAACATAATAAATGAAAGAAAGGTTAAGGATTTTGTCTTGTTGGATCCACGGTTGATGCTTATGGAAGCAGCAGTCAAGAGATCAAAAGATGAGTTGCATTAGGTAAATCTGCCGCACACAACCTCTTTAGAGTACTGAAAACCAAGGATGGTACTTTGAGGACTAAGGTGAGCCTGACCCCAAGCCATGGTATTTTCCATTGCTTCATACGCATGTGAAAGTTGGATCCTGAATAAGGAAGACTGGAGAAGAACCGATGCATTTGAATTGTGGTGTGAGGGAAGAATTCAGAAAGTACCTTGGACTGCTAAAATACAAACCAATCTGTCTTGGAAGAAGTTAGGCCAGAGTGCTCCTTAGAGGCAAGAATGACAAGATTTCTTACATACTGTATTAGGCCAGGTTACCTAAAGAAACAAATCCAGAGACACTCACATATATGTAAAAGAGAGCTTTATATCAAAGATCAATTGTATTTTAAGAACACATTCTAGCCCAGTCCACATCAAGTCCATAAATCCAAATATTAGCCCATATGTCTGACACTAGTCCATAAATTCCTCTTAAGACTCACATAGCCATTCACAATGAAGCTGAATGCAGGAAGATCACAGGCCAGTGGGGGGAAAGCCCTGTGGATCCAGCTGTGGTGGAAGCATCTCAGCACTGGTGCAGGTCTCCACGTGGCTCCTCTAGCTCTCCAAGTGCTTCAACAGGAAGGTTGGGTGTGGCTCTTCAACAGGAAGAGCAAGGCAGAGAGTGTGTGACCTGCCTCTGGGAGAAAGAGAGGAAGTTCTCATAATCCCCGTGAGAAGGCCACGCCCATAAGGAGGCACCATCAGGCTGTGACATGATTGACAGGCTAGATTCCACCCCTACACTTATTTATCAAGTTGATATAGAATTATGTAAACTACCACATATACCTTGGACATGGTATCAGGAGACACCAGTCCCTGGAGGAGGACATCTTACTGGGTAAAGTGTAGGAACCCTCTTATTGTAAACTTGATTATGATGGATGGAACTATTGTGTAATATACTACCTGGTCAATTGACCTCCCTCTTGACCAATCCTGAATTTAAATATCTCTCGGTTGTTCTACGACAGAAATTTTCTCTCTGGTGTATTTAAATAATCTTGGTCACCTTTTCTTTCCCTTTTTTTAAATTTGTTTTTATTTCGGTTTGTTTTTTTCTTGTTTCTGTTATGTTTCCTGGTTTACAAAACGCAGAAGGAGTAGCTGCATAGAGACAGTAACTAATGAGATCGTCTGTCGGGGACGGGAGGGGAAGGGTAAGGGTAACGGGAGCAAATGATGAGAGCGGGAGGGAGGAGGGTGCGCTAGAACTGACTGTGATGATTTCTACGAAAGTCTTTTTAAAGTGACTTAACTATGAAAGCATATGATAAAAAATGAGAGCATATGATATGTGAATTGTATATCAATAAAACTATTGGAAAAAGAAAAGGAGGAAGACCCTCAAGGAGATGGACTGGCAGTGGCTGCTCCAATGGGCTCAGGCATAGGAACAATCGTGTGATGGTACAGGGCTGGTCAGTGTTGCGTTCTGTTGTGCATAGGATCTCTATGGGTCAGAACTGACTCGATGGCTCCTAACAACAACAACAACAACGTATGGATATGGGCTCATCAATTGTAACAAATGTACCACAGATGTTAATGACATAAGAAACCATGTACACTGGCGAGATAGGGCACATGGGAAGTCTTTGTATTTTCTGCAAAACCTAAAACTACTCAAAAGATAAAATAAAGCCTATTTTAAGTAAAAGGAGAAAAATAAAACCAGAAAACCAAAACCAAAAGAGAAAGCCAGTATTTTAGAGTGCAAGGAGAATGATGGGTTGTCCTACAACTCCATAAGTCTGATAAAAGACAATGGGGGCCCAAGACCATTCAGTGATTTGCTCAAGGTCATTTGTAGAAAAAGAAGTCACGTTAAGAAACCAAATCATCAGATTCTTTTTTTTTTTTTCTTCCGAGAATCCTTTCTCAGAGGCTCCCTCAAGTTGATGAAGAAGCTGGAGGCTGTGGCTCTGCGCCCCTCCACAGCCAGCCAGGACAGCGGCTCGGCTGAGGGTGTGCTTCCGGAGATTTATCCCTGCCTCAACCCGGGCCGCTGGGTTCCAAGTCTCAGGCAAGAAAAATGGGAGACATAAAACCAATTTCCACAGGGGCCATAACATAGAAAATATGGCTTTCTTCCTGCTAAATCAAACATTTGGGCCAGCTTTCCCTACAAATCCTGTCTCCCAGTTACAGCCTGGTGGTGTTCACTTGACACATATTTCCTGCTGGACTCCTCTGTGCCAGGGAAGCATTTATTACCATAGGATTCATCTGCAGAGCACGGAAGCTTGATGTTCTCACTGAAGGGCCTGCAGGCATCTAATTAAAGAGTCTTCTCTTTGAAATAGAGTAGAAAAATCAGGCAAATTTCACAAAAAGCCAGGTAAGCACAGGTTTATTAGGGCTTACTTCACTGATCTGTAGTGAGCAAAGCAAGTCCAGGTTTACTTTGCTTATGGGATACTCCCTCTCTGGTAGGGATTGTAAATTTGAAAAGAGGCTTTCATCCTGCAAGGGGGGTGGTGGCTAGGAAAGAGAGATACCAGCCCTACCGAGAAGCAGAAACTTGGATGTAGTGAAATATTGTGAAATTGTTCACTACAGATCAGCAAGTAAGCACAAATAAGCCTATACTCACCTTGATTATTGGGTAATACAAGATGGAATAGAAAAGAATCTATTGTTACCTAAAAGCAGTGGGAAGTAGAGATGATAAATAAATACCCTTGGAAAACATGGTTTGGTTCTTAAGGAAAACATGCATATAAAAATTATGGTAGAATTAATAATAAATGTCCCTAGAGCCACGCAGTTGTGGTGACCAAAACACTCACTTCCACTGAGTCCACTCTGCACCCCTCTAGGACAGAGTAGAACTATGCCTATGGGTTTCTGAGACTCTCGCTCTTCACAGGAGTAGAAAGCATCATCTTTCTCCTGCAGAGTGGTGGGTGGTATCAAGTTGCTGACCTGTGGTTAGCAGCCCAACACATAACCCATTTTGCCGTCACAATACAAAAACATTGGCAGGGAGGGATATCAGGAAGGGGGCCAGCAAAGGACCAGGTGAAAAGGAGCTCCCGTCCCTTATACTGATCTAAATACAGGCATGTATCTAAGTAAATATATTTTTATATAACAATAGGGAAATAGATCTATGTACATATATTTATATATTAAGTATTAAGGTAGCAGATGGACATTTGGCCTCGACTCAAGTACTCCCCCAACACAAGAACATTTTGTTCTAATAACCTGGCATTGCATGATGCTCACCTTCCTGGCACGATCGCTCAAGACAAAATGGGTGTATAAGCAAACATGGTAAAGAAAACTGATGGTGCCTGGCTATCAAAAGATACAGTGTCTAGGGTCTTAAAGGCTTGAAGATAAACAAGCAGCCATCTAGCTGAGAAGCAACAAAGTCCACACGAAAGAAGCACACCAGCCTGTGTGATCACGAAGTGTTGATGGGATCAAGTACTAGGCATCAAAGACCCAGAACAAAAAAATCATATCAATGTGCATGGGGTCTGGAGGAATGGAGTGGAGACCCAAAGTCCATCTGTAGACAATTGGACATCCCCTTACAGAAGGGTCACAAGGAAGAGACGAGCCAGTCAAGATGCAATATAGCACCAATGAAATACATAACTTTCCTCTGGCTCCTTAATGCTTCTTCCCCCACACTATCATGACCCCAATTCTGCCTTACAAATCCAGCTAGACCAGAGCATGTATACTGGTACAGATAAGAGTTGGAAATACAGGGAATCCAGGACAGATAAACCGCTCAGGACAATAATGAGAGTAGTGATACCAGGAGGGGAAAGGGAAGGTGCGGGGAGAAAGAGAGAGCCAATCACAATGATCTACATATACCCCTCTACGAGGGGTCAACAACAGAAAAGAGGGTGAAGGGAGACATTGGTCAGTGGTGACCCCACGCGTGCAGAGCAGAGCTGCTCCATCGGGTTTTCAAGGCTGTAACCCTTCAGAAGCAGATCGCCAGGCCTGTCTTCAATGGCACCCCTGCATAGGTCGGAATCATCATTTTTTCAACTAGTAATAGAAAAGGAAATTCCATAAGGAATAGCAGACCTCAAGTGTCTCCAATAAGGAATCCATGATTTGGAGAAGTCCCAACATTAAAAAAAAAAAAAAAGTCAAGAGACTGATACCTTCCCTGGATATCTCACAAAATGAAGTCATCAAATTTGAGATCTTATACAAATAAGTTAGCAGTGGTGAACACCCATGATGGGTTCCCCTCTTTTGACAATATCAGGGGCCCTAACCACAATGTCAAGTCCCAACTATGTCTGTCATTTTAGAATATACCATTCATCATAGAGGCAAAAGCTCTGGGGCTATTGTCCTGTCTGCTTCACACCTCTGATGGACAGCTGCAGAGGCCAGCTCCCCTTCTAGCACTGAAAGCCCCTTCCCTAAGGAGTGCCCTGAGCCATAGCAGTGACTGTTCCAGGTCCTGTCCTATGAAACTGAGAAAGCACCCACTGAAAAACAGCCAAGAGTGCCTGAGAAGTACTCACTCCCCGCGGCAAACTCACTCAGTGGAGACCAGATCAGAGGATTCAGTGAGATGAAGTCAGTGAAAATGGCCCTTCTAGCCTTAATTCCTTATGTTATGTATTACAGTTCTAGACTCTATGCTTGTGGCTATAATCCCATTTGGGAAGGAATTCTCTATTACAGGATTAAGGTGACATGTACCTTTAGACTTCAGTCACTGTCTGTTGTTTCCTGGGGTATGGTCCCTAAAAGACAAAAAACACACCTCCATCAAAGCCATTCCATTGTGTCTAAGAGCCATTTGAGCACAGAGAGAGCCCAGGACCATTGGAAGAGCATAGTCCAGATCTCTGTCTGAAGGAGATGCTGGACGGCAACAGAGATCATGATACAGAGACTATGGGACAGAGTAAGAGAAGTAGTGCAAAGACTACAGGACTGTGAGACCGGATGACAAGGGAGCTCCTTGGTCCAGGAAGGCAGAGGCCAAGGGACTTGGCCCTTCTAGCCATAATTCTTTTTTATTTTTTATTTTTTT
>NW_022111373.1:71956275-71977051 GCF_000313985.2 Echinops telfairi | reverse complement strand
CTTAAAAGCTTGAAGACAAACAAGCAGCCATCTAGCTCAGAAGCAACAAAGCCCACATGGAAGAAGCACACCAGCCTGTGTGATCATGAGCTGTCAAAGGGATCAGTTATCAGGCATCAAAGAACAAAAAATTCATAGCCATAATTCTTTAAGTTATGCTGAGAGACCCGAGGACCATAGAGAGACTTGGCTGCTGGTGGAGGAGAGCTACTGGTGTGTATCAAGGACTGTGTCCTTACTATTTACTGATCCTGACTTGTGCTAACCCCTAATAAACCCTCTTAACCTCAAATCAAGCAGACCAAGCATGGGGTGAAGATGTGGGGAGGGATACTTCTAGAAAGGAGGCTTTGAGAGAATGGAGAACGGAAATACTGTTTGGGATCAGGTAAAAGAGGAACTCTTCATCCTGGGACCAGGGAATGGCTTGACAGGATCAATACTCCTTTATCAATCCTTTCTTGAAAGGCACTGCGCTATGTTTTCATCTAACAATTATTACTTACATGTATAAATCAAGAGAAAGAAAGAAAACCCCACACTCATAGCTATGGGAAAAGAAGGAAGTGATTTGGGGGTGCTCTGTTACTAAGCAAACAAAACTCCCTGCCATCAAGTCCGTTCCACCGCGTAGCAATGCTGCCCATGTACACACAGCACTGTCCCAAAGGGTTTTCTTAGCTGCAATCTTTGCCGAACCAGATTTTATGACCAATGCTCCTTTGCTTCCTCGAAGCCACTAACCCACCCAAACACTCACTGCCATTGAGATGATTCTGGAGTTTCAGAGACTGAATCTTTACAAAAGCTGATAGCCTCTTTTTTCTCCCCCGGAGAGACTAGTGGGCTTGAACTACCAACTTTGTGGTTAGCAGCCAGGCATTTAACCCATTATTTCATCGGGGAGCCTTTGAAGCCATTGAGTGGATTTAAATCTCCAACCATTGTCAGTAATGAAATGTAAACTGTCACCCGGGAACCATGTTATATCTACAGTTACATCCATATTTATCCTTAGAGCACAAGTGGATGGGGCCTTCCTGTAAGAAGTTTGGAACAGAAAGCCAGACATTTCTTATCTCTTCCTCGGTGGCTGTGTTGGTCCCAGTCACCATAAACTCTATCTGATTTAATGAGTTTTTCTTTATTCTTCTACAACAATGGTTCTCAACCTGTGGGTCATGACCCCTTTCACAGGGGTCACTGGATTCATAACAGTAGCAAAATTACCGTTATGAAGTAGCAACAAAAATAATTTTATGGTTGGGGGTCACCACAACATGGGGAACTGTATCAAAGGGTCGCGGCATTAGGAAGGTTGAGAACCACTGTCCTACAAGAAACTTGCAATAGCAAGGGTGTTGAAACACAGCATCGAGGATGGAACTTTTCAGAAGAAAGTCAGTTCATTTGAGCTCACTCTTAATCTAAGAATAATTCGTTTTTCTGATGTGGCCATGCCCAATATTTGCCCTCATGAAGATCTGTGTGCTACAGCAAAGTACGGTGAAGAACTCAGACAGTGACTGGCTATCAGAAAGAACAGCATCTGGGCACTAAGAGGCTTGTCTAAAAACAAGCAGCCATCCCACTGAGGTATCAGCTAAATCCACACAGAACAATCACACCCGCCCATGTGATCCAAGGATTGTATATAATAAAATAAAATAAAAAATAATAAAATCCAAGAGCAGAGGAGGGAATTGTACTAGGGCTTGAGTTATGTGCACCAGTTTGCAATAGGCTATAGAGAACAATAAAAGCCCAAAATCCATTGCAGAGTCCCCACGCAGATTAAGACTCCATCGAATTTCCTCAGATCATTGACCAGGGATGTGAACAGCCGTGTTCCTCAGACAGAGTGCACTGACAAGTGGATTACTGCAGCTATCAAACTCAAATTCATTCTCATCAAGCCAGTTCTGACTTGTAGCGAAACTGAGCTTTCCCTTTGGGATTCCCAGGCTGTGAATCTTTGGGGCAGCTGGCAGCCTCCTCTTTCTCCTGAAGAACAGCTTGTGGATTTGAACTGCTGATCTTTCCGTTGGCAGGCCAGCATGTGGTCCATATGCTACCAAGGCTCATACAACTGATATACTAAAAAAAATGAAACTCAATCGACTCAATGCTGACTCATAAGTGACCCCCACTATGAGTTTCCAAAACTACAACTGTTTATGGGAATAGAAAGTCCCATCTTTCTCCCAAGAAGCTGACGTTGGTTTCAAACAGCTGATCTTGGGGATTGCAGGCCAATTCATAACCACTGTACCACCAGGTATAGTTAGGTTAAAATTTAACATCTTAATACCTGTTTTCCCTTATGATCCATTTTTTATGTACTCTAGTTTTCATTTTTTCTGCTTTTAGATTGAGGTTTCCCTGTAGTTTCTGTTGTTGTTGAGTATTTTTTGTTTGCTTTTGGGGGTTATGATTTTCTTTATATGCAATCCAGGATAGGTGGCTCTATAAAGACAGTGACTAGAGGATGGGAGGGCTATGTGTCTGGGACATCTGTTCCCCCATTGCTAGCCAGGATGATTTGGCTGATCTGGTTGGCTAGTCAGTGTCCCGCCCTGCTTTATGTGTGTCTCTTTCCAAGCTGCATGCTCAGTTGAAGAAGATGACCTTCCCCGAGAGAAGGAGGACCGTCCTTCAGTCAAGGGTATACAAATGTCTGCACTCCCTTGCTGGACCCTCCAGACAAGTCTCAAGACAGTGATTAGATCAATCATTTCTTAGAGTTACAGCAGGGGAGGGTCGGAGGAAATAGGGAACTAATAATAATGGGTACAAAAATTAAGAAATGTGTTGAAATGGACTGTGGTGTGATTGCACAGTTCTTTTTAATATATTTAAGCCATTGGATTGTATGGTACATGAATTATATGTCCTGAAAACTGTTCTTAAAAAGTCAGTTGAGATGAGTTAGATTTAGTGAACTGTTCCCAAAGAAATGAGAATGTAAAGGAGAATATTATGTTTAGGGTGAGTAACCTGGAAGACACCATCTTACCCAAGTTGTCAAGGTTAACATCACCTTATTACATGGATATCACTTGATCCTGATATGATGACAGGAGAAAGGCATTTCCCACCTTTGTAGTATTCTTCTGCCCCCCACAAAAAAATCCATAACCCCATTCTAGTCATGATGAAAAACATCAGACAAATCCAATTGAGGGGCATTCTACAAAATACCTGCTAAACACTCTTCAACATTGGTAAGGCCAGGAACAACAAGGAAAAATGGGACAACTATCACAGACCAGAAGAGACTAAGAAGATACAAGAACTAAATGCAATGTGGTTTCCTGGATTGGACCCTGAAACAGCAAAAAGGTATTAACTGGAAAACTGGTGACAACTTCTTAGAGTGTGGAGTTTAACCAACAGGAATGGATCTACCAATGGTTATTTAATTTTGCGAGAAGCATCACAGAAACATAAGAAATATAGCTGCCCCTTAGATGCAAGGAATGTGAAACTTTGGCTCTCTTACTTTGGACATATTATTAGAAAAGACCAATCATAAGAGAAGGACATTGTGGTCGGTAAAGTAGGTAGTCAAGGAAAATGAAAACAAAAACAATAACAAACAAACCAAAAATCCCTCAATGAGATGGACTGACACAATAGCCAAAACAATGGACCCAAGTGCACGATCAGCAGCATTTCATTCGGTATGTATGAGCCAGGTCTGACCTTACAGCAACTAACAAAAATGTACGCTGATAACATCAGGGGGAACTGAAGCAGTATGAGATGTATATAGACGTTCTCTTTACTATCTTTGCAACTGTTCTCTAAATCTAAAACTGTGCCAAGATAAAAAGCTACTAAAGAATAAAATAAAATTGCATCCCTACTTTTGCAAGATAAATGCCAAAGTCCTTACAGTAGCTTACCAGTATCAAACCAAGTGTCCTCCAGCTGGTTCCAATTCAGGGCAACCTCATGCATGTCAGAGTACAACTGTGCTCCAGTTCATGTTAACAGTATACATCACCCAGGAACTCCAAAAGGGCCTATCGGTCCTATTTTATTGGTCCTATTTTAAATTATAATACCCTTCCAGGAACTCCCCTTTCCCTTCTTTATTTTTCTCCAGCAAATGCAAGCTTCCCTAAAGCATACAGACATATCCAAAGTGGTAGCAATGTCATTAGGTGCCATTAGTCAGTTACAATTCACAGTGACTGTCCAACAGAACAAAGCACTGCCTGGTCCTGCTCCATCTTCATAATTGTTCCTGCAGGTGAGTCTGTTCTAACAGCCACTATGCCAATCCATCTCATTGAGGATCTTCCTTTTTCATTGACCCTCTACTTGGCCAAGCAGGATACCCTTTTCCAAGGACTGATCCTTGCAGACAGCATGTCCAAAGTATGTACAATTAAGGCTTGACATCCTCATTTCTAAAGAGCATCTAGCTATACTTATACAAGATAGATGGGTACATTCTTCTAGAAGTCCATGGTATCTTTGGTATTATTTGCAATCACTACAATTCAAATATATTGATTCTTCTTTGGTTTTCCTTATTCAACATCCATCTTTCACATGCATATGAAGCAACTGAAAATATCTGGCTTATGTCAGTCACCTCAATCCTCAAAGTGGCATCTTTGCTCTGAACACTTTAAAGAGGTCATTTGCAATAGATTTGCTCAATCCAATATATCTTTGATTTCTTGATAGCTGTTTCCATAAGCATTTGTAGTGAACCCAAGTTAAACTAAATCCTTGATGATTTCAATGTTTTTGCATTTATCATAATGTTGGTTATTGGCCCATTTGTGAGGGATTTTGTTTTCTTTCTGTTGGAGTGTAGCCCATACTGAAAATGTCATCAGATCTTCAAATGCTCTTTACTTTCCGTAAATAAAGTCGTGCCCTCTGAACAATGAATGTTTTTCATGACTCTCCAATCTTAATGCTGCATTCTTCTTCGTATATTCCATGTGTTACGTTGGGTTCTCTAGAGAAACAAAAGGAGGGATGCTTGTATGTGTTGTGTGTAGAAAGAGATTTATATCAAGAAATGACTAACACAGTTGTGGATATATGTTAAGTCCAATCAAGTTCAACTCAAGCTGCTTCTGAGTCATGGAAGCTGATGAACAGGAAGCAGGATGATGAAGCAGACAGCCAGAGGCACAGGCTGGTGGATACAAAGGTCTCATAGGCCAAGAGAATCCACCTTTGGTAGTCAACTCCAGGGATCAGCAGAAGACCAGAAGAGTGGGAAACAAATGCAAAACCCAGCTACAGTCAAAGAGGATTTGATCCTGCTCAGTCTCTATCTCTTATACCAAAAGGCTTATGACACCAAGGAGGTGTCATGAGGCTGCAACACAATTGATAGATTGAGTTCCACCCCTTCCCTTTCCCAGGAGTGTCTAGATGACATAATTCCTAGCCATTACATTGCATCATCATAGATTATTTGCTCAGTATACACTTTGAATAAGTACATGAAAGTATATAATTCTGACACACACCATTCCTGATTTTAAACCATGCATCATCCCCTTGTCCTGTTCTATTGTCTCTTGGTTTATGTATAGGTTCTACATGAGCATAATTGTTTTAGAATTCTTGTTCTTCACAATATTATATATTTTTGTGATCCACTGAGTCAAATGCCTTTGCATAGTCAATAAAGCACAAATAAATATCTTTCTCGTATTCTCTGCTTTCATCCTAGATTCCTTTGATAATAGCAATGATGTACCTCATAGCACTTATGAATCCAACATGAATTTCTAGCAGTTCCCTGTTGATCTATCACTATAATTATTTCTGAATTATCACCAGCAATTTTACTTGCCTTCTGCATTCTTTGAGTCAACTTTCTTTGGAGTGGACATAAATATGGGTTTCTTTCAGTCAGTTGGCCAAGTTTGCTATTTAAAACAGTGATAAACACAGTTTCAGAATGACTGGGAAACCTAGGGGTTACACTTAATCCAAAAGGGTGGCAAATTTGGTGATCTGGCCAGGGTCTGTGTTCTGCTGGTTATTAATTTGTGTGTTCAAGGAATTTAAAATTCTCCTGACCAGGAGAAGAATCCTCTGCATTGGGCCAGGTGAGTAGGATGTGGTTGCAGGAGTTTGGAAAGAAAAAGACTACTTTGCAGGAAGTTGAGAGTAGTGCTAAATAGTATGGTAGGCTGGCTTCATTCTGCTTACACCAACATCTTTGCCCACTCTAGGTTAACTATTGACATACTCGTGAAAAACTCTTGTTTAACCCCTGTGTGGCTGAGTCCTGTCATCAGCAAAATGGGGACAGTCAAGTCCTTACCTCACAGGGTTACTGGGAAGACTAACTGTACCCATGAAACACCTAAGGAACCCTGGTGATGCTGTGGGTTAAACATTGTAAGGTTGGTGGCAGTTCCATAGAAGAGAGAGGAGGTTATCTGTTCCTGTAAAGATGAACAGTCTCAGACACCCAATGTGGGGTTGATATGGGTCTTGGTGACATAGTAGATTACATACGCATTGGGCTGCTAACTGCAAGGGCAGCAGTTCAACTCCACTAGCTGCTCCTCTGGAGAAAGATGAGGCTATCTCTTGCTATAAAATCTTACAGCCTGGGGAACCCTAGGGAACAGTTCTACTCTGTCCCATAGGGGCACTTTGCGTCAAAATTGATTCAATGGCAATTGGTTTGTGTTGGTCTGAGTTGGAGTTGCCTGGATGACATTGGGTTGGGGCAATGAAGCACTTAAAGAAGTCCTGATGGCAAAACCGCTAAAAAGCTCGGGAGTTCAAAATCCACCAGCCTCAGAGTGGCAGGAAAGGCCTTGCATCCTACTCCCATCGATTTGAGGGCCTACGAAACTCCCTGGGGCAGTTCTCAGAGTTCACTGAGGATTTCTGTGAGGCAAAATCTACTTGACAACAACCGGTAGTACATAACACAGCCAACTCCACATAGCCAGTACTCAAAGGAGGCAAAAAAGCAAACACACCACCATCAAGTCAATTCTGCCTCACAGCAACCCTACAGGGCAGAGTAGAACTGCCCCACCCCTGAGGAGGGGTTCCAAGGCTGTAACTCTGGCGGGGAGTCGAAAGCCTTATCTTGCTCCTGCACAGTCGCTGGTGGTTTCGGACTGCTGACCTTGCAGTTAGCAGCCCAATTCATAGCCTGAGATGCCACCGGGATGTCTAGTTATTCTGTTAGAAAGCATTGAAGGAAACAATGAAGACAAGAGAGGAACTTTCAGAGCTAGAAAGAAAACTGGAAATGTAGTCACCACTTCTGGGGTGCTTCGGTCATCCAGGAGGCTCTGGCAAGCTGGCAGCTCCCTGAGCTCTGAGGGATGCAGTCTTTACCTGTGGCGGAGGAACCCCTGAATGACACACACACACACACACACACACACACACACACACCATCCCTGCGGCTTCTCTAAGCATCTACTCACTAGATTCTAGTGAACTGAAATCGAGGGTTTAGCTGTGGACCAGTAAGCAGACTTAGGAAGGGGACCGTCCACCGGAAGGAGAAGGCACACCCAGCACCCTGGGAAAGGGTGTTTTGTGCTTTGGGTGTAAAACAAGTCGAAAAAGTGGCTTAGGGTCATCTTTTAATTTTACCTATGACTAACCCCAGGTCCGTAAAGGGGGAGTGCCTGTGTGATGTGGTTTGAGGATATGCTGGGCCAGGTATGCTAGGCAGTGAGTGTGCCTATGGCAAGGGGCAAGAAAGACAGCAAAACCAAAATTCGAATCCAGGGAGGAGGGTTTTCGATGAAAACTCCATCCCTGCAATCCCTTTTTGGGGATCCTGGATGCTGACCATGAAAAATCCCGGCAGCTTGTGGTAGTGGAAGACTATATGGACAGCGGGTTCCAGCCCGGAAGCTATCTGTGGGGGCTGGAGACCGAGGCCCATTGCACATCTCTCTGATGACCTCAAGGCGCATTCCATTGAGAACTCACACGCCCTCACGGAAGGTACTCCTGCACTTGAAGGATATAGGACAACTGGGCGTGGTGCAGGCTAGCAAACGGGGTGGCTGACCCACAGAAAGGACTTCGCTTTCCAGGTCAAAGGAAACGCCAAGGGTGCCCAGGTTTCCCCTCTGAGTCTCCAGGTTGCAACCATTGCCCTTCACAGTGCCAAAGCATAAAGACCTCCCGTGGCTGGAGCTAAGTAAAACACGTGTGGTCTAACAAGAACCACGGAAAAGCCAGTTTAAAGAAGGCTCACTTCACCCTGTGGAATTGCAAATAAAAAGCTCTGCTGCTTTCCCTTCTTCATAGTGATAAAAGGGATATTTTAGCATTTAAAGGAATGGTATTCATCTCCCCCTGGGGCGGGGGAAGGCGGAGGTTTCCTTTAACTGAGTGAGAATGGCTCATGGCTGGGCGCTGCTTCAGCCTATGGTGCATAGGGTCGCTGTGAGTTGGAACTGGTGCAATAGCACTTACCAAGTCCAAACCCACTACCACGGAGTCGGTTCCAGCTTACAGCAACCCTGTATGACAGGGCTGAACTGCCCCTGTGGGTTTCTGAGAGGGTAACTCTTGACTGATGGAAGTAGAAAGCCCCATCTTTCTCCCACAGCCAGTGGTTTGAATTGCTAACCCTGAAGTTCTCGGCCTATGGCACAACCACAGCACCACCAGGGGTCCTTAAGATCAACCACAATCCTTTACCTCAAGGATCCTTGGTAGTACTCTGCTGATACTCAAAAGGTTGTTGGTTCCAACCCACCTAGCAGTTCTGCAGGTGAGAGACCGAGCAATCTTCTTCCGTAAGGATTACAGAAAAGTGGGTGAAGGGAGACATCGGATAGGGCAAGATATGATAAAATAATAATTTATAAATTATCAAGGGCTCATGAGGGAGGGGGGAGCGGGGAGGGAGGGGAAAAATGAGGACCTAATGCTGGGGGCTTAAGTGGAGAGGAAATGTTTTGAGAATGATGAGGGCAATGAATGTACAAATGCGCTTTACACAATTGATGTATGTATGGATTGTGATAAGAGTTGTATGAGCCCCTAATAAAATGATTTTAAAAAATCCCTATAGACAGTTCAACCCTGTCATATGGGATTGCTTAGAATCAATGGAACCTAAAATCAGCAATGCCCTTTACCTAAAGCGTCACACTTGTTTCAACATCTAAAAATCTATTCATGTAATTAAGACATCTGCCATTAGAATAAAAAGTAAAAATTGCTTGATCATCTCACTAGACACAGAAAAAACATTTCACAAAATCCAACATCTGTTCATGATTAAAACAAACAACAATAAAAACCACTCATCAAACCAAGAACAAAAGAGAATTCCTAATATAGCATCTATGAAAAACCCACAATCGCACAATAGATAGCATCGTATCTTATGGTGAAAGACTAGATGCTATCTCTCCAAGATTGAGAACAATACAAGAATGCCCACTCTCTACTTTTATTCAGCATTGTACTAAAGGTTCTAAGCAGAGCAATTAGGCAAGAAAGAGAAATATGGACATAAAGAATCAAAACTAATGTGCTTGACACAATGGATGGATGGACTGTGATAAGAGTTGTACAAGCCCCCAATAAAATGATTTAAAAAAGAAAGAATTGAAACTATTCCTACTCACAGATCAAAACATTTTATATCTAGAAAATTCTAAGGAATGCACTAAAAAAAAAACTATCACAATAGTAAATAAGTTCAGCAAAGTTGCAAGAATAAGATAAATACCCCCAAAACCTTTATTTATTTATACTGGCTATGAACCATCTGGAAATAAACCTTTATTTATGTATACTGGCAACGAACCATTTGGAAATAAAATTAAGAAAGCAATTCCATTAATATAGCAGCAAAAAGATTAAAATACTTAGGAAGAAATTGAATCCCCAAAGTGCAAAATTTATACTTTGAAAACCATAAAACATTGTTAAAAAGTAAAGAACACCTGAATAATTGGGAAAATATTCCAAGTTTATGGCTGAGGAGATTTAAGATTCAGGCAGCAATGCCCCTCAAACATTGAATCTAGAGATTAAATGCAATCCTATCAGAATTTCAGCTGAGTGAAATTGATTAAGTTGTTTCTAAAATTCATGTGGAATTGTAAGGGACCCAGAATAGCCAAAACTATCTTGAAAAAGAACGTAGTAAAAAAACCTCAGACATCTTGATTTCACTATAATTGATAAGGCAACAATAATCAATACAGTCTATACTGGCACATAGGTATAAACCAATAGATTGGAGTTGATAGTCCAGAAGTAAACCCATACATCTAAACTTAACCCTTACAGAAACATAGGGTGCCAAGACCATCCAATGAGAAAACGAGTAGTCTCTTAAATACACAGTGCTTGGTAAATGGATTTCCACACGCAGAAGAGAATGAAGTTGGACCCCTTCACCTCACACCTTGTATGAAAGTTACTTCAAAATAAATGAAAGACCCAGTGCAATCATTAAAACCATAAAACTCTTAGAAGAAACAAATGTGGGGGGGGGTGTCTTTATGACCTTGGATTTAACAAAGGATTCTGAGATATGGCGCTAAAATCTTGAATAAAATTTTTGAAATACATGGGATTTCATCAAAATTAAGAGCATTTGTGCTTCCAAGGAGAGCATAAAGAAAGTAAAGAGACAAATGGGAGAGAGTTTTGCAAGTTACCTATTTTAGAAAGTATTCCTCTCTTTAGATCTCTATATAAGGAATTCTTACCACTTGATGATATAAAGGTAAACAACCCAGTATTAAAAATGGGCAAAGAACAGACAATTCTCCAAGGAAGATATGTAAATGGTCAAAGTCAGCACCTTAAAAGATGCTCAGCGACATTAGTCATTTGGGAACCGCAAAGGCACGATCAGTTGACCAATGCAATGAAACGATTTAAAGTCACTGAACCATACAGAGAAGATTCTTGGAACGCTACATGTTTTGTTACCTATACAGGCAGTCTGTGGGTTACAAATGCCTGATTTATAGACCACTCCTACTTGTCCCTTCATGCTATGTAAATCTCCCCTCACTTTGAAATCATGGAAACCACCCCTACTTGCAACAAAATTCTCGTCACAGTCACCTTCATTTGCTGGATGTGAAGTTTCTAAATCATTAAAAGGTGTCCAGTCTATTTTTGCACTCAAGTAAGGTTAAGGAAGAAGCATATGCACCTGTTCTGACTCACCTATAAATTCCCCTTGAACACTTAGAGACACATTTAGGTCTAGTTTGTAACCTAAGGACTACCTATATATTTATAACAACAATAATAAAATCCTGCAGTAAGACACAAAGCAAAGCAATGAGATAGTACTTCGTACCCAAATCAGGCTGGCAAGAGCCAAAAAGCCAGAGATCAACAAGTGTTGTTGAGGATGTAGAAAAATCAAAAAACCTTCACCCATTGCTGGCAGTAATATAAAATGGTACAACTGCTTTGGAAGACAGTCTGCCAGCTCCTGAAAAGATTAAACATAGGCTAGTTAGTTAGGTACCCAAGAGGAACAAAAATACATGTCCAAATAAAAATGTGTGCATTTATGTTCATAGCAGCATTACTCATAAAAGTCAAAAATGAAAACAATCCATGTCACTAATTGCCAAATGGATGATTAGGATGTGATATTCTATATGGTAGAATATTATTTGGCCATAGAAAGAAATGCAGTGTTGATATGTGGAAGAGTCAGCCTCCACAACTGACTGGGCCCAAGGAGTGGTTGTGTAATTGAAGGGTAGATTAAAGAAACAACAGCCAAAGCATGCAAGGGCTCATCTCTTCTATGGTGAACAGAAGCAGAATGAGGGAGTAATGTATTCTCTCACAAGCTTATGTAATCTCAGGCATGCAAGTCATGGCAAGTACATGCATAACAGGAAGGGGTTGTAGTAGAGGCATGCATGTAACATGAAGGGGACGAGCTAGGGGTATATATGCAATAGGAAGGGGAGGCACTAGAGGCATACATGTGGCAGGAAGTTACATACATAACAAGTTAAGTTGGTTCCAGAGCCAAGATGGCAGCTTAACCTTGGGCATCTCTGAGTTAGCTTGACCTTAGGTGGCCCTGAGCTCTTCTCCAGAGGAATAATCTATGATCCTTATCAGAAAGGAATGGGTCCTAGTTAGGGTTTGATGCTTTTGGTGGTAGATAACCTTCAGACTGCTTTTGGTGGTAGATAACCTTTAACCTTCAAGCAGTTAATCTTCAAGAGTATAGTAAGCAACGATGTGCTTGTAAGTACCACCTTAAAATTGGCATTATTAAGGGGGTGGGTGGATTGTGGGGAACAACTTTCACTCAGGAGAATATGATTGGGATGCATCCCAACCCACAAACATGAAGGCTTCCCTCCCCGGGAGCTCGGGTCTCTCCAATTTCTTGACATATGAGAGTAGATCATTTGTCGCCATACACTCTTCCCGGTTATCAGTCTCCTACACTGATAAATGCTACAGCATAGAACAACACTGAAAATATGCTAAGTGAAAGTAGTCAGTTATGAAAGACTACATATTATATGACTCCATTAATACAAAATGTCCAGAGCAGGGAACTCAATGTAATCAGAAAATAAATAAATAGTTGCTTCGGGGGTGGGGGGGTGGGGGGTGGTGGAAGTAACATCTAAAGGGTGCAGCTTTGTTTATGAAGTGATGAAAATGTTCTAAAATTGAGGTACCCTCCAAACTCACCACCTAAATATATAAAATATGTATACTTCAGATTTTATGTATTATGTGATGGCTGCACATAAATGTGAGAACACTAAAAACACTTGACTGGTACAACTTAAATTAGTCAACTATGTGGTATGTGAATCAGATCTTATTAATGCTGTTTGAAAAATATAAAGGGTATTAAGGTAGCAGATGGACATTGGGCCGCCTCTCAAGTACTCCCTCAATGCAAGAAAACTCTCTTCCATTAAATTGGCATTCTATGATGCTCACCTTCCCGACACAATCGCTGAAGACAAAGCGGGTGAATAAGCAAATGTGGTGAAGAAAGCTGATGGTGCCCGGCTATCAAAAGATATAGCATCTGGGGTCTTAAAGGCTTGAAGGTAAACAAGCGGCCATCTAGCTCAGAAGCAACAAAGCCCACATGGAAGAAGCACACCAGCCTGCATGATCACGAGGTGCCGAAAGGATGTTATCAGGCATGAAAGAACAAAAAATCATATCATTGTGTGCTCACCTCCCTAATATGATTGCTGAAGACAAATGGGTGCATAAGCAAATGTGGTGAAGAAAGCTGATGGTACCGGCTATCAAAGGGTATAGCGTCTGGGGTCTTAAAGGCTTGAAGGTAAACAAGCGGCCATCTAGCTCAGAAGCAAAAAAGCCCACATGGAAGAAGCACACCAGCCTGTGCAATCACGAGGTGTCTAAGGGATCAGGTAGCAGGCATCATCAGAACAAAAAATCATATCATTGTGAATTAGAGGGGGAGTGCAGAGTGGAGACCAAGAGCCCATTTGTAGGCCACTGGACATCCCCTTACAGAAGGGTCTCAGGGAGGAGATGAGCCAGTCAGGGTGCGATGTAGCAACTATGAAACATACAACTTTCCTCTAGTTCTTAAATTCTTCCTCCCCACCCCACCCCCCCACTATCATGATCCCAATTCTACCTTACAAATCTGGCTAGACCAGAGGATGTACACTGGAGGATAGGAACTGGAAACACAGGGAGTCCAGGGAGGATGATCCCTTCAGGACCAGTGGTGTGAGTGGCGATACTGGGAGGGTGAAGGGAGGGTGGGTTGGAAAGGGGGAACCCATTACAAGGATCTCCGTATGACCTCCTCCCTGGGGGATGGGCAGCAGAGGAGTGGGTGAAGGGAGACATCAGACAGTGCAAGATATGACAAAATAATAATTTGTAAATTATCAAGGGTTCATGGGGGAGGGGGGAAAATGAGGAGCTGATGCCAGGGCCTTGGGCGGAGAGCAAATGTTTTGAGAATGATGAGGCCAATGAATGTACAAATGTGCTTTTCACAATTGATGTATGTATGGATTGTGATGAGAGTTGTATGAGCTCCTAATAAAACAATTTAAAAGAAGAGAAATATATAAAGGGATGGGTCTAAAGGTCTCATACTTGTCTTCCTCTTTGGGATTTATTTTTTAACCTCCAACACCTCAGTACAAGGCCAAAGACTTCAGTGTGATGACCTCTCCTCTCATTGCTCTAGCAGAGATCCGAGAACATGGGCAGCCTCCCAAGGACAGCATATTACAGAATTCACTCCCCAAATGGCATCCAAGCAGACTTGGTCCCTCAGGGGCAAAGGAACTTCAGGTCTCAACCTGATAACCCGTCTAACTCCCTGATTTCGTGGTTCTTTAGTAAAACATGGAGGTGCGTACCTGACAGCATTTTGAGAAAGGGTAAATAAGAATGTGACTTTGTAAAAAGCTTAGTGCTGTGATTGGCACACCATCTGGCAGTCCCCATGGACACCTCGTGATCACACAGCCTGGTGTGCTTCTTCCATGTGGGCTTTGATGCTTCCCTGTTACATGGCTGCTGTTTTTAACTACAAGCCTTTAAGAATCAGATGCTGTATCTTTCAATAGGTGGGCACCATCAGCTTTCTTCATCATATTTGCTTGTGCAACCATTTTGTCTTCAGCAATCTGGCTGGGAAGGTATCATACACTGACACATTATTTGAACAAACCGTTCTTGAACTAAGGTAAGATTTAAGTAGCGGTCCAACGTCCATCTGCTTCCTTGATATATATATATATATATATATATATATATATATTTGTTCAAATAATGTTCAATGTATATACATATATGATATATATAGATATTTGTTCAAATAATGTGCCAATGTATGACACCTTCCCAGCAATATTGCTGAAGACAAAATGGTTGCACAAGCAAATATATATATATACACACACACACACACACAAAGATATGCCCCCCCAAGGGGGGAAACTTTTTAACTCTTTGCCTATGTACATATTACCTATTAAAAGTTCACAAGTTATTTAAAACTTAAAGTTACCAGTTTAAAATTTTTCCTCTAAGCTTTCTTGAGTTTCAACAAAACTGAAATTGGAACAGCTTTGACCCTAAGAACTGATAGTGACCCCTGGCGTTTGGTACCCCTCACTGCAGCTGCTGGCTGAGGCCACCGCGGACTATGCTCTAAGTACCATAAAGAATCGTTCTTCGCTAACATCAGCTAACTAAATTGTTACCTATGAAGACACCGAAACGCCTTGATATGAGGGATGGCATTGCCTCGTGCTTCGTTGTTCTTGATCCCAGTTTGGGGAGCAGGTGAAATAGTAGATTCTTTGCCTATTTGTATCCATTCTGTTTCCGTTTCCCTCCATTGGAAGCATCCCGCGGCTATGGGGGGCACCAGTGGAGATGAGAGCGGGTGTTCCACATACAGCACATAACCGCACCACCAGCAGATACTGCGTTTACCATGCTCGACCATCTCCTTCCAGGTCGCCTGTACCTAAACATTTTCCCACATGGCCGTCAGCCTAAACTGTGCAACAAGTTTCTAAACCAGATAAACGTTAAACGTCTGCTTGTCGGTTATTGCAACAATGCGCTTATTAGGAACCACCTGGAAGCTGCACCGTATGTTTAGGTTATAAAGGCGTGTCCTTTGGAAAATACGCGCTAAGTCAGCGTAGTCGTTTCGATAGGGTTGAAGCCTGAGCCAGTGGCAACCTCAGACGCTCCGATTTTTCTTCTCTGGTCTGCTCGTCTTTCCCACACCTTTTGGAAAATAATCCTGACCATCCCGACCTCTGGGCAAGTTCCTAACGATCCGTTGGCCCGAAGGAAGGGCTGGTGGGCGTGTTCCCCCGCCCGAGGTCGGGGCTGGGCCGCGCTTGGCCCGGAAACCCAGCCCGCGCGGCGCGGCGGCCGCTATAAAGACGAAGCCCCTAGGCTGCGGCGGCGGGGCAGCTCCCGGCTTCGCAGAGGGTACAGATACACCACGTCGGGCCGCCACCCAGGAGCTACGACGATGGCACCCGTGGGAGGCAAAAGAGCCAAGAGGGTAAGTCAGTCTTCAGGTCCCGCCGAGGCTCTGGGTCCACATCCAGCGGCCCCGCGCTCCAGACTTGGCCAGCGCAGAAGGGACCCTTGAGCCCTAGCACTCCCCACCCCGACCCGTGCTCAGACAAGGAGGTGCTCCCAGGACCCCTTGTGGGCACCTCGGCGCCTCTGGATCCCCACGTCCGGAGCGCACCCCCATCTAGAGCTCCCCCACCATCTATCTCCACTCCACAGGCACCCACTGAGCCACTCCCGGCTCCAGGGCACCCCGGGAGCCCACCTTCACGAACTCCGATACTTCTCTGAGTTCTGCACCCCCAGACCAGACCGCGCCTCCCAGGGCTACTGCTCCTAGACCTCCAGGCGCGCTTTCCCTCTCCCTCTGCGCCACCCGGGCCGCGCGCGCTGGGCCCACTAGCGGGGAGGCGCGCGCGCTTCGCAGACGGTTTCCAGCCCGCGCCTGCTGCACCGGCACGCCGAGGACTGCGGGGCCGGCTCTCCGTGCGTTCGGCCTCAGTTCCCCAGCCCCACCACTGTCCTTGACAGAGGCTTTGGCTCCGCGATGGTACGTTCCCACCTGCGGTTTGATTGCTCCACCTTGCCCTCCCAAAGTGTGCCCTGGGGCGGCCTTAGCTACACCTTCAAAGGTTGATCTTTGGAACCCACCCAGCCCCTATCGGGAGGAAGGCTTGGCGATCAAGATGACTCACTGTCATGGAGTTGATATCAACTCATAGCGACCCTTGTAAGACCGGTAGAACCTCCTCTCTGGGTTTCCATGACCGCATCTCTGTATAGCAGGAGAAAGCCCTGTCTTTCTCCAGGGAGCAAGCTAGTGGTTTACAACGGCTGGCCTTTCGGATTGGAGCGCAACACATAAGCCCTGACGGAAAGAAACCCACGTGGAACAGTTCACCAAGCCAGCCGTTTCAGAATAAAAGAGGCAGAAGGATCTTACGATTTCTAGGGAAGGGTAGTTAGTAAGATCTCAAACAAACCAAGAAAACATCAGCTGCAGAACCTGATAAACAAGTTCACCCCTTCACTTTCCCAGCCACTGTTGGGCCCAGTGTTCACAGTACCACCGATCGGCCCTGGTGCATGGGTGGGTGGTCAGGGTGACTGAGGGGGTGTGGTTGGATGAGTGGAGTGAGGCCAGAATAAATTCCTGTAAGTCCTGTTTAGGGATAACTTGCCCTTTCATCAAGTTGGGCTGCCAGCTTCAAGGTCAGCAGTTGGCACCACCAGCCACAGTGTGGGAGAAAAATAAGGCTTTGTACTCTGTTAAAGATTGACAGCCTCGGACACCCACAGGAGCAGTTCTACCCTGTCCTCTAGGGCCACTCTGAATCAGAGCTGGCAGTGAGCTTAACAAGCTTATGTTGTTGGCCCTTTAATGTTATGTAAACAACTTTAGAACCATTGAACCACCCCTACTTGCAACAAATTCTTCATCACAATCCCCCTCCACTTGCCACACAGGCAGGTTGCTCTAAAGTTAGGGTCAATAAGAACCTTCTGTAGCTGTCCAGACTTCACCATCAATTCGTCTTAAAGACAAACTTGGGATCAACTCTTGTTCATAACCTGGGACTGCCCATATTGTATCCTTTGGTGTCAAAACAGCCTAAGAGAGAAACCAGGGGACATGGTAAAGGTGGTCTGTCCAGCTGTAGCTTTCTGCTGTAAGTCCCCTGAGGGCAAGTCCTTGTCCCACCCCTAACCCCTGCTGGGTAACTTCCTGGAGCCTGCCCAGTTTCTGAGAATGCTCCCCCAAATCAAAAACATTGTCACACAAGGAAAAAAGTTCATGCATCTAAAAATGTGAAAGGCATGTAGCATTAATAGTGTGTATGTTGATGGCCTGAGGGATGTTGATGGGGCAAACTATGACACAAATTCAACTTGGCTGAGAATTTCTGTCCACCATTTAAATGTTTAGTCCATTGCAGATTGGAAACAATGACTCCTTCAGAGATTTTTTAAAAATATTTTGTTGTTTGGCAACATTTCCCTGCTATGAATTCTAGCTCACTGTCCAAATTCAAGCAGAAAATTCGACATTTTAATAGATTGTTTGTGTGTTTTACATTATATCAGTAACAGATGGGCATAAATGAATGTTTCCTTGGTAATCTTGTTTTCATTTGTATGGCAGTGTTAAAACATGGATGATAAATAAATATACATATATATACATGATCGAGCTTAAAATTCAAACATATATTACAAAAGTAACACATGCCTATTGTAAACAAATAGAAGCTTGGAGAACATTTCATTTCCATGTGTATTCTACTAATTTGTATTTTATTTAGCAGAAATGGGTGGATGCTGCCCTATTTTATAATTCTGAGTTATACCCCATTTCATCTGACCCTTGTTTGTGCCCTTGATTGAAGTGCACTGGCTCTAGCTGTTGTTGGGCCGTGTCCCATCAGTTCCAACTCATAGCAAGCTCTTGTACAAGACAATGAAGCATGGCCAAGTCCTGAGCCATCCTCACAACTATTGTTCTGTTTGAGTTCGCGAAGGTCCATCCCTTTTGCTGACCCTCCACTTTACCAAACACAACATCCTTACCAAGCGTAAGCACACTGGTTAAGAGTATATAGCGATACCTATGTATCTTTTTCATGTTAATTGCTCCAGATTGATCAAAATTATAGTTTCAAGGTCATAGTATTTAGATCAAGACAAATACTTGGATTTCTAAATGACTTGTGAGTAATGCTATCTTTCCTGTTGGTGGGTACCTCCCGGATGCCCAGACTTGAGAAATGTTGGCTTTGGATTAGGGAGGGATGTAGGAGCATCCTCTCATTTTCATGATCTGAAGTGGAAATGACCATTGCTGCTTCTCTGTGGGAACCAGCTGTCCGGATTTGGGTGAGGCAGTAGAAGGGACAAAGATGTGAATCGGGGGGTTCTAAAGAAGATGGCCATGGGGGAGGGCGGAGAAAAAAGAAGAGCTGAGACCAAGGGCTCAAGTAGAAGGAAAATGTTAGGGAAACTATGATGGCAACATACGTACAAATGTGGTTGATGTGATCAATGTATGGATTGTTATAAGAGCTGTAAGAGCCCTCAATAAAATGATTTATTTAAACTTTTTAAAGAATAGAATAGACACAGACACATAGGGGAAAATATTCAGGTAGAAATATATGTATAAGCAGCTAAAAAACACACACCCGATGCTACAGGAGCTGAGAGAGACAAGGATCTTCCCTTTGCGTTAGAAACAGAGATCCTCGCCTCAAAATGTAATCTCCATCTACAAAACAGTAAAACAAGCCCCAGACCTGTCCCCATATACAGAACGGACCTCAAGAAGGATCAGAGACGTAACTGTCAATCCCAGACTATGAAGACCGTCAGGGAGCAAACGGGAGCAAACGTAAAGGCCTTATTATTGCAGGGCCCAGACATGCCATCAAATATAACAAAGGAAACACACAGGAGAAGACAATAGATGTCTGTGACCTAATACAAACAAGAACCCACAGACTCGGAGAATTGGCAACCACACAACAAACAGATCTCTAAAATCTATAGCAAACAGCAACACTTCAATAAAAAAGTGTTTTTAAAGACAAATAAACAAATTAGAAAAAAAAGAAGAAGATGACCAGATTGGATTATTGGTGTTATTAATGTGATTACCTTATACTCCAGGGCCATTGATGACAATTTTTTTTGTTTCGTTTTGTTTTGTTTCTTGTTTCTTTGGGGGTTTGTTTTAATTTTTGTTGTTCTTGTTGCTATTCTGGTTGGGTTTTGTTTATGTTTTAGTCATAATATGACCACCAAAGTAAACAGACTTGTTCATAACTCGGGACAAGCAGATGGATTCTGGGCTCCCACTTAATTCTAGCCCCCATCCAAAACAGTTAGTTCTTATAACATGGCCCTGCTCAATACTTGGCTTCATGGAGAAATCACTGAAGATAAAGGGTCCTATAGCAAAGTGTGGTGAAGAAAGCAGATGGTGCCCAGCTATCAATTGGAATAGTGTCTGAGGTCTTAAGGCTCGTATTCAAACAAGCAGTCATCTAAATGAGGCATCAACTAAGTCCACGTGGAAGAAGCACACCAGCCTGTGTGATCTAAGGATAAAAAAATCCAAATGTGATGAAGGGGAGAATATCAGAGCTTACATTGTGAACACCCAGTTTGTAGCAGACTATGGAGGACATTGGGAGCCCAAAATCCACCTGCAGAGATTAAACCACTGGCAAATGCCCTCTAGTCACAGGCAAGGTTCTCGAACAGCTTTACTGTCAGACAAATTATTGTAAACTTGATTATGGTGAATGGAACTATGGTATAATATGATACCTGATCAGTTGACCTCTCGACCCAACCTGAATTTGCTCTGGGTCTAAATATTTCTCACTCGTTCCACAACAGAAATTTCTTCTCTGTCTTTTTAAATATTGTTGGTGGTCTTTTCTTTCTTATTCTTCATTTTTATCTTTACGTTATTACTATTTCCATCTTTCTGTTTCATTTTGGGGTGTTTTTTTTATTGTTTCTGTTAGGTTTCCCAGTTTATGAAGCACAGAAGAAGGAGTGGATGCATAGAGACAGTAACTGTTGCAATGGCTTATCAGGGATGGGGTGAGGAGTGTAGGGGAACTGGGGAGTAAACAATGTGTGGGACACAAGGATTTCTCTCAAGTTGTCTCCCCCAAATATTTACCAGACTTAGCTGCTTGAGAATGAC
>NW_022111373.1:71949639-71955041 GCF_000313985.2 Echinops telfairi | reverse complement strand
AAAAAAAAAAAAAAAGAAGGAATGGCCAGGAATAAGGCTATGAAGTCCCACCAGTACCTCCCACAGATGTCTGCAACCTTTCTTGTTAGATCTTAGCACTTGTTTTGTCAGCCATTATTGGTAAGAAATGGAAGACGAAAGGTAAATTAAAGTACCAACACTAGGAAATGGTTTTCTGATCCACAAAGCTCTTTGAAAATTGCTGAGTTCTAAATGTATTTACTAAATGCTAACACCAGGCAGAATGGACTTGGCAGCCCAGAGCATTGTTTGGGGCTGTCATTGTCAATGGAGTAGACAGAGTGACGGAGCTGAAAATTGTTTTGTCTGAGTGTGCCCCCCCCCCACTTCCTGTTATTGTGGTCTCACCAGCAGAGGGCACAATGTGCAGGCTTATAGCTTCCTGCGTAGCATAGCGCACAATCTCTCTTTTGGAAGCTGAATTTTCACACTAAAGGCAGAAATTTTTTAGTAGGCTGCCTTTGCCTTGGTGTCTTCTGTCCTTGCCAAAATGTCTTCGGGTTTTTTCATTTGCAATGCAGCTTAGTAATGCTAATATGCCTCTAGATCACTTCAAGTTCATCAACCTGAATCTTCTCTGTTAGCAATCTGAAGCTGCTCCACTTCCTGAGAGAATTGTGGACAAAGATTCACCATTTTAAGAATGCCTGCTTACACATTCATTTGTGGCTTTACAGCAAAGCCTTTGGACTTAATCCCTCAACAGATATTTCTTCAAACAGAACACCCTCCCACCACATTTTTATTCCCCAAACATTCTATAATGTGTTTGAAAGACAACTTCCCCATCCTCTAGCACCAATCAACATTTCCACAAACTCATATAAAATGAGCTTTCTGGCAGTTTGCCTTATAGATAACCAAGAATTTATGTGCAGAAAAAATAACATGAGCATACTTGGATCTGAGAGTTTTGAGGGGGGAACATATATATATACACACACACACTTCTCATGAATAAGCTAGCAAAAGTATTAAAACCAGAAAATTGTCTTACAAATGAACTACATAACTTGTCCCCTCCTCCCTCTATCTCATCTGTCATTGCAGGGCATTCTAGAACGCTTAAATGCTGGCGAGGTTGTAATTGGAGATGGAGGCTTTGTCTTCGCTCTGGAGAAGAGAGGCTACGTGAAGGCAGGCCCCTGGACCCCAGAAGCAGCTGTAGAGCACCCGGAGGCAGGTTAGTGCATAACTCTATCTGAATTCTCATAAAAGCTATTGACCCGGTTGGAAGAGCAAGCATACTGTCACACTGATACATTCATGCCAGTTTCCAAATGTTGTTTCCTACCAGGCACTGCACTAGGTATGTAAGTCTAATGCCCATCGTGGACAAGCACAACAGCCCTCCTTGCTGCTGTGAACTCTCCACCTCTGGTCCCTGGCCCTCAGTCACTGGTGATGGAGGCTCACAGCCAGTCTACCTTTTGGCCTGGTGGGTGAAGGGGGCTTAAGCAGACATGCCTGAGTTCAGACAAGAGTGGAAGTTTACTATGTAAAACATCTTTAAGGAAGACTGAGTTATTCAGGTGAAATTAGAGGATTTCTAGGAAATGCTATATAACATGAGCAGTTGGTTTTGTTTATTAAAGGAAGATATAGTTCAACGAACTCAGTGATAGGATGGAAATGAACCACTTAAGTATATCGAGAGAGAGTAAGTTGTGAAATGAAGCATATAGACTCTGAGACAGACTGCCTCAATCCAGTCTTAGATAGTCACTAGGCTACATGACCTTGGGGAAATGGTTTAGTTTTGCTCTGGGCTTTAACTGCCTGTTCTATGAAACTGAGGTAATACTCATGTTAACAGATACCTCATTAGGCTGTGATAAAGATTAAATTAGCTCTATGTAAAGTGCTCAAGTGCATGAAAGTTGGATATTGAATAAGGAAGACCAAAGAATCGATGCGGGGTGCTGGAGAAAGATATTGAAAGTACCGTGGATTTCCAAAAGAGCCAACAAATCTGTCTTGGAAGACATACAGCCAGAATGTTCCTGTTGGGCCAAGACATGTAATCAGGGAAAGACCAGTCCCAAGAGAAGGCCACCACACTTGTTAAAGTAAAAGGGCGGCAAAAAGAGGAAGATCCTCGCAAGGTGGATTGACCTGGTGGCTACAAAATGGGCTCAAGCATATAAAAACGTGGGGGTGACACCAGGCCGCGCAGTGTTCTGTTCAGTTTTTCAGGGTTACTGTGAGTCAAACAGACATTTCAAGTAACTTCAACATAAACTGAAAGCCAGCCTCTCAGATTGCTTATCATGCCCCTAAATCCCAAGCACACTCCTGCCCATGCATAACCCAACCGTGCTATGCTATCCTTTGATGGGTTGTAAATTTCTCCATGGATAGAGACAGTAGATTAATCACCTCATGTCCAACATTGTTCATCTTGCCCTCCATCAATACAGTGATGAGCAAATACAAGAATGTAAGCACTTCTCTCACCATGTACCCACATTCAATCAAAGCAAGTTTGGGGGAGTTGCTGAGAGGCCTTTGATGCACCTCACATTAACCCCCAGGATGTGTCAATACCTAACAACCGTAAATTTGAGAAGTTATTTTCACAGTTGTTTACCCGTGAGCCTATTTGAAGCATTAAGGGCTAACAGACAAATAGAAATTCATACCCTTCCTGATTCCATCTTCCAGTCCGCCAGCTTCATCGAGAGTTCCTCCGAGCTGGATCAAATGTCATGCAGACCTTCACCTTTTATGCTAGTGAAGACAAGCTGGAGAACAGGGGAAACTACGTTGCAGAGAAAATATCTGTGAGTGAAACCATCCTGGGGTCTTACAGGGGCGCGATAGACACAGCCCATAAACAGGCTTCTCCTAGGGCAGTGTCAAAGAGCCTCTTCAGAGGCTGTTTGTAAATAATATCGAAATGCATTTGTGAATGGTACTCTTTGATTTTAGCGGGAGTCCCCCAAATTAACCGAAAGGCATTTAACCAAGCAGATTAAAGAAGAAATATTTATAATAATAATAATAATAATATATAACAATGAGGGTTCCTGGAGGGCAGGGTGGGCAAGGGAGGGGATAAAAGAGAGCTGATAAAAGAGTTCAAGAAGAAAGAAAATGTTTTGAAAATGATAGTGGCAGCAATTGTACAATTATGCTTGATCGAATTGAATTGTGGATTGTTATAACATCTGTAAGAGTTCCAAGTAAAATGATAAATCAATTTTTTAAAAAGCAGAGAATACCCCCAAAAAAGTATTTAATGGCTCTAGTCTAAATTGTTGAGTAAAGTTGACATGATCACGAGTTCTTACATTCTCACAGTTTGATTTGCTTTAATGGGGCATAGTCTAGGGGAGAGATTATTTGACTCAAGGAATCCCTAACTCAGCTACAATCAGTGGTGTGATGTTGGGCAAATCATTTACCCCAACAAGATTGTCATTGTCTCATCTCTCATAAGGAATTTCTGGAGTTCCCATAGTCTATAGGGACTATGTTGTGGTGGTGGCTAGGTGCAATCCAGTCAATCCCCACTCATAGTGACCCCCTATGGACAAGGAAATGACACACTGCCAGGTCCTGCACCAGCCTCACAATTGTTGCTACGGCAGAGCCCATTGTGGCAGCCTCTGTGTCGATGATGTGTTTTGAGTGCCCTCCGACCCGAGGGGCTCATCTTGCAGTGACACATGGTCTGACTATGTCCCACTGCTATTCATGAGGTTGCTCGTGGCTGAGCCCTCAGAAGTAGACAGCCTATTCCTGCTGCACCTTGTTCTTAGTCTGGAAGCTCTGCTGAAACCTGTCCACCAGGAGTGACCCTGCTGGTACCTGAAATACCAGTGCATGGCTTCCCGCATCACCGCCACCGGCAAGCCACCCCAGTATGACAGCAATGGGCTACGGTCGTTTTTAGAGGACAGGAATTCATTTTTAATGTCATAATTTTTTTAAAAAAACAACAAACTCCTTACTAGTTATACATTTATAGATTATCTGTGAAAATAGATAACTAAGATTCAGGAATTCCAAAGTCGTCGTAACTGAATTTTAATCTTATTAATCAGAAAAACAAGCCATCATCATCTCTATTTGACAGTATACTTCTAAGCACAACTAGATCCCTTCATATAAAGACTTTTAGCCTTTCACAGGTCAGTGGCATAGTGAAACGCCCTACAATGTACTACAATGACCATCAGTGTTATCATCACTACCATTAACTTAGGTATTTCAAACTGTCCAAACCCCTGAGCTATTCAAGAACTGTCATTTTCTGGAGCAGAGCCACTATTGTGTGCATACCACCACGATGTGGGTTTCAGTTGCAGGCATGTCCACTTCCCATGAAAACTGAGCTGTGTCATACATTAACCCACTCCAGGGACAGAAAGTCAATGAAGCAGCTTGTGATATTGCCCGGCAAGTGGCTGACGAAGGAGACGCTCTGGTGGCCGGAGGTGTGAGTCAGACACCATCCTACCTCAGCTGCAAGAGTGAGACAGAAGTTAAGAAAATATTCCAGCAGCAGTTGGAGGTCTTTATGAAGAAGAACGTGGACTTCCTGATCGCCGAGGTGAGCCGGGCCGTCCGCGCAATGGGGAGCCTGTGCAGTGCAGTGCGTTGTCTCTCCTCTGTGCTTCCACAGACATGAATAGTTGCAATTCGTTTTCGAATTCTTCTTCCGAACTTGGTTTTGCGAATCTCAGACAGTTTTTAGCAAATCTTTTGACTTCAGTTCACAGTTAAAAAAAAAAAAAATACATTGTCTCCATTTAAAAATACTAATATATCACAAAGCAGAGTCTGGAAAAACCCTCTTCTAGTGATACTTCACTTTATCTCTTTCTTGAGGAGCCCTGGTGGCATGGTGGTTACGAGTTGGGCTGCCACCCGCAAGGTCAACAGTTCAAACCACCAGTTACTCCTCAGGAGAAAGATGAGGCATTCTATTCCTGTCAGAGTTAGTCTCAGAAACTCACAGAGGCAGTTCTACCATGTCCTACAGTCAGAACTGGCTCGATGGTGGTGAGCTTGAATTTTGGGGGTGATAATTAAATTGCTAAGTAATAGAATATGTTTTCAAATTGTCTGAGGGAGCAAGAAGACTAAAAGTATATTAAACTTCATTTATTTCAGTATTTTGAACACGTGGAGGAAGCTGTGTGGGCAGTCGAGGCACTGAAAGGATCTGGGAAGCCAATAGCGGCTACCATGTGCATAGGGCCCGAGGGAGATCTGCATGGAGTCAGCCCCGGCGAGTGTGCAGTGCGGCTGGTTAAAGCAGGTGAGCATAGTTATTGATTGGCTTGCAATTAATACATCTTTTGAAATAATTCACAAGTGAACATCTACCCACACATCAGTGTATACTTTTTAAAAAACTCGTTGTTTTTTTT
>NW_022111373.1:71946126-71947314 GCF_000313985.2 Echinops telfairi | reverse complement strand
AGAGAGATAGTGTCTCCTGCCTCCAAGAAGGTATACAGAATTTCCCAGCATTCTCAGGAGAAGGCCATACCCACACAGAGGCCTCATTGGCTATGATCCGATTGACAGACTAGACTCCACCCCTTCACTCATTCTCAAATTGACACGAGATTATGTAACTACCACGGCTCTGATATATTTCCCTCCTCTGATCTTGGATTTTATTATTTACAATCCTTAGATCACACATTTTCAACCGTTTTAGTAACATATTCATTTACTTCTTTAAGAATATTGATAATATTGTTGAGTCCTAAAGAAATAGATGTTAAAATAGCAGGCGCACATGCACGTGATGTACACACATACATACACACATGCTAGCCATTGGGACCTGTACTGGAGATTTACACCTAGAAAAGAGAACAGTGTTTCAATCATTCAAAAGGTTTTGTTCCTTATTAACATGGGGAAGCATTTTTTACAACTTATCTCAAATAGAGGTCTTTATACAATAATTTTAAAAGTTAGTTGCCCTCATTGCCAAAGTTTTTCCATTATCATAAATTACTGGTATGCTTTGCTTTATGTAATTGGTGTAATAAATCAAATAATCTTGTGATATGAAATAGTGACCACCTAATTTATCTTTTTAATATAATTTGTTCTTAATATTGCTTTCATTTACATTAGTGAAAACTCAAGTCATTTTTTTTCAAAGCTGCCTCATTTTAAACGCAAGGAATAGCTCAGCCATCAGTGGAAAAATTTGACTCATTCCGTGTAGTAGGGAGATTTTGACTGCCTCTTTATTTCATCTCTGGCTTTAATCCAACTCTTGATCTCCCAAGAAAAATTGCTTCATATTCTTCATTAACAATAAAAATTGTTTAGATTTGGGAATGAGGTGATAAGATCTTAGTATTTGATTAAAAATATAAATATCAGTGAGAAAAAGCAAGGTCATTCTTCTCAAAAAGATCAGAGGGAGCAGGACTGCTGGTCCCTGGCTAGTTCTCCCCTCACCATCCTCAGTGCTTTCTGTCACTGCACTCCATCCATATGGGGACAGTGGGGGTTCAGTGGGAGAAGTCTCACATCCCATATGGGAAACCTAGGTCTGATTCTAAGCATGTGCTCCCATGCACAGTCATACCCTGTCTGAGTGTGTGTGTGTGTGTGTGTGTGTGTGTGTGTGTGTGTGTGTGT
>NW_022111373.1:71937566-71945186 GCF_000313985.2 Echinops telfairi | reverse complement strand
TGAAGCCATCACCTGCTCCTCAGGAGAAAGATGAGACTGCACTCCCGTGAAGAGCTGCACAGGGGCCGTTCTGCTCTGTCCTGTAGGGTTGCTGTGAGCTGGAACCCAGGCTATGATAGGCTTCTTTGACCCTGTACCTAGCACATCATTGTGGGCCACATCTCTTCCAATTCATAGAGCACCTACAACATGACGGAGTCAAATCGCTATACACAGTTTCCCGAGGAGGCCTGTGACACAGTGGTTAGGCATTCGGCTGCTAATCGAAAAGTCGGTGGTTCAAACCCTCCAGGGGGATGGACAGATGTGGCCATTGGCTTCGGCTTCTGTGGAGATGCACAGCCTTCCGCCATTGTTCAATCTCTCCGCCTAACGATAGATCGGTCTCTCAGGGGAATAGGGACACTGGAGAGGTGGCTGACCTCAGAAGAATCAACCACTTGAGATCAAAAGCATTTACCAAAGGACAGGATTCAGAACAGTTAGGAAAGGAGGGGGATGGACAGGAAACATAAGGAGCAATAAGTAGAATAAGTGGTGTTTACAGGGTGAGGACTGCAAGCAATTACATGGAAACCCAATTCGGAAACATGGTAGCCAGTAAGACTTGACTGAAACCAAGATGAGGAGCAAACTGTAGGTCCAGCTGAGAGGACCCTGAGTGGCTGCCGCCACTGAGCACTCGTGCCAGCACCTTCCTCCCCAGTCAGCCCTGCTGCTCCCGGAATCTGGAGAATGGTGTCACTCTGGCCACCACGGAACGAATCTCTCCTGCCCTCGATCTCTGTACTTCTAGATCCCAGATACAAAGTTGTAGGCCCTAGGTCCCTCGGGAGTAAGTCCTATTTGGAAACTTCTCCCATCTGGAGAGGACTGAGGAAAAGAAGGTCATGTTGCTTGCACAAATCTCCCAAAATCATGAGCAATGATTGCTGTGATCAATCATCTTTGGTCCAAATATAATTAAGACGATAATGACTATGAAGAAAGTTTCAGGGGGTTAAAAAAAACAAACATGCCGAGACATCTAAAACATGTTTTCTTCTCACTGACTAAATTTCCAAGTGACAGATTTTACAAGAAGGCTCGGAGAAGACTGTCCATTACAGTTGGGAAGCTAAATTTCAATGAAAAACCTGTCAAAACGATTGATAGGCTATTAACTAATCTGAGTAGCTGAAGTCAAAAGTTTTTTGAGATTTTTCTCTCCCGAAATGACTGATCTTGGATACAAAATCCCCTCGAAGAAACAGGTCTCTGGACAACCTTTTCCTGAACGCGAGTCTGCCGGGCACAAGAAGGGGGGGGAGGTTATCAAGCTGGTCTGATGACAGGGGAGCACTGATTGTTACCGTAAACTGGTAGTGTGATAACCGCAGGTGCAATCTTGCAGCTGGAAGTACTAAAAAATGACTGTGACCGGACGTCAAACTCGGAAGAATCGACTACTAAAATTCAAAGCTAAAAATAAAAAACACACCACCCTGATCATGATTTTTATTTTATTTTTTCTAAAAGGTAAGCAGCCAAGTGTGCAGAAGTGACATTTCATTATATGCCAGCCTCTTCAAGGCACTTTCCAAAGAAAGCACTCTGCACCCTGGCCTGAGGTCCAGGTTTATCGACAATGATTAGCGCCAACGCCTGGCTCCCAATAAAAGCTTCCCAATGAAGAAGGGAGCGTTGGACCTACCTAGTGCTTGGTGACTCTCTAAAGGCACAATGTTCTTTCCGTTTGCAGGAGCTTCCATCGTTGGTGTGAACTGCCACTTTGACCCCACCATCAGTTTACAAACAGTGAAACTCATGAAAGAAGGCTTGGAGGCTGCCCGATTGAAAGCCCACCTGATGGCCCAGCCCTTGGCCTACCACACTCCTGACTGCGGCAAGCAGGGATTTATTGATCTCCCAGAATTCCCCTTTGGTAAGACGGCCTTATCAGTACTCTCAGTCTCTTTATCTTTGACAAATGCACCCAGAGACCGAGAGCTTTTGTGATTGTAAGGAAATGGCTGCCTAGCTCCTGAAACGCCTGTTTCTCCCCCTGCCCCAACCTTGATGTCAGGCAGCAGAGGGAGGGAAACGAGGGGCTCAGCCAGCAGAGAAGCCCTCTGAACTGCCACCTCTAGACAGACAAGTCATAGACAGGATGGTCAAAAGGATGCTTTCCTGGGTACAATCAGCAGAACTTGGAGTTGGGGTTCCAAGAACGTTGCTAAGTTATGTGCCCTTAGGAAAAAAATCTCTGGATCTTCATTTTTTATTGAAAAAAATTAGAAAGGAGAGGGAGCATTAGGCGAGATTATCTCCAAGGACCTTTCCTACTGTTTCACTTTGTCTCAGATAGTCTTGCTGCGTTCAGAGGCGGGGAAGAAGGTGCCGCCATTGGTTACTGAGAGACAAACGTGCAAAGGGTCTGAGCCAATGACGTCAGGGGGGCGGGGATTGCACTCCAGGGGGAGGCAAGCATTTTTCAGCGTGTTAGGAAACTGAAATGAGACTAACTTGGAAAATCAGGCCAGGGAGGTCAGCCGACACTGGAGTCAGCAGAGTGTGGGTAGCCTCCTGGACCATTCGAAGGTCTCCGTACATCCACCCTACAGGAACTCTTGAAAAAGTCAAACCATCCCATGATATTCTAGATGAACACAGGGGAAGACTAGCAAGACACTTGTGTTATCTATTGTGCATAACAAATTACGACAAAACTTAGTGGGTCAAGCGTTTAGGAACAGCTTATTTGGGGTGGTTTGGGCTCAGTTCTCAAGAGCTACCAACCCAAACTCGCTGGGTCTGCAGTCATCTGTGGAAGGCTCGCTGGGTGCTAGTGGAACTGCTGGTGGTCGGGGTCTTTCTGGCTGGTCGTGGGCCGGAAGGCCCCAGTTTCTTCTCATCACACAACCTTTCCCTATTGGTGGTGGGCTGCTCTCGCAACAGAGCAGATGGCTGCCCCCCGAGTATTTCAAGAGCAAGCACGCCAGAAACGATGGTATCGCCTATGACCCAGTTTCGGGGGTCAGATACCTCCCTTTTGCCATGTATCCACATAAAGTAGCTCAGTATTTAAAAGTGAGCAAGACTTAAATATCGAAAACCGATTCAATCCATTCATTTAAAATTGCACTCTTATTTTTGCTCTATGTTTAATATAGTCAGAAAAAACAGCTTCAGGGACAATCCCATTTTATTACAGGACTTGAACCCAGAGTGGCAACCAGGTGGGATATTCAAAAGTACGCCAGAGAGGCCTACAAGCTGGGGGTCAGGTTCATTGGCGGTTGCTGTGGATTTGAGCCCTACCACATCAGAGCCATCGCAGAGGAGCTGGCCCCAGAAAGGGGATTTCTGCCCCCAGCTTCAGAAAAACACGGCAGCTGGGGAAGTGGTTTGGACATGCACACCAAACCCTGGATTAGAGCGAGGTAAGTAGCCTTCCTTACCCAAACTCATGTAGACTGTGAATATGTCCAAGGGAGGCCATTCCAAAATATACAGCTCATTTGCTATGTGATAGAGAGGAATTACTTAGCCTCCTTAAATTTTCCCATAGAGATGTTGATCAAACATGCTTACAGAGTCATCACTAGAGAAAGGCTTTAAGAATAAAAGAATGTAAATAATGCGACGATGAAATACAATTCCATGCCATCACAGAGGCACATTCATGTGGTGGGTGATGACACGGAATGCCATTGACTGTCAAGGAAAAAAAAAAAAGCCTAACTTAATAAATATGAGGTCGGTGCCTGGTCAGTGCCCAGCATGCTTCTCAGAGCCGAGCATGCAGCAGTGAGTACAGTAGAGCGTATATTCAAATGAGAGAGAAATCGTGTAAAAAGCATATGCCAGGTACTGTGCATGGTGGTAGGCAGATAGGCATGAGCAGCTGTGGACCTGGGCTTGAGGAATGGCAGTCTCCTGGGGAAGCCAAGGAATTATAATGCAGTGGTCGCTTTGAAGAGGCCTGGATAAAGTGGCAGGAATGAAGTGGAAGACCATGATTGTGCTGCTTCAGACACTGTAGAAGTGGCCTTTCAGCCTGGTTGCAACGTGGCTGTAGGGATCCCATAAATGGAGGCCTAACGTGGGAGGATAAATGGTGAAGCTTTGTTTCCTGGGCAGACATGCATCGACATTAGTTGGCACAGCTGGTGTGCCGTGAAAGGAGGAAGACCCTAAGAAAGCTGCAGCCTGAGCAGAACTTTGAAGGGTCACCCAAATGAGCCACACAGGGCAACGGCCCGCAGGAAAGCGCTCAGAGGTGACAGAGGGTGGTGTTTCAAGAAACTAAACATTTCAGAATGTTGGAGACAGCATTTAATAGAAAGCAAACTCCTGGAGTGGAAAGAGTCCTATTAGCCTTGTTGATGACTTCATCCCAAAGGCATCAAGGCGTCTGGCGGGTCTTCCCCAGGAGAGCAAAGTTAGGTTTGCAAAGAAGCACATTTTAAGAGCCTCGAGGCAGAGCAACGTATGACGTAGTCATTGCCAGCATAAAGCCTGACCTAGTGGGAGGCCAGGAGCCTGCCAGTTACACTTTGGACTGCACGATCCGCAAGGTCGGCAGCTCGAGAGCACCAGCTGCTCTTCAGGGGAAAGACTGGGTTCTCTACTCCCACAACAAGCTGCAGTCTCCTAAACTCACAGGGGCAGTACTACCCTGTCCGATGGGGTCACTATGAGTCAGCATCGACTTGATGGCACTAAATTGTGTGGGGTGTGTGTGTGTGTGTGTGTGAAGCAATGAAAATAAAAATCAGACGACACTGAGCCCTGAGCCAGGGGTGCATATAGGTTGGGTTTGGAGAAGCGCCACAAATACAGACTCAGAGCCAGTTTCTGAGATCGAGTGCCAAAAGGTTTTACATTCTCAGTTCTTGAACCCTATGCACGCAAACTTGACAAGGAGATTCAAAGTCCTTTTAGACCTGCAGTTGACTCTGGAGGCTAAGCATCCGTTGTCCAAGTGAATGAGCATGTTTCCGTGGTCACCCTCCTCTCAGCATCCAACGCTGGCTCTCCTGCCTGTATGATTCTGACTCAGTGGTCGAGAGACCAGAACTGGGGCAGGTGTCTGATGTTGGTGTGCTTTGTTCATGCAGGGCCAGGAGGCAATACTGGGAGAACCTCCAGATAGCGTCCGGTCGGCCTTACAACCCGTCAATGTCGAAGCCTGACGCCTGGGGAGTGACCAAAGGGACCACCGAGCTGATGCAGCAGAAAGAAGCCACCACCGACCAGCAGCTGAAGGAGCTCTTTGAGAAACAGAAATTCAAGTCTGCGCAGTAGCCTCATGGGGGGGAGCTGTTGGTGGTGAATTCCTCTGTGTGGGCCACCAGTCCCTGAGAATCAGGAAAAGAGGCTTAAAAAGCAATCCATGCATAGATGCCAGACTACACACTAAATTGGTCTTAGAGGAAGGAAATAGAAGTGCCAGTAGTACTTGATGATAGATTTTAAAGGAATGCTTCAGAAGTCTACCAGGAAGTCAGTCTGACATAGGTTCCCCTAGCAATCGCCACATCCACGGCAGGATGAAGACCACGTGGCCAGGCAGGGGCATTCAGGCGTTAGCCCTGCGTGGAGAAGTTCCCGGGCTTATAAAGAAGATGAGGCCTGAATTGTGTCATAAACGACTTGGCAGCCAGGGGGACAGATAACGTGCTGTAGAAAAGTGGCGTCCAAACGCATGAACAACAACGCACACACACACGATTTCCCTAATGACCCAGGGAGACACATAGCGTGCAGATGAGAATGTGTGATCCACTTGGGACATGGCTGTTCCTTTCTGTTCTCTACTTCATTGATTAAAAAACAATGCTGGTTGAGCCCTTTCAAAATGATTTTATGACTCATTCATTGATTGAATTGAATTTGCCCCACTGTGTAAAAACATTCCACTTCAGACATGGGGATGTTCCTACACCTTGAAATGTCTTCTTAAAAGATGATCAAATTCATAAGGAACCAATCAGTATTCAGACCCCTAAGTTGTGCGTCTGCGCTTAGGGCCCCTTCCCTTTCTGCCTTACTTGTACCTTTAAGAAACATAGACCCACGTGGTCGTATTCACACCCTGTCCATCCTGCTCAAGACTGGGCTGACTGTCCAACTGCCTCACGCCATTGAGGCTGAAGAACAATGAGCTTGGGTTGCTTCGATAGCTTTAAAAATTATAATTAAAAAAATCGAAGAAATTTCCCAACGCTTACACTGAGAACTGTTTCTTACACTGACCACTGTAATGTTTTCAAACTGGTCATTTAATATCTACTTTCCTAGGAGAACTCAACCCAGAAAATGCATGATTATTAAAATAAACATGACTGCCCCTAGAGAAAAATTCATGGGCTGTTTTATAGAACAGCCTGAATTGGTCTGACCCTTCTAAAATTGTCATTTCTTTTTAGCTATTTAAAACAAAAAACTGAGACTAAGAAAAAGATAATCTTGGTTGCATTTGGTTCTTGGGCTTTATAGTTTATTGAATTCTGTAGGAAGCTATCTTAATTTTTCTATCTATTAAGTAGTAATAGTACCTTTGCAGTTTACAAATTCTGGGATTTCAAAGGAGGAGGTAGCAGTATTTAAAGGGTAAAGGACATTTTCAGAGAGTTGGTTTTAGTTATTTGGGGGTGAGGGGGGGGTTAACCCAGAGAATCTATAATACAGCCCTCACTGCCCCCACCCCCCAGTGCAAAGACTTCGAACCCAAAAATCACAACTCTCAGAAGCTGTGTATGGCTGAGGTGAAATCAATGTTGTACAGAGAATTTTCTGTACAAAGGTTTTTATCTACCATTTCTCTTGTATTCTCAAACCAACTTTAACCTCACATATTTTATTCATACGGGATTTACTGCTCTTTTGCTGCCTAAGATACATGTATCTTTAATGAATACTTTCAGAACCTGTTCATTACACAAAGTGTAACAGAGACTTTTTTCTACTCCCGCAAAGAGTTAACAGTCTCAGAGATCCACAGGGACAGTTCTGCCCAGCCCTGCAGGGTCCCTATGAGTCTCATCGACTGCATGGCAGTGAGTTAGGTTTTGGATCCTTCGACTCAAGAAATATTTCCCACAAAATGAAATCAACTGGCAATGTTCTTGAACTCAACTGTATGTCAACACTGCCTCCTAGTGGCATGTTTTAGATTTTGAAAACCGTCTGAACTTCAGCCCCTCCTCCCAGAGCCCTCGTTTAATTCCCGAAATCTTCACTGAAAACAGGTATTTTTCACTGGTACAGATAATCTGATGAACTCGGAGCCAGAAGGATCTTATAGATCAAAAGTACAAACTCTACCCCACTACCCCTACAATTTCCTTATAGAAACCCTGTTTCCTAGTACAAAAGCTGTTTGGTTCTAATTTCCCAAAGGTCTTGATTAGAGAATCCTTTTCCGGTGATACCTATCACCAACACATGTTGGGTAGTTAAGGAGTGTCCACTAGCAGGAACAACTGTGAGAATGGCCCGCACTGGGCAGTGTTTCATTCTGTTGTGCATAGGGCCACTCACTATGGGTCGGAACCAACTGGATGGCACCGATCACCAACAACTAGTAGAAGGGAAAGTCACTGGTGGTGTAGTGGTTATGAGTTGGGCTGCTAA
>NW_022111373.1:71934422-71936571 GCF_000313985.2 Echinops telfairi | reverse complement strand
AAGAGGCAGAGGCAGCCAGGCACCCTCTACTTCTGACGTAGGAAGCTACGATTCTTGCGGCCCAGTCATCCATTAAACTAGTTAGTCTGGGTCGACTAGAGAAACAACTTCATAGACACTCGTGTGTATAAGAAAGAGCTTTACATAAAAGAGCAATTGGATATTGAGAAAACATCCCAGCCCAGTCCAGATCAAGTCCATAAGTCTGATATTAGTCTATATGTCCCATACCAATCTATAAATTCCTCTTCAGACTCACGCAACACATACAATGATGCCGAATGCAGGAAGATCACGGGTCAGTGGGTGGAAAGTCTTATGGATCCAGTGGCAGTGAAAGCATCTCAGTGATGGCATGGGTCTCCACATGGCTCCTCCAGCTCCAGGGCTCTGGCTATATCAGTGTATCTCCATGTGGCTTGTCAACAGGAAAGTCTCGCAGGGAGAGTGTGTCCCACCTCCAGGGAGAAAGAGGAGTTCCCAGAATCCTCCCAAGAAGACCATGCCCACACAGAGGCCTCGTTGGCTGCGACCTGATTGACAGGCTAGACTCCACCCCTTCACAAGTTGAGAGATTATGTGACTGTCACAAACTAGTTGTTTCTGCGCATTTCTTATTTTCTTCACTCTTCTTTGCTCTGGTTGGGAAGCGAGCCGTAGTTGCATCCGTAGATGGCTACTCACATGTTTTTGACTCCGGTCACTACTTGCTAAAGTGGCATGTAGAGCAGTGTCTCTGATATTGGCTCTATGATGCAACTAACCTGCTGTCCCTGAGATTATAGTCCTGAGCCACCAAGCTCAGTGGCTCCTTCCCGCAAGGTGTCAGAATTGATTCGACAGCAGTGCATTTGTTTGTTTTCTTGCTTAAATAAGTTTACATAACTCTGCCTTGTGTTTTTTCTACTATGGTAGGAGGGGGGTTTCATAATTCATAGAAAAATTCCATTATCTTTTCATTTACTTTTTCCATGAACTTCTCAAAAGGCCCCTCTTATATTTATGTATTTGTAGCACCTATAAACACATCTCTAGAAAAGTCCTCTGTCAAACCTAGCTGTGTTCCTGAGTGCGGGCCCATTTGCCTTTACAGCCTTGTGCAGCTTCAGTGCCAAGCTGCACCCAGTAACAGATTAGTACTAGTGTCACTGCAGGATTGTGTGGAAGTCATCATTAGCTTTGTTGTCTGGGGCTCTGTGCTCTCCCCAGTCTCTTTCTTTTCCTGGATCACTTTGCCACAGAACTATGAGCATGCCTGAGCTCAGAAACTAAGCAGGCTCGGACCTGGTTCATACTTGAATGGGAGATCACCTGGAAATAGCAGATGCTATAGGCTTTATTTAGGAGCCCTGATAGCATGATGGGTTACATATTGGCCTACTAACCCTCAGGTCCACAGTTCAAACCCACTAGCCACTTCCAGGGAAGAAAGATGAGGCTCTCTGCTCCCATGAAGATGGACAGCCTTGGAAACCCACAGGAGTGTTTCTACTCTGCCTTTTACTATGAGTCAGAACCAACTTGATGGTTGGTTTTTCGCTTCTCCTTATTGTATATTGCCTTTTCCTTCACTCAAGTTCATGTATGTCTACTATCTGGTATTGATGTGGGTAAGCATTATTGGACTGCCAACCACAAAGCCAGCAGTTCAACCCACTAGGTGTGCTTTGGAAGAAAGATGAAGTTATCCGCTCCAGTAAAGACCCAACCACCTCGGAAACCCTCTATAGGGTGGCTAGGAGTCAGAACGGACCCGGTGGCAATAGATTTTACCCTCTGGCTAATGATGTACTCGTTTCTGCTCCCACCCAATAACCTTGAAGGAATGTTTCTTTCTGGGTATAAACCTTTTCTTGACTTTTTACATTAGGCATCTCATAAAACTTTGGCCCTTATGTGATGGATTTCACAGTATCCTCCAGGTACAGGGGTTTCACGGCATCGTGCTTGGGTAGCATTCCAGGGTGTGTAGAGACCAGAGGTGGTTTATCCATTCTTCCCTTGATGGGCTCTGGTGAACAGGGCTGCCATGAACATGAGTGTGCATATCTATGCCTGTTCATCTCGCAGCTCTTATTTCCTCCCATTTTAAGGATAGACTTACAAAAGCATGGCACCAAGTCAAGAAGGAACTTACTCCTTGCTAGGT
>NW_022111373.1:71919043-71930574 GCF_000313985.2 Echinops telfairi | reverse complement strand
TCACAGGCGCCACCTGCAAAATTCGGAGTCTCCTCACGGTGTGGGGACTGGTTGGGACTGGCTGGGCACCTGGAGCTTGCATGGGACCCAGTTTCTGCCCTCTTCGATGCTGGATAACTTTGTGCCGCCCCTCCCTGTGTCTCCAAATCCACACCAGCACTGGAAAACACAACACAGGTCAGCATCTGTGTTGACCCCCTCCCGGGAGGAAGGCCTGTGACAAGTGGCTCCTATTGACAGACCCAAAGTTCCTTTCCCCAGATCTGGGACGATCTGGCTGCCCAGGATGCTACCAACAGTCTCCCTTCACTGCCTCCAGTCAGCCCCAGGACAAGGTCAGAGCCCTGGGCTACCGAAGGCCCTTGGCAGCCCTTGATTTGAGTGGCATTTGGAGTGGTTACATGTTGGGCTGTGTTAGTCTGGGTGGACTAGAGAAACAAATCGACAGAAACTCATATATGTATAAGAGAGTTTTATATAAAGGGTAATCATACATTAAGAAAGCATCCCAACTCAGTCTAGTCCAAGCCCCTAAGTCTGATATTAGCCCATATGTCCGATACCAATCTATAAAGTCCTCTTCAGACTCACAAAACACATGCAATGATGCCGAATGATCACAGACCAATCGATGGAAAGTCTTTGAAATCAAGTGGTGTTGTATAAGTTTCTGAATGCTGCAGGGGTCTCCACATGGCTTCTCCAGTTTCCAGGGCACAGGGTCTGTCAGCGTAGTGCCATGTGCTTGTCAGTAGAGAGTCTCCAAGGGAATGAGCAGAGAAAAGGTGTCTCCAGTCCCCAAGAAGGAAAATACAACTTCCCAGAATTCTCATGAGAAGGCCATGCCCACACAGGGATCTCATTGGCTATCTCCGGTTGACAGGCTAGACTCTACCCCTACACTCTTAATCTTCAAATTTACAGATTATGGAAATACCACAGGCTGCAAACCACAAGGTCAGCAGTTTGAAAGACAGGGCTTTCTACTTCTCTGAAGAATTATAGTCTCAGAAACCCACAGCGGGCAGTTCGACTCTGTCTTACAGGGGCTCGGTGAGTCAGGATTGACTCAATGGCAGTGAGTTTGTTTTGGCATTCATTCTGGCCTGCTGGGATTCCAACCACAGTGCTGGCTGTGGTCCATGGCACCTGAGAAGGGATAACGGCTGACGTTCTTTAGCCTGTAGATCCCACTGCTGGCACCCAGAGTGGCTGTCCTCCCCTCCATAGGCTCTGCTGCGTGTGTCAGGCTGTCCTCGAGGTGGCGGTGCCCCATTTAGCTGAGGGTTCTCCACACAGGGTTTTGTAGTGTCGACAGGCTGTTCTGATCAGTGTCTTCTGCTTGCCTACGGATGTGATACTCCTCTAGGTTCCTCGGTTGGTACCAAGTCCTGCCAGAGAGGAAGTAGCATTCCTTGAGTGGATGGGGTCTTTCTTCTGACTCTGCTCAGCGCCCCTTCTCAGTTGATGGTGCGTGGAGGGCAGGGGTGCAGGCAACATGGAAAGAACACCCAGTCTAGGAAGGTCCTGGGAGCTAAAGAGTCCCAGAGAAGACATGATGGCAAGACAGGGGCCTCTTCGTTTAGTTTGTGAAATCCCCAAGGGTACATTTAACAGAAGCACACCATCAAGTGAGCAGCTATTCACATTTTCCCACAAACAATGGGCAAGACTTGCACTTGTAATGATCACCAATGAAGCACTATGATGCCATCCCTGAGAGAGTCGCTGGTATTCACGGGCAGCACCAAGGACCACAGCAGTGATGTCACCAGCAGTAAGTAAATGGCACTAAGGAGCTGCAGAAACAAGATCTAGATTGTTTCAATACAAGCAGGTTCCAAACAGCCGTGGCATTGTGAGTAATAATAGCACTGCTATCTCGTTCTCACAGGGCGAGATATGGAAGCAGCACATTGGGCAATGAGGATCAAGAAGCGAGGGCTTCTGTTCCTCACCAGGGGAGATGGCGTCTGGATCCCTGAGGAATCTCTACGCGCACTGGTGGGATCATGAACAATGCATAAGCCCCTCGCCGCAATCCATCGCTGTCGATCCTGGTAAACAGGTAAACATCTCGCAGGAGATTATCCATTCCCTAAGATACTTTTAAATAATAAAATTGTTTATAGAGAGAGGTGCTCCATGAAAAAAAAAAAAGGCATTTATCCAGGACCCTCCACATCCTAGGAGAATCCCGCCTGGACTCTGAAAACCAAACCCTGGCATCTCCAAGTTCACCTGAACTTGCCCTTCCCACATCATCCCCAGTCATAGAAAATGGCAACTCCCATCTGCCAGTTGCTCAATCAGAAATCTTTGCATCATCCTTAACTCTCTTTTCTTTTCTTTTTTTTAGCCTCACAGACATTTTGCATTCCATCAGCAAAGCCTGCCAGGTCAGTCTTCAAAACATCCTCCAAATCTGGCCACTTGTCCCACCTCCCACCATTAGTTCCCTGAACCAAGCTTCCTCGCTCTCTCCTAGACTACCACGCAGTGTATTTCTCTTCAGACTTCCTGTTTCCTCCTAGCCTCTCACTAAATCAGATCATCTCTTTCCGACCATGACGCCTCTTCCTTCGGGCCGAGAGTGTGGTACCCTTCTTGTCATTCATGCCTCAAATCAAGTGTCACCGTTGCAGGGAAACCCTCCTGCCCTCTAAAGTAGCTCACCCACTCAGTGCCCTCATTCTGTCAGTTCTCTGTCAAATAGCCTTGCTTTTTCTCCTGCAAAGCACTTAATGTGACCTTATTATCATTGGCCACCCCGTCCCGGACTCTTAGTTCTAGGGGGACGGAGGCCTTGTTTGTCTTGCTCAGTGCTCTAGCTCCAGTGTCTACAAGAGCACCTGACACACCCCAAACCAAACAATGCTGTCGATTGGGTTCCAAACTCACAGTGACTCCATGTGGTACAGAGTAGAACTGAGCCCCACAGGCTTTTCTTGGCTGTAATCTTTACAGCAGAGCACTAGACGTTTCTTTGAAGGCACGGCTAGAGAGGTTGGATAATTTCCTCAATAGATACTTACTGAATGATGCTCTCAGGTGCTGGCGAGTTGGTTCCAACTCACAGTGACCCTCTGAACAACAGAGCAAATCACCCCGGGTCCTGCGCCATCCTCACAATGGTTTGAGACCATGATTGCGCTATGGTGGCAACCCATCTGGTCTAGAACCCAGCTCCTCAAGAGTCGTCCTCCTTCACGGGTCTGCTTTGCCCAGCAGGAAGTTCTTTTTCAGGAACCAGTCTTTCCCGATAACATGTCCAACACACGCGAGGTGCAGTCTCGTCATCCTTGCTTCTAAGGAGCATTTTGGCAGTACCTCTTTCAAGACCGATTTGCTTGTTCTCTGGCAGTCCACGGTACTTCCAATTTTCTGACAACCCCAAATTCCAATGTATCAAATCTCTGGTCTTCCTTACTCATTGGCCAACTTGCACATGGATGTACTTTTCAGACTCTTTGCTTGGCACACGAACTGAGTAAACGTGGTGAAAGGAACAAACCTAGCACTCACATCCCTGATTATAAACCACGCAGCAGTCCCTTGTTCTGTTCAAGCAACTGCTTCTTGGTCTGTGTACAGGTTCCACGTGAGCACAACGAATTGTTCTGGAAGTTCCATTCTTCTCAAGGTTATCCAAAGTTTGTTATGACCCACACAGTTGAATGCCTTTGAGTAACCAATAAAATATAGTTTAGCATTTTCCTGGTAGTCTCCGCTCTCAGCCATGATCCATCTGCTGTCAGCATGCCACGTCCCCTTCTGAATCCAACCTGAACGTACGTGAACCTGGAGATGCACTGTTGCATCCTTTTTCTGATTGATCTCAGAAACTATACTTGCATCTGATAGTAATTAAGTAGTTGGATAATTTCCTCATTCTGTTGGGGCACCTTTCTTGGCACATGACTCTCTGCCAGTCAGTTGACCCAGTCACTATCTCCCAAATTTCTTTTCTTTCTTTTTTTTTAACTCTCATCAGGCATCATTTTTTTAATACTATATTCTTAACACATGATATTTCTTCTAAATGGTTACTCTCCAATTAGTTGGAAACCATAATCAGGTTTGAGGACTAGAAATCTTTGTAGTACTTAGGATGAAGACAACTTTTAAAAGTAAAAAGACTCAAATCTATTAGATAAATTATACTGCATCAAAGCATCACGGACAAGTCTAGGGAGTCATCTGGCCTGGAGCTGGACACCTTTTGGATCTTACTCCTCAACCTGCTGAGCTGTTCCTTTTCCTGAAACATAGCTACCATCCCAAATTGTTCCCATACCCTGGTGGCTTGCTGGATTAAAGCAGCTGAATGCAAGTTCAATGTTATTTCCTTCAGAAATAAGCTCATTTTTCTGGGCTTGAGAAACGGACTGCATCTAGTTCCTTTCTATTTCCCCACACGTGTCAACGCGAAGCCTCTCCTTTTTCTTTCTAAGGAGACTGAGTTCTATGTTGATGTGATTGAAGTCTCTCTGCAGGGCTCCTCTAGGGCCCTGCCCAGTAACTGTGTGACCCTTCCAGGAAATGTCCCCATTCTCTGGAGTCTAGTTGCTGAGAATGAATGCTCTAGTTGCTACTTCATTCTCACAGCAGATGCAGCTCTCCCAAATTTCTTAACGTAGATGAGTGAGTGCTTCCAGTGCTTCATCAGCTTATTAAAACATCTTGATTAGTATTCTGGCAACATATAGAATCTCATTTTTTACTAATGTCTTCAGTGCAGCTTGGGTTTCTTCCTTGAACACTACTAGGACTTGACCATATGCTACCTCTTGAAATGGTTGAATAGGTTCATGAAAAGTGAATAAAAAGATGATGCTTCTAGACTTGAGGGATGCTCCGTCATCCTGCTCCATCCATAGAGGGAGTGGGCCTGTAGGAACATCTTTCCAATCCTTTTTTGCAGGAGCTACAGTCAACCAGTTGAGCCCTCGCCAGGGGGGTCATTCAGTTTTCTGTTGAAAACGGCCCTTTCTGTAAGCAACCCTGTGTCTGCTGTAACTTCCGGCAGCTCTCACCCAGCAGTCCTTCTTGTTGATGGCCACGTTTCCCTTCAAAAGAAAGATGGCCTGATGGCTAATTGAGAACTACTCTTTCTAAAAAGATAATTGCGCTTTTGGAAAACATCTTTTTCAAACATAAAACCTTGAATGTGAAATGTTGTCCTCAAACACAGCGTGCTTGAAGTGGACACATTTAGCTCCTGCTGATAAAAATCAATGGGAGGTTAGAGCAGAGGTCTTTCTGGCCTGGCACTTGCCCCTCTCCTGAGGCTGCATGGCCCCTGGGTAGACGGGTCTCAGGAGGAGGCCTATACCTGCCTGCCTCCCTCCCTCAGGAAGAATTATTTTCAGAGACTTGCTGTGGAGTGATCCTCCTTTTTATGGGTACTTTTCATTTCATTTTATTATTTTTTGAGTGATGAGCATTCTTGTACTCCTTTTCCAGGAAAGGGAGAGAAAGGCCTAGTAAGTCTTGATGAAGCATTCCACAATAAAAGAAATTGTCTTTCGTAAGGAAATGGGAGTCTGCCTCTTCCTTTCATCTTGCCAGGGCCCATAATAGCAAGTCTTCAGGTCCGGGTGAGGGTTTCTGGAGATTCTTTATACCCAGCCCTCTGTGGTGTCGCTGCAGCAGCGGCGCTGCTGTTGGGTGCCATCAAGTCAGCTCGGATTCACAAGCACCTCCTTATGCACAGCAGAACGAAGCACTGTCAGCCTGACCGCATCCTCACAGCTGCTATGTCTGAGCCCAGCGTTGCAGCCACTGTGCCAATCCGGCTCTTGAGGGCCTTCTTCTTTTGGCACTGCCCCTCTGCTTTACCAAGTGTGTTGTCTTCATCCAGGGACTGGTCTCCCTACCGAAAATCCTGGGGAGAACAGATCTACTGGGACACACGGGGCGCCCTCGGCAACTGGCAACTGGTGAACTTGTGCGATGGCTCTCGCTGATGTTAGGGTCTTTCCCCACCTTCTCCAAAACTCCTTGAAGGGGACGAGCTAGTGAAAGCTCCTCCAAGCTCCCCACTGTCACTCCCAACCATCACTCTTCCATGTAAAGCCTCTTCTCCTTTGTGGCTCATCCCATCCAACCGCACGGTCCTCCCCACATTGGTCATTCTTCCTTCCCCTGTCAGATCCCTCCACCGGCTTCTTCTCTGCTCCTCCAGGGCTCCTGCACTCATCCCAGAGAACAACACCTCACAAAGGTGACCCCTCCTACAGCCCCATCTTACCATCCTTTTCTTCTTCCTTCCATTTCGTTTCAACAGAGCTGCCCTTCCAGCCAACCGGAAACTCATACCTAACTGCCATCCTGGCAGGCCACTCTCAGAGGCAGCCTCCTTTCTGAATCTGGGTCTCCAGAAGCCTAGTGCATCTGGGCTCTCTGATATCTTGGCCTTCTGTTTGTTCTCTCGCCTCTACTTCATATTTCCTCCCATGGTTTGCAAGCTTGGTTCAACATCAGAGTCACCCGTGGATCTTTTAGGACTCAGGATGGCTAAGCCGCCTTAATCACATACCCCAATCAATTACTCAACCATCAGTACTTTTGAACGCTTCCCAGGTGATTATAATGACTGTCCAGTCAAGGTGGAGAGCCAGCACTCCATGGCCTGAACCTCATGGTTCATCACTTTAACCATTTTCCTACCAACACTTTCACTTCCTCATCTTCTGACATGTACTTCCTGGAAAACTCCAGCCTTGGTGCAATCCTTCTGTATACTTTATATTTCACACCGAAGCTGCTTAGGTGTGTTGGAGAAAAATCAAAAAACTGCTAGCTTTCTCTGGAAGGTGTTTTTTAAAAGGCAGAATAGCCTGAGACAAGCTTGCTGGACTTTGAAGGATTCCAAGAATCTATCATTCAAGAGTCATTCCTTTGAAACACACTTTGACTCCCTTGGGCAACTGTTAATTGTAGATATCACTAGGAAAATCAGTACACATATGAAGCCGACTTTTTTTAATGAACAATGCCATTTCAGGGACTCTGGTTGCAGACAAAAAAACCTTCCTGAACTTTAGTAACAGGGCTGTGTGAATTTCCAAGTGAGAGCCAGTCCTGTTCATGTCAGCAATATAGTGCAGGGGTCACAGCAGGGCTAGTACCCTAATGAAAAAAAGTTTTGAAATTCTCAGAGATGAAATAATGAGGTCTAGTTGCTAACTTGTTTAAAAAACAACCAGGGTCAGAGTCACCAAGTTGATTCTAATGCATAGTGACCCTAAAGGACAGGCCGAAACTCCCCCTGTATCTTTGCAGAAGCAGAAGGCTCAGAGGAGTCCTGGTCAGCAGTTTGAAACTACCAGCTGTCGCACTGGAGGAAGATGAGACTCTCCATTCCTATAGACTGACATTCTCGGAAACCCACAGGAGCAGTTCCACTCTCACTTGGAGGGCGGTGGTGAGTCCGACTCGAGGGCAATAACGTTTGCTGGCTTGGGTTTCGGGTTGGGTTTGATTTGGTTCTTTTACCCTGTACCTAGCACATCACATTGCTGTTGCCATCGTTACTGTGTGCTAAACTTTTCCAATTCATAGGGACCCAATAGGAGAGAGTTGAACTGCTACATAGGGTTTTGAGTTAGTTAATTGTGCCAACCTGGCTGATAATCACATGTGGGGCTAATTGAAAGGCAGAGGGATAAATGGGTGGTGAGCCTTGCCTTTCTAGTTCTTGGGTCTCTTGCTTTGTGATGGTCGCACCAGGGTGCAGCTGCCTTAGCAGTTCCCTGCTTCAGCTTGCAAGATTGACTTCCTACAAGACATCCCCAAGGAGAAGCTACATGGATCTATCCCGATGCAGCCCTGGGTGCTGAAGCAGCCGTGTGGAGACCCCTGCTAGGGCTGAGATGCTTATTCGTTCACTGACTCAGCTTTCCTCCTGCAGTCGGCATCATTGCCTCTGTTTTGTGAGGTGGAGGACTTTGTGTTGGGTTAATGGGTTAATGTTGGACTTGTGGGCTTGGGCAGCATTGGGTTGGGATGTTTTCGTGATGTACACTTTCTTTACATAAAACTCTCTTATACATGAGTTGCTGTGGATTTGTTTCTCTAAAGTACCTAGACTAATACAGGTTTCCTAAGGAAAGTCAATGGCAGTGTATGAGTGAGTTCTCCGGCAGAGCAGGAACTTACAGACTTGTATCAGACATATGGGCTAATATCAGATTTATGGACTTGATTGGGACTGGGCTGGGATGTTTTCTTAAAACACAATTACTGGGGCCAGGAAAGAAATGCCCTTGGTACCATCCTTGCTTAGGGCAAACAGCCTTGGCCTAAAGATGACACTCGGAATAAAGTGGCTGTTACCCCCGCCCCCCGCCAAAAAAACCAACAACAACAAAACCCACAATTACTCTTTTATATAAAGCTCTTTCTTATCCACATAGGAGTGTCCATGAGTTTGTTTCTCTAGCCCACCCAGACTAACACAGCTTCTCAGAGGTTAAGGGAGATGGGGGCTAAGGAGAAAGGAATGAAGAAGCTAAACACAGAAAAGGAAGCTGAAAGACACCCTCCATCAATCTAAAGGTAGCCCATCAAGCTCTCTCCTTCTAGCTTGGTTAACCGTTTTTTTGCCATAGCTTCCACGTTGCTGGTGTTTCATGGTCCCTTACTTATTTATATGGCCTCACAGAAATCATATTTGACATATATATTACCAGATTAACATATAACTGTATTACAAACTAGAAGAGACAACAAAAAGAGAGAAATACAATAGAGTATCTGAAGAAAAAACTGAAAAGGTTAAAATAAAACCACTAAAATTGATTGCAAACACACATATAAGAAGGAACATGAACAAATATCTTAAGGGGGATCGGACAAAAAAACAGGAATTCTACCTATGTCATCTCTTGCCTGGAAAACAAGGGTGTTACATAGCACCCTCCTGAAACCCACGAGGTCTGTTATTACAGAAAAGTGTCTCCAGGTGGCCGCCTGAAGGTATTCACCTGTCGGAAGCATATGACGAATGTCAAGGTGAATCAGAGCTATTTAAATGATCCACTGGATACATGGTAGGCAGAATCACGTTGCTGCAAGTAAGGCTGTAGTCTTGGATTTGTGGGCAGGAGTGGGTGTGTGGAGAATGAAAAACAGAATGAAGAAAAAGAGCAAAACAAATTCCCACTTCTCTTTGACTACGTGTACCATCAGAAGCTCAGCAGAAGTTTTCAAACAGAAACCAAGGGTTGAGAGGTGGGAAGTACCAATATCATCTAATGTGGGAAAAACTATGTGAGATGATTTTATATGTGTGAATGGAAGTAGAATTCAAAACAATGGCATTCCACTCAAAAGCAATATGAAAATAGTTTTCCTCAAGTGCATCCAGAATCAGATTAATGAAACCAAGTCAAATGATTATGGAGCAAGCCTGCTTTCCAGTTCCTGGACTGTATTTGAGTTTCCAAGCTGGAATAATGCCCTATTTAATGATTAAGGGCAAAGAATAAAATCCAAGTCAGTGCAAACAGCATATGAAACCCATGCAAACTTAAGCAATACAGGCAGGCAGGATGTGAGATTACAACAATGCTCCTTTATAATAAGGTACATGTACCCAGATGTCACTCCTCTGATTTCCAGCCCTCCCACCACCAACCCACTGTAGGAAAACATCAGAGCAGTAAGGGGAGAGGGACGTAAACAGAAAGGAATCCTAGGGGGAAACTCGAAACCTGGACCCTGGGATCTTCATCTCAAAAGGAGAGCCTTCAAATCAGCACAAGAAAAATGCTCTCACCGGCTCTGACAGTATTTCCTCAGGGGTCCTTTATTTTATCTATTTCAACTCATTAACAAGCCTTTCTCTCTCTCTCTCTCTCTCTCATTTATTACGAATTGAATGAGACATGGGGTTCCATTTCAGACCATTAGTTCTGCATTCAGCAGTTCAAACCACTCATCACTGCCACCCGCTCCCAGCATGCACATGCACCCCTATTCTACCCTACTCCACCTTTCCTCCAACTTCGCTGCTCCTTCTTGGGGTCGTTTCACCCATGTCAAGGCCCATCAGCCCTCAGGGGTTAAAAACGTGTGACCCGTGGACCATATAAGGCCCCTAGAAACCACCAGTCCCCGCCAACATCAGATGCCTCACCATAGAGCAGCAGTTCCGGCCGTCCCATTAGGAGGGAGTGAATGAAATGTTTCACCAGTATGGATGGCAAATGATGTTATAAATATCCAAATGGCCCTTGGTAGAAAAAAACATTTCCCATTCCTGCAAGTCCATTGCTTCATCTGCCCTCCCTAATTCTCCCTTCCCCTCCAACTTCTGAAGTCTGTTCCCTTGGTCTTCATCATAGTAGTGGACACATAAGAGGACACATTCCATGTCCATCCATGTTATGAGGCACATCTTTGTTTAGTGTTACATAGTGTGGATGTTCCAGTCTCTTCATCCACTCAGCTGCTGATGGGCTTTGGGCTGTTTCTACGTCTGGCTATTGTGAACAGTTCTGTGATGAACATGGGTGTGCATATGTCTGTTTGTATTATGTCTGTTCATTCTTTAGATTGCATACCCAGCCGAGGTATTGATGAATTATATGGATTTTCTAGTCCCACTTCTTAGAACTATCATTATATTGCTTTCCACAATGATTGTACATTGATGATCCTTTAAATAGTCCTTTAAATCAGTAGGACTCCCTATCATTGGTTTCTCAATTCCCATCCAGGGATTTCAGATGGTGTGTTAGTCTGGGTTGACTAGAGAAACAAATCCGGAGACTTTCATATGTGTATAAGAAAGAGCAATTGTATATTAAGAAAACATCCCAACCCAGTCCAAATCAAGTCCATAAGTCCAATATTAGCCCATATGTCCTATATAAATCTATAAATTCCTCTTCAGACTCATGCAACACATGCAGTGACACCGAATGCAGGAACACAACAGGTCAGTGGTGGAAAGTCTTGTGGATCTAGTGGCAGTGTAAACACCTCAGTGCTGGCAGGGGTTTCCATGTGGCTCCTCCAGCTCCAGGCTCTGGCTGCCATCAGCCTGTCTCCATGTGGCTTGTCATCAGGAATGTCTCGCAGGGAGTGTGCATGTGTCCCGCCTCCAGTGAGTTATTTATCTCCTTAGTGGCCTCAAATGAGGTCATTAAGCTGTGACCTGATTGACAGGCTAACCTCCACCCCTTCTCTCTTAAGTCTCAAATTGACAACAGATTATGTAACCACCACAGATGGGAAATGTTTTCCCCATTAGATCCATATATTGCTAGAGAACTTTGGGATTTCCTGGAACTGCTTTAGTATAATTTTAAAAGAACCAACAAAAAATGCTCCTGCCGCATGATAGTGGGGCAAGAAGAAAGTAAAAAAAAATAGAGGAAAGAGCTAGGAGGCAAAGGGCATTTATAGAGGTATAAATAAAGGCATGCACATATGCAAATATATTTATATATGAGGATGGGGAAATAGATCTATGTGCATGTATTTATAGGTTTAGTATTAAGGTAGCAGATGGACATTGG
>NW_022111373.1:71907224-71918008 GCF_000313985.2 Echinops telfairi | reverse complement strand
TTTTTTGATGCTCCTGCCACAATGTTAATGAAAGTGCTGGGGAGATATTGGAATATACAGAGAACCTCCTGAAAGGAAGATCTATGGCCCCACTGAATAGCAAAAGGGAGATGGCAGAATTTGCAAAGATAGTTAGCATGCTGTTGTTATTAAGTGCCTTCGAGTCTGTTCCAACTCATTGCAGCCCTGTGTACAACAGGACAAAGCACCGTCCAGTCCTGCGCCATCCTCACAATTGATGGTAGATTGGAGCCCACTGCTGCAGCCAGCATGTCAATCCATCTTGTCAAGTCTCCTCCTCTTTTTTGATGATCCTCCTCTACTTTACCAAACATGATGTCCTTCTCCAAGGACTGGTCTCTTCTGATAACTTGTCCCAAATCCCCAAGATGAAGTCTAATCATCCTCACTTCTAAGAAACACTCTGGCTGTACTTCTTCCGAGACAGGTTTGTTGTCCTTTTGGCAGTCCATGGTATTTTCAATATTCTTCGCCAGCACCAAATTCAAATACATCAATTCTTCTTCAGTCTTCCACAGTCAGTTTCTAGCTTCCACAGGCATATGAGGCAACTGAAAATACCATGGTATTTTATCTGGACTTTTCAACACTTTAAAGAGGTCTTGTCCATTAACATTAGTGTGAACTAATTCACATGGCATTTTCACTAGTGACCGGTTCTGCTGATAAGATAATTCTTTAGTCTACCAGTGGAGTGGCTCATTAAAATATTCACTGCAATTTGCAATTTGTCTATTTACTCTTTGACTAAATAGCCTTTGTTAAGTATCTAGCCATGAGTGCAGACATTATGCTGAGCCGTGGGGTAGAAGGGGAAATAAAAGGAGTGACAATAGCAACCAGCACTTCCCCAGTGCTGATTACAGGGTCATCTCCATAAGATATATATTATTATTTACATGGTCCAAAATCGGAAACTGAGGCATGGCTAAAGACTCTTAAAAGGAAAGAGCTAAAGTTGAGCCTCGTGTCCATTATCATCGCTCCCATACCTTCCTACCGTCAGCTGATTAGAATTTATTTTACGATCTCTTAATAAATACTTGCTGAATCAACTGAGATCGAATCAACATTTTTAAAATTTTTTGGTTATTTTTACAAAAGAGTGTGTTGCTTACTTAACATGTTTGATGAGTGTGATTATAAATGACCAGACTCTTACCCATTGCTTGCACATATTGTGCCAGTCACTCTTGATAGTCTTGCTTCAACCATCAAGTCCAAGGCTCCAGGATAGATAGATTTGGGTCTTGACTGAAACTGCTGGAGCATTACAAGCGAATGTAAATTGAGTGCTTTACTTATTTACTGTTTTATACAAGAACTAATTACTGTAAAAGGGAAAGTGCATGGTACAGTTCCTTGAGGCCTGGGTTGCACACCAGGGCTACTATCAGCTAGTGGTGTGGGCTTATGAAATATGCCTCTGAACCTCATTCTGAAATAGATTCAGAATGGATGACCTTCCAACTACTGTGTGATTTCAAGACTTTCCTTGGGCACAAAGTCAGAGGTCTTTTAAATGAGAATCAATCCAACTTCATTTGGTGGACTCGTTTCAATTAATCTATCTGAAAATATGTCCATAGTTCAGATGTTGTGTCTTTCTCACCATTAATAATCATGCCTACCCAAAGGGCATTTATAGAGGTCTAAAGACAGGCATGTACATATATAAATATATTTATATATGATGATGGGGAAATAGATCTATGTACATATATTTATAGGTTTAGTATTAAGGTAGCACATGGACATTGGGCCTCTACTCAAGTACTCCCTCGATGCAAGAACACTTTGTTCTATTAACTTGGCATTCCATGATGCTCACCTTCCGGACACGATCACTGAAGACAAAGTGGGTGCATAAGCAAATGTGGTGAAGAAAGCTGATGGTTCCGGCTATCAATTGATGTAGCATCTGAGGGTCTTAAAGGCTTGAAGATAAACAAGCGGCCATCTAGCTCAGAAGCAACAAAGCCCACATAGAAGAAACACACCAACCTGTGTGATCACGAGGTGTTGATAGGATCAAGTATCAGGCATCAAAGACCCAAAACAAAAAATCATATCATTGTGAATGAGGGGTAGTGTGGAGTGGAGACCCAAAGCCCATCTGTAGGCAATTGGACATCCCCTTACAGAAAGGTGGCAGGGAGGAGATGAGCCAGTCAGGGTATAGCACTGATGAAACATACAACTTTCTTCTAGTTCTTTAATGCTTCCCCCTCCCCCATCATGGCCCCAATTCTACCTTAGAAATCTGGCTAGACCAGAACATGTACACAGGTACAGATAAGAGCTTGAAACACAGGGAATCCAGGACAGTAAGCGCCTCAGGACCAATAATGAGAGTACCCATAGCAGGAGGGGAAGGGAAGGTGGGGGAACATAGGGGGAACCGATCACAATGATTTACCTATAACCCCCTCCCATGGGGGTGGACAACAGAAAAGTGGGTGAAGGGAAACACTGGTCAGTGTAAGACATGAAAAAATAATAATTTACAAATTATGAAGGGTTCGTGAACACAGGATGGGGGAGGGAAGGGGGAAAATGAGAAGCTGATACCAAGGGCTCAAGAAGAAAGAAAATGTTTTGTTTTTTTTTTAAAAAAAGAAAGAAAATGTTTTGAGAATGAAGATGGCAACAAATGTACAAATGTGCTTGACACAAGGGATGGATGGATGGATTGTGATAAGAGTGGTACGAGCCCCCAATTTAAAAAAAATCAGGCCTACTACTTCAACCCATCATTCAGCTGGTCTCTCGGCATGTCCTGCTGTGGGGTTTGTACTTGTTCGGATGCAATCTGAGGATGTGGAATGAAGGAATCCTTGCTGACATCAGATGGGTCGTGAGTGAAAGCAGAGAACAGCATTAAGTTGTTCACCTGTGTTTTACTGATTATGCAAAGGCATTTGACTGTGTATCATAGCAAACAGTGGATAACATTGAGGAGACTGGAAATTCCAGAACATTTCATTATGCTCACGTGGAAGAACCTGTCTATAGGCCAAGAGGCAGTTGTTCACACAAAACAAGGATATTAAGTAGTTTACAGTCAGGAAATATGTGCATCAGAGTTGTAGCTTTTCCCCATACTTATTCCATCTGAATGCTGAGCAAATAATCCAAGAAACTAGGCTGCATGAAGAGCAGGGCATCGGAATTGGAGGACAGCTTATTAACAGCCTGTGCTATGTGGAACACACAACTCATTGCTGAAAGGAAGAAGGACTTGAGACACTAGCTGATGAAGATCGAAGTGCAGCCTTCAGTATGGATCGCAACTCCATGTGAAGAAAAAGAGAATCCTCACCACTGTTTCAATAGACAACAGCATGATAAACAGAGAAAACAATGAAGCTGTCAAGGATTTTCTCTTGTTTGAAAGCAGTGATAAGAAATCTAAGATGTATTCCACTGAGCAAGTCTGCTGCACAAGAGCTCTTTAAATTGCCAAAGAGCAAGGATGTCACTTTGAGGACTGTGGGATCCAGCCCCACATCGGGATGAGTCCTAAGGGACGGTTGTGCAATTGAAGGAAAGAAATTAAGAGACAGACGAAATGTGGGGGTGCTCACCTCTGCCATGGCACCGGGAACCAGCTACGAGCAGAGAGAGGAAAATGTATTCTTACATCGACTTATATAGTCCAGGGCATGCGAGCCACGGCAAGTACATATGTAACAGGAAGGGGTTGTATTAGAGGCATACACGTAACAGGAAGGGAGGTACACATAGAACAAGATGGGTGGGCTCTAGAATTAAGATGGTGGTCCAGCCTTAGTCGGCTCTGAGCTGGCTTGACCTTGGGTGTCTCTGAGCTCTTCTCCAGGAGAACAATCTATGATCCATATCAGAAGGGAGTGGAACGTTCTTAGGGTCAGATGGTCTGACTGCTTTTGATGGCGATAACCATCAGGCAAATCATCTTCAAGCAGTTAACCTCCAAGTGTAGCAGCAACCATGTGCTTACAAGTAGCACCTTAAAACTGGCATTATTATGGGGGGACCTCATGGGGAATAATTTTACTTAGGAGAATGTGACTGGAATGCATCGCCGACCTATGAATTAAGGTTCTCTTCACAGGAACCTTAATGTATGAGCACAGAGAATTTGTCCCCATACACTCTCTTCTCGGTTCTGTTTCCCACAGAGGACTAAGGTGTGCCTGATATTTTCATGCATGATATTTTCAATCATCTTATAGGCATGCGAAAACCTGGACAATAAATAAAGAAGGCCATAGAAGAATTCATGCATTTGAGCTGTTATTGGTGAAGAATATTGAAAGTATAAAGGACTGCCAAAAAAAAAAACCATATCTGTCTTGGGAGAAGTACAGCCAGAATGCTCCTTAGAAGTTAGGGTAGCGAAACGTCATCCCATGTACTGTATGCACGCTACGAAGAGAGGCTAGTCCCTGGAAGCAGACATCATGCAGGGTAAAGTAGAAGGTCAGTGGAAAAGAGGAAGCACCTCATGAGATGGATTGCCACAGCAGCTGCCACAATGGGTTCAGATATAGCAATGATCACGTGGATGGCACTGGACTAGGCGGTTTTTCATTCAGAAGGTGTGCTGTTATCAGGTGCCATCAAATCAGCTCCAACTCACAGCGACCCCATGCGCAACTGAAGGATGGTCCTGTGCCATCCTCATCATCGTTCCCACACTTGAGCCCGTGCTGATATGAGTCAGAACCGACTCAATCACATCAATGATGGCTCTACAAAGGACCCCTGATGGTACCGTGCTAAACAAAAGGTTGGTCTTTCAAACCCACCAGGCATTCTGGGGGAGAAAGAAGTAGCAGTTTGCTTCATAAAGATTCCAAAAACCAAACTCACTGCCATCGAGGTTATTCCAATTCACAGCGACCCGAAAAGATAGGGTAGATCTGCTCCCATGGATTTCTGACACTACAACTCTTTACAGGAACAGAAACCCTCATCTTTCTCTCACCGAGCAGCTGGTGGTTTCAAACTGCTGACCTTGCAGTTAGAAGCCCAAGGCATAACTCACCAGGGTTCTACTGTTACAACTGCTCAGCAGTCTTACTCTGCCTATAGGGTCACTATGAGTCAGAATCAATTTGATGGCACACAACAACAACCCTTTAAAAGGAAACCACACACCTTCCAGCCATTCCAATATTTCTATGACTTTGGAGGTAATACCTGGGATTGTCCTGAGCTGTTAAAATATCTGGGATACCAAACACAGAAAGAGTGATAAATATGTAACTCACTGGTTGTGTTAGACTGGGTTGACTAGAGAAATAAATCCAGTGACACTCTAAGAAAGAGCTTTATATCAAGAAGTAGTAATATATCAGGAAAACATCCCAGGCCAGTACAACTCACAAATCCAATACTAGTTCTTAAGTCCCCCTTCAGATTCAGGCAGTCACATGCAATGATGCAGAACGTTGGATGATCTTAGGCTGGTGGGCGCAAAGTCGTGTGGATTCAATCAATGGCAGTGGCTCTGGCAGCTATCAGGGTCAGCAGCAGGAAGGTGAAGGCAGAGAGAAGGGGTGGGAGGTCCCCAGGGCCCTCCTTATGAGAAAGCCATGACCACAAGAAGTCACCATCAGGCTGTGACCTGAGTGACAGGCTAAACTCTACCCATACATGTTTGTATGTTTACGTAACTACCACACCGAGTATGTTCTTGCACATTAGGTGGTTCCCAGGTCTTTGCTGCCAATATAATTGAAATATGATGTGTTAACTAGAAGATTATTAATACTAATGCTTGGTGCTATAACATTGTATAAACTCAAACATAAAACTTGGATGGAATTCAGAGCATTGAGGGTCATTGCTATAACAAAAACATCTTCTTCCCCATCAGTTTATTTGTGTGAACAAGGTTTCTCAGCATGTACATCCATAAAACAGTGACTAGGCACAGAATTAATTTTAAACTTTTTTATTTTAGCAATAAATAGTACTTATAATTTACAAGCTAATCAAAAAATAATTCCATCCTACTAAGAAGTGCATTTCTAACAAAATTTACATCTATTTAGCAATTATATATCAAAATTATAATATATGTATGTTTTTTATCATCTACATACTACTAATAATTATTTCCACTCAATTCAGAAGCAATTTTTTAAAACATAGAGCCTTAGGGTCACAAAAAATTTTTAATTTAAGTTTGTATGCGTGTGTATGCATGTGTGTGTAGAAAAGTTGGCAGAAATTTTTGATTGGAATATCCATAGAAGACTTTCAGTCATGAAAATACATTCCATTGGTAGAGGAAGTGGTCCAGAAAGCCAAACTCACTGTGCCAAACTCTATGAGTCAATTCAGACTCACAGAGAGACCCTAAAGGAAAGGGTAGAACTGCCCATGTGGGTTTCCAAATCTGGTAACTCTTTATGGGAGTAGAAAGCCTCACCTTTCTCCCTGAGGACACATGGTGATTTTAGCACAAAACCCACTAGCTACCAAGACTCCTAAGGGGAGTGGTAGTAGAATGTAAACAAGTTTAAAAGTGAAAATTAGGACTATAACATTTCCACTGTTACAGATCATCTCATTGTTTTTAAAAGGGATGAAGGCAGGAAACAAATTGACTTGACATTTTGCTTCCAATGATTTTTAAAGTCCGTATATACTCAAGTATAAGCCAACTCGAATATCAGCCGAGGCACCTAATTTTACCACAAAAACTGCATTACAAATGTGCTGAAAAACTCGGCTTATACACAAGTATATACAGTACCAATTTACACCAATTTGGAAATCTTATCTTTTGTAAATATATAAAGGTATTTTTTTTAAAGCTTAGGTAACTTTAAATATGTGATAAATTTACATGAAAATTAATTTTAGGATCTAAGAGAACCAAAACGTTTGAAAGTTGATGTATCAATGATCTGAGGTCCACACCAACATTAAAACATTTGTGGCTGTACTATTTCAAAATGTCTAGTCAAAGAAATAAAACCAAAACCAAACAAGCAAATTCACTGCCATTGAGTTGGCATCCTACTCTTAGTGCCCCTGTAGGACAGAGTAGAACAACCCCCGTGAGTGCAAATCTTCCGAGACTGTAAATCTTTATGGGAGCAGGAAGCCCATTCCTTCCCCGACAGTGCAGCTGGTAGTTTCGAACTGTGGACTTTGCTGATTTCAGGCCAATTTGTAATCACTACATCACCAGGGCTTCTCGATGAAAATAACAAGTTAAAAACAAAAAACCCTCACTGCTGTAGTCGATTCCAACCCATAGTGACCATATAAGACTACGGCTATGGGTTTGCAAGACTAACTCTACAGGGGTAGAAAGTCTCATCTTTCTCCCCACAAAGAAATATACACATGGTAATATCAGAACGCATTCTTTTAGTGTTGTGACTGGGTTGGATCAGAGCTGTTTTTAACGGTATCATTCTTGAAAGCTTTCTATCCAAATGATGACTGAGAAGCTAATTTTTAAGAAGGTTTTAAAAGGTGCCAGGTACCACAACAGTAACAGGACTTCAGTACCTTCTGAGGCTTTGTTCACCACCGACGCCCCCCCTCCCCATACACACACACACACTTCTTAAAAATAGAGTGTGCTGGGTGTCTCTATGATTCTGTGCAGATGACTATGAAACCTGGAAACGCTGCTGCTGCTACTGCTGCATAAAACTGCAATTGGTCTATTTAGATAAATAAATAAATACACTTTGCATTTTGGGAAACTTAACCTTGCTGTCACCTTTGGAAAACTATTGTGTCGGGTTGAGTTGCATTGTACGGAAATGAACCGCTGTCTTGGTCCAGAAATGTTTGTTTTTCCCCATTTGTACAGGGGTAATGCACTGTATTAAATATGGAAGGCCGTATCTAGTATTGTGTAAGATTTGATTACAGACACTAATAAGCTATTCTCTAAATAATGAAGAAAAAATAAATGATCCTATTAGCACAATTAGTGATCATAACACTTGATGTGCAATCAAGTTTAATTAAAATGGCTCTTATTTTAAAAGCCAACATTCATAAGTTCCAAGAACAAATTCCAGAGATTAACATTAAACTTCACATTGATTTGACATTAATTAACTCACTCAACTCATTATTAAGCCCCTCTCAAAGACCAAAGGAGCTCTGGTGGCACAATGAGTTAAACATCGGGCGGTTAACCACAAGGTCAGCAGTTCAAAGCCATGAGTCACTCCATAAGAGAAAGATGAGGTTGTCTGTTCCCATACAGGTTTCCAGTCTCCAATTCCCTGTGGAGCAGTTGTACTCTGTCCTTCCCAGGGTTGTTACGAGTAGGAATCAGCTGACTCATGGCTTTGAACTGCTGGGTGGCAGTTGCTGCGAGCAGAGATGGGAAGCAGTCTGCTTATCCTAGGCCTTGAAAGCTGGGGAAGATTGGTTCGGATTCTAAGTCCAGTAAAGTAATCAGCTGATTCATATTTAAAGGTAGTAGCACCTCTTTTCTTGAATGCAGAGCATTTAAAATAACCTGGAGGCTGGTGGCATAGTGGTTACAAGTTGGGCTGCCAACCAGGTCTGCAGTTCAAAACCACCAGCCACTCCTTGGGAGAAAGATGGGGCTTTCTATTCTCATAAAACATTAAAGTCTTGGAAACTTGCAGGGGAAGTTCTACCCTGTCCTACTGGGACACCATGAGTCTGCATCTTCGATGGCAGTGAATGAGTGTGAACGTCTTAATGTGTGTTTACTGAAGCATCTTCCCACTCAGCAGTGGTAGAAACCATTACTGTCTCTGTAAAAAGCTACTGCCCCTCAGTGGTAAAAAAATAAAGAAAGAAATATTCAGAATAGCAGTCTTCACTAAACATCCACCTAAAACAGCAGTTCTCAACCTGTGGGTCGAGACCCCTTTGGGGGGGTCGAACAACCCTTTCACAGGGGTCATCCGATTCATAACAGTAGCAAAATTACAGTTATGAAGTAGCAACAAAATAGTTTTATGTTTGGGGGAGTGGGGTGGTCACCACAACATGAGAAACTGTATTAAAGGGTCATAGCATTAGGAAGGTTGAGAACCACTGACCTAAAACAACATCCACCTGCTTTGACATAAACAAACACACACACACACACACACAAAACCCACCAAACTTCTATAGCATGTAAATTCTAAGGTTACAGAATTGATGAAATTTTCAGGAAAATCTAAGAAGAGGAGGCCTACAAACGAATCACTTATTAATGTTCTGCTAGTGACTCCCTTCCACAATCAATGTGCATGGAAGCAGCAGTCAACAGAGCAAAAGACTCATTACATTGGGTAAATCTGCTGCACAAGATCCCGTTAAAGTATTGAAAAGCAAGGCTGTTACTTTGAAGATTAAGGTGTGCCTGGCACAAGCCATGGTATTTTCAACCACTTCAAATGAATGTGAAAGTTGGACATCAAATACGGCAGACGGAAGAAGAATGCATTTGAATTGTGGCGCTGGTGAAGAACATTGAAAGTACCATGGATTGACAAGAGAGCAAACAGATCTGTCTAGGAAGAAATACAGCCAGAATGATCCTTAGACACTCGTCTCATGTGATTTGAACATGCTAACAGAAGAGAGCAATCCCTGGAGAAGAACATCGTGCTTGATAAAGTGGAGGGGCAGTGAAAAGGAGGAAGATTCTAGACAAGACAGTGGCTGCAACAATGGGCTCAAACATAAGAACAATTGTGAGGATGGCACAGGACTGTGAGGTGTACATGCACTGTACACTATGCACTGGAACAGACTTGACAGCACCTAATAACAAGTAAGTCCCTTCCTTTCTATCCTCCCACCTCCCTAACTAAGAGACACCATCCTTCCTCCCTCCCACCTTCATTCCTGCCTCTCTTCTATTTTCCCTTCTTCTAAGACAGACACCAGCTGGCAGCTCAGTAAGGAAAACAGAGAGCAAGCATGCTATGAATTGCATCTATTTGATGTTTAGGGGTGCCCTGGTGGTGTAGTGGATTAAAAGTTGGGCTGCCTACTGCAAGATCAACAGTTCAACAGTTCAAACCCAGAAGCTGCTCCTCAGGATGAGGTTTTCTGTTCCTGAAAAGATTTGCAGCTTCAGAAACCACAGACAGGGGCAATTCCACTCTGTCCTAAAGGGTCACTATGAGTCAGAATCAATGGAGGGCAGTGAGTCTGGGTTGGTGTGGCGTTTGCAACTGAAAGAAAAGTGCAGCATGCCCTGGGAGCACATGTCAGGGGCACTTGCCTCATCAAAGGAGTTAGGAAAGAACTCTTTGGTAAAGTGACCCTTAAACCAATGCCTGGAGAACCCCTAGAGTATTCCAGGCAGAGAAACAGCATTTTCAGGAAGTAGGGAAGAACACTGTCTTTGAAGAACTGTGAGAAGACCACGCAGAGAGAGGGAGAAGTTGAAGTTTGGGGAAGGGTCCTGTCACATACCGCACCTTGCAGGTTATGACTTTGGACTTAATCCTAAGAGCAAAGGGAGAACAGTACTGTATAGGGTTAAAGAAGAGGGTCAGACCCTGATAGTGGGGTAAGAGGAAAGTAAAAGGAAATATATGAAAGAATTAGAAGGCAAAGGACATTTATACAGGTCTAAATACAGGCATGTACATATGTAAATATATTTATATATAATAGGAAAATAGATCTATGTACATATATTTATATGCTAAGTATTAAGGTAGTGGACAGACATTGGGCCTTGCAGTAGTTAGTTTATTGTGCCAACCTGGCCGATAAACACATGTGGGGTTAATTGAAGGGCAGAGAGATAAATG
>NW_022111373.1:71901260-71905645 GCF_000313985.2 Echinops telfairi | reverse complement strand
TTGTTGTTTTCTTTAACATAGCCATATATATATTGTATATATAATTAGCAACCATTCCATATCAGTGCAAACAGAATGATCTCAATTCTTTTTATCTTCTGGACTAGGCGTCTATAGTATGGGTGTACCATAATTTATTAACTAGATCCCTCTTGGTGGGCATGTAGGTCCTTTCCAGTCTTTGGCTGCAGCAAACAGTGTTGCAGTGGAGGTTTTTGTATATAAGTTGTGTTATTCGTCCTCCGTGGGAGAACAGCTGTTAGATACATTCCTAGAAGTGGAATTGCTGGGTCAGAGAATTCGTGCATTTGGGATTGTGTGAGATAATGCCAAAATGCCCTCCCCTGGAGGGGACACTAGTTTATACAACCACTGAGAAAGATATAACAGGAGAAAAAAAAAATAGTATCTCAAGAGAGTTTTAATTTGGACTTTAAGATTGAGCATCTACTGGTCTGATTAAGAGCTAGTGAATTTAAAATTACCTAATTAGGCTGGGAGCAGAGCATAGGCCTAGAGCCAAAACTAATGTTTCATCACTCAATAAATAATTTTTGAGATCTCACTCGGCACTAGGCAGGCACAGATGACTCTGTGAGGGGTAAGCCCTGGTCCCATCCCAGATGGGCACAAGTCTAAGAGGGAAGATGGATGTGGAAATATGGAGTTAAGTACAATTTCCTCTTTGTTTCTTTCCAAGGGAGAGGGACCAAGGAATACAGGAGAGCAGAGAAAAATGGATGGTTCTGCACCACCTTATGCTGTCTGATTTCTTGACTGTTGCTCATGTCAGGTGTGCCTCCAGAACTACAGTTTATAACCATTTGGCTCCAGCATCCCTCTCCCAACATCTGATTGCAAGCCCAATGTTTTACCAACACAAAGAGAACTCAATGCTTCCACCACCTGGTATTCTTTCACGCCCACTCCTTTGTTCATGCTACTTGGAATTACCTTCTTGAAATTCTTTCCTCCTCCTGGAATCTTTAAAGTCCCAAAGTTACCTCCTAAATGAAAACTAGCTCAGCTCTCCCAGGTGAAATGTTATTTCTTGTGCTGTGTCCCAGTAGCAAGTTGTTGGTGCTGCTAATCTAGTGGCTGCGAGTGCAGCACACACTGTGCATTAGATCACAGTACAATTATTCTACAAGGGGTCGTGATCTCCTGGATCAGGAGCCTGCCCTCGATTTAGTCAATACAGTTTTACTGGGACACATTCATGCTTGTTTGTTTATGTATCGTCCGCGGTTGCTTTTGTACCACCATCACAAAGCCCCCGTTCCCTCCCATATGCCAAAAATATTCAGTATCTGGCCCTTTGTAGAAAAGGTTTATTGGCCCTTACCTATCCTTCTCCGTCCCTCAAAGGGATTCCCAGAACTTCACTGGATGACTGGCACACAATGGGTTCTCTATAAATGTTCACTGAATGGTCTAGAGAAAGAACAAGAGAAACAAAATCATAAACAAGCAGAGACACCCTTAAGAGAATAGAAATAAAAATGAGGTGAGAAAGAACTTGTTTCTTACTTTTAGAAACGTACATATGAGTATTTTTTTAAGCAAAAGATCACAAAAAAATTATTTCCTAACTCCAGATAGTAAAATTTGGTTTGGCCTAAGGCAAAAGGTGGGAGAAAGAGGAGCCTTTCTACTCCCTTAATAAGTTCCACTCTCGGAAACTCATAGCACAGGGGAAGTTCTTTCCTGCCTATAGGGTTGTTATGGATAGGCATCAACTAGATGGCATTGAGTTTGGATTTTTTGTTTTCTTTTAAGGAAAAATGCATTTAAGAGAGGAGAACTTGTGACCTTTCAGCTCCAATAAGCATAGAATCTCTGGAATTCTGGAAGATTGGAGCAAACATCCTGTGCTGTATTTAAGTCAGGATGATGTTCAGTGTTTTTGTTCACCACCTTGAGAGTAGCTCTAGCTCATGATTCTGTGATTACATTAATTCACTTCAGTGGTCCCATCCCGGGAATTCCTAGGTACAGGTGCAAAAATCAGACAAGTGAGCCTAGTACTGAGAATGAAAGAGCCTCATTGTCTTTCTTTGAATGTATAGATACATTATCTGAAAATTAGATTAACAAATTTTTTTTGCCTAAGTCTATAAATAAGTCAGCTGAGCGCACTCAAAATCTTTGTGGTTTTTGCACACTGAAGTTGATTATGCCTGCATGCAAAATTGGTGAAAGGATCAACGGTTGTAGAACAAATACGGACAAATGATTAATTGGGTTCCATGTAGTATTGCTTTGAATGGCATATGAATTTATTAAAAAATAGAAAATAACTCAATTCCTACCACAGTCAAGCTATTCAAGGCATATAACATTAGCAATAGAATCCTGGAGGGATTTAGTTACAAGTAGCTCCTTCCCAAGGAAGTTAACATTTATTTTATCCATTGAAACAGTTTTTAAAAAACATTAAGGAGGGGAAAAGAAGTTTTGCTCCCAAGTTATGAAAATTTCCTAGCCATAACTAAACACCTTGAAGGAATAAGTCCCCGGGTCTAAGGGCGCAGGACCATAGTTTCAGGGGCATTAAGGTCAAATGCCATAACAGAGTTTACAAAAATAATTTCTACATTCTACTTTGGGAGTGACAATTGGGTCTTAAAAGCTTATGAGTAGCAGTCTAAGGGGCAACTATTGGCCTCTCCCTGTCCAGAGCGAAGAAGAGTGAAGAAAAATCAAAGGTGTTTGGAAAGAATGAGTCCACAAGACTAACAGGCCATGCAATCCCTAGCTTCCACAGAAGAACGAGACGCCTGCCATCTACCACTGCCACAGGAAGTCCTCGGGAGAGTGGGAGAAAAAACGTAGAACAAAATTCTGAATCATTAAAAAAAGAAAAGAAAAGACTAGGTTTACTGGTCTGATAGAAACTGATGGAATCCCAAAAACAATGACCCTTACTCAACCTTTACCCTTTTTAAATCATACCCTTGGTTCAAGTTTTCCCAAACCATAAACAAGCCTATAAGGTGAACAATGACACCAGGGAGATATGCACTTCCTACAACAACCAACCATGGCCTGAAGCTCTGGAGGCAGGAAGGACGGGTAAAGGAAACAGTAAACATCAGAGGAAGTGGGCCACCTTGGGGGGATTGCTATCACACTCACAAACCGAAATGTGTACCAATTGCTCCATCCACTGGCATCCAAATCACAAAAAAAATTTTTTTAATTTTAAATTAAAAGAAGAACGTTTGTACAATTGAGCCTAGCCCAATACTTGGAACATATTAATTAAAAAAAAAAGTTTTGCCCCACTATGAAAGCAAATGGTTCATCTTCATAGACAAAGCACTTATGCATTGAGAGTACCATAGAAATAATAGAATATGTAAAAGTGACTAACTATGCAAATAGACATTGGCTGATAAACTTTTAAAAATCTCCAATGTTATTATTAATATAATGTTGGCCTACAAATGATAATGAAATACTATTTTTCCTATTAACTTTGTAACTGAAAGTATGATGAGACCTGTGTTTTTTACACTGTTGGCAAAAAATCATGACATCCTTTCTGGAAAACAAGGTAAACATGCTTATTTCCTTTAACCCATTAATTCTCTTATGCACTTTTGGATAAAGTAGTGGTTACTTAAGGTCAGCAGTTCAGAACCACCAACTCTCTACTCCCATAAAGAGTTACAGTCTCAGAAATTCACAGGGCAGGTCTACCCAGTCCTATCGGGTCACAATGAATTGGCATCTACTCAATGGCATTGAGTTTGGAGTTTTGGTTTATACTTGAATATATACAGTCATGAAAATGGGAACAATAGAGGAGTAGTTAAATAAATTATTGCATATTTACATGACAGCCTACTATGTAGCCAATAAAACTATATTTTTGAGATATAACTAATTATGCAACATTTTCCATTGTGTATTTTTAATAGAAATAGCTAACTGACTTTTCTGATATGGTACTTAAAAAATTAAAGCATACCAATAAATAGATTTAGAAACTAAACTAATACCAATAAATGCCTCAATCGTGTTTTGTAACCTGTTTTTTTCCCACCTAACATTATATAAGGAGATACCTAGTATGAGAGTACATATAATCTACATTTCATCCATTACAGGTTTCATAGTATTTCAATGTATACAAGTACTTTGTTGTTAGTAAACAAATCTGTTGAAAAACACACACACACACATACACACACAGAAAACTCCAGCCCGCTGCCATCTAGTTGATCTGACTAACAGTGACCTACAGGGTATTCTGAAGACTATAAATCTTTGTTGGAGCAGACAGTCTCATCTTTTTCCTGAAGAGCTGCTGGAGGGACTGAACTGACAACCTTGAGGTCAGCAACCCAATACCTAACCTACAGTGTCACCTTCTTTCT
>NW_022111373.1:71895512-71899587 GCF_000313985.2 Echinops telfairi | reverse complement strand
CATAATAGTAAGGGGAGTAAATATTAAAGAACCAGAGTATAGTTATGTGTTTCATCTGTGCTATACTGCACCCTAGTAGATTTAAAATCCCTTCCATGTAGCCCTTCTGTGAGGACTGTCCAATTATCTTACAGGTGAGTTTTGGGCCTTCACTTTGTCCATGCTCCTTCACATCAATTTGATTGCCTGTTTTTGAACTTCTGTTACCTATTTCTGTCAACACCTCATGATCAAAAAGGCTGGTGTGCTTCTTCCATGTGGGCTTTGTGGCTTCCCTGCTAGGTGGCCGCTTGTTTAACTTCAATCCTTTAAGACCCCAGATGCTGTATCTTAATAGCTGGGCACCCTCAGCTTTCTTCATCACATTTGCTTATGCCCCCATTTTGTCTTCAATGATCGTGCTGGGAAGATGACTATCATACAGGGCCACATTATTAGAACAAACCATTCTTGTACTTTCTGAGGGAAGATTTAAGTAGAGGGCCAAAGTCCATCTGCTTCCTTGTTGTATTTACATACGTATACACACATAGACCAATAAACCAATCTTTATATATTTACATGTATACATATCTATATTTATAACTATTCATATATTTATTCTTCTTTCCTTTTTCTTTTTTCTTTCCTCCTGCCCCACTATCATGTTTACCTATTATTCACCTCTCAGATATTCCTCTCAGATACATTTCAATTGATCAAACACAACCAGGAATGCTACACCCTCCTGTCAATTTTGAAACTCTTGCTATTCCCCTGTCTCTGTTGTTATTGGCTCAACACTCACCTCACCCACAAACCATCTCTTCCCCTCCAACCACCCCGCTGTCAGTCCTATTGCTATCTCTTTGGGGTTGCTTATCCCACCTATTTTGTATAGATAGACACCGAGAGAAAACAAAAATAAAGACCATACAAATATTTTCACACTAACTGTTGTCCTGACCCAGAGTATCTCTCCATTAAACAGCGAGCCGGCCCTGTTCTAATCCATCAGTCCAATCCCCTTTTCTTTCAGAGATCCATATCCCAGGACCCGCTTACCTAACAGCACTTACACCCTTTCAGTCCTCAGCATTCGTGACAGAAGACGGGTTCATCTTTTTCAGTGGAGCGGCATGTGGTTTGGAACTGCTGGCGTTGTGGTTAGCAGCCCAACACATAACCACTATTTAATTTCATTCTTAAATATTATCCTCCCAGGTGTTGGACTCATTTTTTTCATTACCATCCATATGAAGATGAATCACAGGCTTATATCTCCAATGCAGGCATAGACCTCCTCAGGCTTCAAATCTTATTCCACCATTGAAAACTTATCTTCTCTGGGTTCTCAAATGTGTCCAAGCTTAACATGAATTCATGCTCTCCCCACACCCACTTGTAACCTGATTTCCTTCCATCATCCCCAATTTCAATGGGTCAGACATCCAGTCAAACAAGACTGAAACAAGATGTCACCCAGGGCACCTCCAGTTCCATAGCCAATCCATCCCCCAGATTCAGCCAAAATTGTTCACATCTCTCCATCTTCTCCACCTTCAATACCTAAGTTTTGTCGATATTAATAATACTCTAACCAGTCTATTTACATCCCATCCATTCTAACCCTAGACAAACCTATTTACCACATAGTACGAGAGCTGTCAAAATACATACCACATCCCTTGGTCCAACACTATAATGAACACTTGCATACACTGTTTTCTTGACTTCAAACACTCTTCTCTCCTCTTGACAATGGAAACACCTTCACATTTCTACTCAATTATCAATTTCTCAAAGAAGCACTCTTTGAATTTTCTGACCAGGTCAAATCTCTTATCTCCTAGCATTGCTTTTCAAGTTGCAATCTAACATTTACTTGTATTCTTGTATTGTTTTCCTCACTAGACTTAGCATAAAGACATGGATCATGTCTAATTTTTCTCTCTTTACTGCGCCTCACCTAGGGTATTTAATAGTGGTGCACACAATATTTACTGGATAAATAAATTCATAAACTAAAACATAAATGTTGTCGTTCAACACCACCATGTCATCTGGTTAATGGTGAATAAAATACTGCACCAGCCTCCCAATCTTTGAGATCTTCAAGCCAATTGTCACATCCAGTGTAAATCCATCTCATGGACAACTTCCCTCACTTTCCCTGACCCTCTACTTTACAAAAAAATGACATCGTTTTCTGATAAAAAGTAGAAATAACCAACACCAAGGAGAAGCATTTGTAAAGTTGCCACCAAGCAGGAGAATAAGGTATTTACTTCAATGAAAGGACATATGAAAAATGCCTAGCACATAGTATGTGAACAATTATTTGAAAACTCATATGCCTTCCAACTTTCCATAGGATCAAGATCTGCAGTCTGTTTCTCTATGTACTTATGGAAATCAGGGCCAAAGCACTGTATTTTTGTACTTCCAGGATGCCCATAATGAGGAGCTTCATCTGTCTCCCTGCTTCCACTTCCTGAGCAGCCTTTGCTTTGTTGAATTCTGGCAGTTCTCTGTGTCTTCTATCCATGTGAGTGTCTCACTCATACACTGAGGAGACTAAACTTGAAAACCTAATTCCTCTAGCCTGTAACTGGAAATGATTCCTTCTAGTCTAAGATGTCTAGCTTAAGGCTCAGATAAGGAATTGTTTATCACTCGTACTAGAAAAAGTTCGCTTAAGGACACATCCTGGTAAGGAAAGGCTGTGGGGCTTAGGGTGCTTTTACAACACAGTGTGAAGATCATTTTTTGGCACTCACTTGCACATGACAGGCTCACAGCGATTCACTTCTTTAAATGTGAAGCCCCAAGTCGCCCCAACTAAAATTATGTTTCCTCCCAAGAGTACTTAGCAGTGACATGTAGAACTAGCCATTTGTCCTACGATTTACACAACTCTTGGTCAAGACACTGGGATTTGTGTCCTCTATCTCTGTCACTAGTTAGCTCCATGGTTCTCACATGATTTCTGTTCCTTGCATAAAATTAGAAAGGTGGATTCTTTCTAAGTCCCTGATTGCTGCCTGACTTCTTGCTAGAAGCCTGAAGTCACCTCCATAGGTGGTGGAGTCATGGGAGGATTTAGCTCAGACTCTAAGCCTGAGAGGATCTGTCCTCTTTGGAAGGTTCCATTCATAGAAGGAGTTGCTGCCAGCCCGGCCCAGTGAACAGAGGAGACGTCCATCCTCTCTTCGCAGGCACACCAACCTCGAAGCGGGAACTGATTGAGTCAGGGTTGGAAGAAGGCCTTGACAAGGCAAGGCCATCATGATGAGGAGGCGGCAGTGTCGCCTCTTGGGGGCACTAGTCAGAGTTCCTGGGTGGCACAGTGCCTGAGTTCTTTACTAACAAAGGGTCCATCTGAACCCACCAGCTGCTCCACTGGAGGACGATGTGGCCGTTGCAGCTTTGGACACCCTGTGGGGACTTTCTGCTCTGTCCTATAGCGCCTCTGGGCATCTGCACTGACTCTGCGGCAACAGGTTTGGGATTTGGGGTGAAGGAGGAGGGTTGATTATTGTTCCAACATCAGCAAGGAAGCCCTGCTGTGTCACTGGCATTACCTCGGGCTGTGACCCGCGGGACTCAGCTGATAATGCCATAACATTGCATGTCCCACTTGTCACGTCTGTAGGGCAGCCCTTCCCACATGTTTCAAAACTGGCTGCTCTCAGTGTACCTCTGGCAGCGTTAGTCCACAACAGGAGAAGGAGTTCATGGACAAGAAGGATAATCTTTAATTAAAAAAATAAATAAAAATACTGCCATCCGGGGGCCAAACCCAATCCAGGGATACATACAGCAGCCAACTACATAAGAGGGGGGAAGAGAGAGAGAAAGAGAGAGAGAGAGAGAAAGATATGGGTTGCGGGGGAGCAGGGCACTAATCCACCCAAGTAGGGGTGGGGGGTATTGTTTATATCTCCACAAGAGAAGGAGAGAGAGAGACCAGGCTTTAACCTGATGTGCCAAGATGGGAATACAACATACCAGCATGTACCAGGGAACCCTAATCCCGACCATGTGGACACCCCACCCCTCAGAAGAATGCACTTCAGAGGACAGCACTGGGGCT
>NW_022111373.1:71887433-71889584 GCF_000313985.2 Echinops telfairi | reverse complement strand
TTCATTTCCCAACAGATCTCTATTTCCTGACAGAGCCTTGGTGGAAGCAAGAGGATCTGCTGTGACTTTTGGATATCTCTGGTTTCTGGTTCTTGACCCTGAATTTAGCTCTCCCCCACCTTGGGAGACTTTGGACTGAACAGCACCCAGCACCACTGGGAGACATATCCTCAAGGTTTTGTGCTTCTGTGGAACATTGCAGCAATTTTCAGACTCCAGGTATAGAGTTACAGAATCTATATTCTAGCCAGAGGTGTATTAAGCCCAGAATTAAAATATATCACATAAGGAATTATGGCTAAAAGAGCCAAATTCATTGACTATAGCTCAATTGTATAGCTCTTAAGCAAATTATACTTTGACTTACAATTTGCTACATTATAAAGATCATGCAGATACAGTCAATAAATTTGAACCCAGGAATGTGAGTGAATATACTCGGGGAGGAGTGACAATGGGGGTGGGGGAGATGGATCTGATCTGAATAGCATCATGGAAGAACTGGACATTTGGTAATCATTTATCTACAACCCCTTGGAACTAGTCTGGTATTAATTCTTCCAAAACAGATTATTCACTTGACACCCCATCTGAATGGGTTGGGGGTTAAAAGGGGACCACAATGAAAGTCTAAAGGCGTAAGGTGGAGTGGTGGTGCTAGATCGCTCCATCTCTGACTTCAGGAATAGCGATAGGGATGTTTAGGATGCACCTTTCGCACTCGAATGCTGAAGACTAAAAGGGTGTATGTGTTGTTAGGTAAGTGGGACCTGGGATATGTAATCCTAAAAGAAAGGGGGACTGGACTGATGGTTTAGAACATGCCCCTCTCTATTTAATGCAGAGAGATTCATCTGCTCTGTCAGAATCCCTGTTAGATTTGTGACTACATATGTTTTTGTTTTGGGGGGTGTTTATCTATACAAGACGGGCAGGATAGGCAATCTTACAGAGACAGTGACTGGACCGATGATTCCTGGGGGACATGGGAGAGAAGGAGGTGGGGGGAGGTGAGCAGTGAGCCAATAATGATGGATACAGGGGAATAGTAGGGGCTCTAAAATTGATGATGAGGATGGTGTAGCTTTCTGGTTCAATCAAATAGTATCTGAGAGGAATTACTGAGAGGTAAACAATGGGTAAACATAATAGTAGGGCAGGAGGGGGAAAAAGAAAAGGAGGAAAGAAGAAAAAATATATACATAAATATATGTGTATTTGTTGATATATGTATATATATGCAAATGCAACAAGGAAACAGATGGACTTTGGGCCTCTGCTTAAATCTTACCTCAGTACAATATGTTTATTTTAATAATGTGGCATTGTACAATATTCACCTTCCTGACATGATCGCTGAAGACAAAATGGGTCCATAAGCAAATGTGGTGAAGAAAGTTGATGGTACCTGGCTAATAAAATATATAGCATCTGGGGTGGATCTTAAAGGCTTGAAGCTAAACAAGCAGCCATCTAACAGGGAAGCAACAAAACCCACAAGGAAGAAGCACACCAGCTTGTATGATCATGAAGAGTCAACAGAAAGAGGTATCAGAAGTTCAAAAATAATCAACAAAATCAGCGCAAAGGGTCATGGATGTAGTGGAGACCCAAAACTCACCTGTAAGATATTTGGACAGTCCCTCTCAGAAGGGCCACATGGAAGGGATGATAAATCTAGTGTGTGGTTTAGCAATGATGAACCACATAACTGTCCTCTAGTTCTTTAATATATCATCCCCTTATTATGAATGGTTTTTATTTGTTTTACCTCATTAACCGTGTCAAATTTATGTAGGTTCATTTGTATATTTAAGATCATCCAAAGATAGGCTGGATGAACAGTCTGGAGGAGAAAACAATGGGACAGATGGTTCCAGGAGGACATGGGAGAGGGGGAGGCGGAGTAAGGAGGTGGTGTTGACCAACCAGGGACAGAGGAGCAACAAGTGATCCAAAATTAGTGTCAAGGAGGGTGTGAGAGGCCTGGTAGGGATTCAGCCAGGGCAATATAACCTAGAGAAATTACTGAAACCCAAATGAAGGCTGAGCATGATAGTGGGACAAGAGGAAAGTAAAAGGAAATAGAAGAAAGAACTAGGAGACAAAGGGTATTTATAGAGGTCTAAATGCAGGCATGTACATATGTAA
>NW_022111373.1:71884546-71886202 GCF_000313985.2 Echinops telfairi | reverse complement strand
ATGTATGTATAGATTGTGATAAGAATTGTATGAGCCCCCAATAAAATGATTTTTTTTAAAATCATCGAATACATGAAAGCCAAGATAGGTAACCCTTAAGAAACAGTAACAAGATTAATGGTTCCCTGAGGGTACAGGAAGAGAAGGGGGAGGGGGAAATAGGGAACTTACAGAATTGATGACTATATAACCCCACTCAACAGGAACGAATAACATATTTATATGTGAATGGACATACTGGATGTGTAAGATATGGCAAAAAGAAAAACTACTACAGGGGAAAAAATATTTTTTTTAAAAAAAGGGTTCCTTGGGGGTAGAGTTGGAGAGGGAGGGGGTAAAGGGGAATTGATATAAAGGAATTCTAGAAGTAAGAAAATGTTTTGAAACTGATTGTGGTAGCAATTGTACATTACTACTTGATCTGAGTGAACTATGGATTATTATGAAATCTGTAAGAGCTCCCAATAAAAGGATTAAAAAATAATAATAATAAATAAAAGATATTATTACCACAACTATTATATACTTCCTTTGAATTTTAATTTTGATATCTATTACCTTACTAATGTACACTAGGTATTCATTAATATCATACCTTGGGTACTTCATTTCACTCCTGATTCTAACAATTTAAATCTCTTCTTTAATTTTCTACTTGCATTTTTAGGAGACAATTGTTAAACTCTATATTTTGAATGTTCCATTAAAATTAGTCATATATAAATTTTAGAAAAAGTACTATTATAAATGGAGATTCACACTTGGCTGTGATATATATTTATCACCTCTTAAACAACAACCAAAAAACCCTTTTAAATTGTTCTCTTGTTTTATTTTTAATAAAAAAATTGAGTTTAACCGTTTGAAATGGCCACAATATGAACTCATTCTCTTACTACCCAGTCCTACAACTTTGCCTGGGCTATTTTTAGCCTAAACCAATCTTTCAATATTTACTCTATGTATGTAAATAACACATACTTCTTTTTAAAATTCTACTTATATTCTAAAAGAGTAGTGGCTGCCCAATCAGTCATTCATGTCTTAAGAGTGCTAATTGAAGCTCCCTGGGTGCCATCTTAGCATTCAAATTCAAGGTTCCTGGGTGACCAGAGGAAAGGCCCTCACCTTATTCCACTCATTACGAATAACACAAGGATAATGACACTTATAATTACTGCCAGACTGTTTGACACCCTCTTTGAAATTCCCCAAAACAAGAAGTTCCAAATGTATGCTTATGAATGTTACTTAGTTGGTCAGATGACAAAACAAATCTTAGCTTACTCAGAATAAAATGGCCTTCTACCCAAGCCACAGCTTTATCAACCCTGAAACCAGAAGAACTAGATGGTACCCAGCTACCACTACTGATCATCTTATCAGGACTACAGCAAATGTATCCTAATAGCATGGCTGAAAAAAATGTGAAACAGAACCTCAAAATCTTCCAAATGCTAGAATTACCTGGTTTTTTTGGTTTGTTTTGTTTTTGTTTTTTTAAACCCATAATTTGTATATTTTTTAAAAAGTGGTATCTCTGAAACACAATCAAATGAAGGGATGCTTGCATATTGACCTTCTAACCTGTGAGGCTGTAATTTGTTCTTTTTTTTTTTTCCTTTTTTAACATTTTATTAGGGGCTCATACAA
>NW_022111373.1:71881130-71883306 GCF_000313985.2 Echinops telfairi | reverse complement strand
TCCCCACCAGGATTTCAGCACTTCCTCTTTGTTACGTTCCCCTTGATCCTGCCCTACCAGGTCTCCCACACCCACTTCCCCACCAATTTGTAGAATTACCTGTTTAAGACAGGAGAACTCCTTGAAACTATTGCCTTGAGATACTCTTTAAACCTTGAACTGAAACTACTCCAAGGTCACCTTTTGACAAAATAACAAATTGCCTCCCCCAAATAAGGAATATCACCTGTAGTGCTGTACTCCTTTAGCAATGCCTCATTGTAAAATTAATTAGGCAATTTTAAAATTCATCATTATGAGATGAGAAGGTCAACATTTACTTTAATTTGGAGGAGAAAAAAAGGTGATCAGATAAGAGGGTACAGAAACTAGATTATGGCAACAGATCTCTAGAAATACTGAGACTGTTTCTGCATTTGAAGCAACATAACCAACATCACTGAACGAGTTGTATAGAAATTGTTGAACAAGAACCTAATCTGCTATGCAAACATTCACAGAAAGCATAAAGTATTTATCTAATAAGAATCGCCTTTACACAATGGATGTGTGTATGGATTGGGATAACAGTTGTATGAGCCCCTCATAAAATGTTAAAAAAAAAAAAGGAAACAAACAAACAAAAAAAGAATAGCCTTTCTGTATCTTAGCAATAAATAAATTTTAAAATAAAAAAATAAAGTGGCATTTCCCCTTCATTTATTTGTTACAATGTTTCCAAGTCACACAGAATATGAATACTTATGTGCATAAAAACTGGAGCTGGGCTGCCCCCATTACCAATTAAGTGTACAGCACCACCCTCCCCCCAATAATAATTCACTTCAGAGGACAGCATTGAGGCTAGCTCCAGAAAAGAGGAAAAGGGACTGGTCTGGTCAGAGCACACAGGAGCCAACGAGGGGCGATAGGGAAAAAAAAAGGAGTGAAGCACATCCTGGCCCACCAAGCCCTGAGGACAATGTTCCAGCTCAGAACAGCAATGCAGAGATGACCACAGGGCTGGGCCCACCACGGGACATAGCGTTCCTCATTGACTCATAGCACCATTGGGGACAACACTAGAAACACACGGTGGGAATTGTGCCGGCCAGGAGCTCACCGTGCTGAAGCCAGCCTCTGGGGGCATGCAGCAGAGCAATGAAGTCCCCAGGGATAGAGGCAGTGCCAGGGCATGGCACCCCAACAGACTTGGCTGGAAAGCACCCATGAAGGAAAACAAACCGACCCTGAACTATTCATATGTTTAAAAAATAAATAAATAACATAAACACAGGCGCTGTTTGCATGAAAATACTATAATAATTATAAATAAAAATATAACCCTTTTTATTTTGAGCGTATTAATATTGTATGAGCCCCTAACACAATGATTAGGGGAAAAAAAGAATTTGTGATGAGAGTTGTGATAAGAGATTGTGATAAGAGTTGTAAGAGCCCCCAATAAAATGATTTTATTAACAAAGAAAAAAAAGAGCGTTTTAACAACCTTTAACATTGTCAAATACCACTAAATAAAAATAATTTATTTTCCTTGTAAGGCCAATGGGTCTCAGGCATAGTGTTCAAAAATTGTAAATTTAAAGATTTGGAGAATCAAGTCTAAAGATTTACCTGCTTGCAAACCACCTCCTCCCTCTCCCTACAATGTATATTAAGCCTTTTAACTTTTTTTGAAAAGCCTTCTTCCAATCTCAACTTCTTATGCCACAACTTATTTTTATATAGTAAGTTGGTTGACAGTTTGATATTTTGAATTCTATGCCTATTTTCATCTATCTCCATAGTAACTACGAATTCAGCATTTTATACAACATTAGAGCAAAGACAAACATCTAGCAGAGAAGTTGTTTTCTAAGCAAAAATACCAATGCTAACATCGTTGTAATGATATTGTTTTTTGTAATGAAATTAACTATGCCTTTTTAACTATGCCTTTTAAACCACCCTTTTTGAGAAATGACAGAAGTTGATAAACAAAAGGATATGTTATCTTGAAGAGTTACTCAAAATGTGATCGTGAAGATAAAATCATTGTCTAAACAAAAATCCAGAGGGAAGGCAAAGTATGCGGTCAGGCGAGGCTTTCCCGAGTTGAGCAAAGCCACTACAGTATTTCCATCATGGGAGTAGTTCCTCTTCCCAGCAGGAAACTCACTGCACCTCCCCAGAGTCG
>NW_022111373.1:71879037-71880228 GCF_000313985.2 Echinops telfairi | reverse complement strand
AAAAAATATTCAGGCCTTAAATCCTAGAGGTATAAAAGGCCTTAGAAGTCATCTAAGTTCAGCCATCCTCCTGATGCAAAAATAAGCAGTGTTCTTGACAAATGGTCCTTCAGCCTATCTTTATTAGTGTCCCGTACCCACGAGTGCCCTAAAGGTAGTCCTCATTCATAAATTTATTCAAATTTTGACAAACTGCAATTGAGACCATTTGCTGATTTTTTGTTATTGTTGGTTTTTTTATCTTATCATTAGTAATATGCACTAGATACTATGTTAAAAGAGATATATATAAGCAAAAAAAAGATATATATAAGCTTATATATATATATATTATTTCCAATCTCCAAAGACAAATAATGATTGGATTTATAAAGATACTGAGGTATTTAGTTTATTGTGCCAACCTGGCCGATAAACACATGTGGGATTAATTGAAGGGCAAAGAGATAACTGGCTGGGGAGCCTCACCTTTCTTGTCACTTGCTCTTTGATCATCGGACCAGTGTACGGCTGCCTTGCTTGTTCTTTGCCTTAATTTGCAAGCTACACTACCTGTGGGACACCTAACCCATGGACTGTGTCACTGTAATTTGAGATTCCTTCAAGACCTGCTTCGCCACACCATTGGAATTTACATCTCTTTAGCTGGGGACTGTCCGACCCCGTCATCTGGCTGACTGTTGGTGACCTACCTTGCTGTTGGCTGCCTGTGCCCGGATAGCCTGAATTGTTCTACAGAGGACTACCCGGCGGCCCTCAAGACTTGAAGGACTGCCAGTGTCTCACAGTTGTTTCACAGGAGTGAGTTGCACTGAGCCATTTGTACTGCTTTATAATTTAATTAACTGTTTATTTCTTATGTTTTAGATCTATCTGCATAAATACATATAAAATTATTCGCATTCTGGTGTTGTTTCTATTGAGAACCATGTCTAACACAGATACTGATAATAAAAGGTAATCATAATGAAAGCAAAACCAAAAGACAAAAAACTGAGCTATTTGACTTAGGTCAGAACTGACTTACCACAGAGTCATCTAAATGAAGCCATTTTAAGTCAGTACTAGTTGTACTGCTATTGAACCAAAATTTATCCTGCTGAGCCTACTTCTACTCATGGATCCTGTTTGTTGTCTAGAGCTTTTAAATAAATTCTGCCACTCCTTATACTAATATGTTTTTTTAAGAGT
>NW_022111373.1:71875620-71877487 GCF_000313985.2 Echinops telfairi | reverse complement strand
GCTTTTGTTTTTTTACTTCAAAATAAGATATGTGCAGTGTGCTTAGGAATTTGTTAATAGTTTTTTTTTAAAAACTATAGTCCAGCCCTCCAACGGTTCTGAGGGACAGTGAACTGGTCCCCTGTGTAAAAAGTTTGAGGACCCCTGGACTAGACAGTAGTTGATACTGGTTTAGTAAAAAGAATTAAAACTAAATATATTCATAGGAATAAATCGAGTAAAAACTATAGCAAGTTTCAAAAGGATACCTTTGGCATGTCTATAGCTTGGAAAGCAATGTCATATCATGTTTGTTGGATTATAAACATGTATATACTAAAACATGGTTGAAGTATAAATATTTGGCTGAAAAGAGTAAAGCCAAGATTCGAGGCAGTCATCTAGAGGTAAGGAGTCCTAGTGGCAGTAGTTTAAGTGCTGGGCACCCAACAAGGTCAGCAGTGTGAACACACCAGCTGCCCCATGGGAGAAAGGCAAGGCAGTCTGCCCGGGGGAGCACTTATACTCTCTTCTTTACAAGGCTGCCATGAGTTGAGGGTGATTCTACAGCAGTGGGTTTGGGTGGGTGGGATCTAAAATTACAGAGGGGAACGTGAGCAGGAAAAGATACACGTTGTTTACTTCTTGAGGGATTGGAGGTTACTTTAAAATATTTTCCTGTACTCTTAATTCTCTTTAAAAATAAACTAAAACTTAATTGATTTAAAAAATTAATTATCACTCCCTGTGCATCAGAAACATCTGAAGAGAGTATTAAATATCCAGGGGACTGGGTCCCACCACTGGGTCCTGGGCATTGGTAATTTGAAAATCTCCAGGTGATTCAGAGCATGGGTGGCACCGTGGTTCAGTGTTTGGCTGTGAACCTAAAGGCTGGTGTTGTGAACCCATCAGCTGCGCTAGGGGAGCAAACAAAGGGACAGTTTGCCTCCATAAAAGATTGCATCTTCAGAAACCCTACAGGACAGTTCTACTCTGTCCTATAGGGTTGCTGTGGGTCAGAATGGACATAGTGGCAATGGGTTTGGTTTTCCTCCCAGGTGATTCTAATGCATACCCAGAGCTGAGAATTAATGTATTTTTATCATCTGGTCTCAAATATGTAATAATGATTTTCATGTGGATATCCTTTTCTAGTAATAAAAATCTGAGATGAAATATATATATATTTTTGTTTTATATATATATCAGACTCTCTGGTTAACTCTTAAAACAAGAGCACCCACAGCTTTCCAAGTCCAGGTATCTGTGGGCTCCCTGCTGTCCACAGTACAAAGAAGCCAGGCATGTGCATTATGCAAGAGTGGAAAGCAAGCCTAACCAGATCAGGGAAGCAGTACTGTTTAAATTGTCATGCCAGCCACAGCACAAATGAAAATGACACCCCCACAGTATTGTTTTCCCTGCCGAGTGAATTTCACAAGAGCTCCCTTGTAGCAGGAGTGAGCCTTCTATGCCTGCAGCTTCCTCCTTTTCTGGGCCTCTCTGACTCTAATACAGGAGAGAAGAGAAAGAAGCTGATCTGTTATGGCTCCTTAAGGCAGGCTTGTCAGATCTCCGTGGTGCCAGGCAAGCGGGTACAGTGGCAGAATCACTCTGAGGGCCAACAAAAAAGATAACCAATTGCCTTCCAAGGTGTTCTGTCCTGTGGATGGTCTGCAAATGGTGAGCAGAAGCCAGAGGAAGCTGAGATGGCCAAATCCTGGCCTTGGGTTGGCTAGATGACAGATCAACCTCACCCACTCATCAACTGTTCAGCTTCCTCAGCCTCTCCTTCTTCTCGGGTCCTTTGCCTTGAACTCTGGCATGAACTTCTGTCTTTGCCCTTATTTTTTCCCGTTTTCTCTAGAAACCAGAGATGGAAGCC
>NW_022111373.1:71865852-71875381 GCF_000313985.2 Echinops telfairi | reverse complement strand
ACCTTGAATTGCTTAGTGCACAATTTGTCATCAATGGCAGCTGCAAGTTCTTACAGGACCGTCCACACTCTAGCACAATAGGAACATTTTTACTAAGGGCCTTCAAAATACCATTGGATCACAAAGGGTTAAGCGTGGGATTTATTTTTATTTTTTTTATTTTTTTTAAGTGCCAGTGGGGGGCGGGGGCTACAGTGTGTTGGCAGGCGAAAGACATATAAACTGAAAACAGCATTGGTGAGATTCATTTTTGTGAAATAATCTAAGATTTTTCCCCTGGGGATATTTCAACAAGACAGTGCTGGCTAAGAGGCCCTAAGGACTGCCAGGTTAAAGACAGCGACTTCCTTCCAACAAACCAGATCTGACTTCCCTTCCCTTCCCTTAGGGAAAAAAGATGCTATGTCAGAGAGAGACTCCTATGGTCATCCATTTGCAAGACACTCAGAAAAGGGGCCTCTCAATTCCTTCCAGACTGAAAGAACACTAATGAATTCTGAGACATTACAGACGGATGTGCATGTAAACAAACGTGGGCAGAAGCAGGAAGTTTAAGGAATGTTACCGCTGCTATTATGCCTGGTGCACTTCGTTGTTTTTTGTTTGTTTGTTTTGTTTTTGGCTTTATTCCTCCAGAGTTACTCATCCCAGCATCAGAAACCAAAGCTGTGGGATTACAATATTAATTCCATTGGTAAACAACAAACATAAATAAAACCAGTGAGATTTCCGCTTCAGGGAAAAGGTAGTGTATGTTCAAAGGAAAAAGCGCCAATATTTTCAACTTTCTAAACAAGTCTAGGCAGGAAGATGGAAAAACAAAGAAAATTCACTGGGAAGTAAAAGAAAAGGCAACCAAAATCATTTGTTCATCTAAAAAACATTGTGACCATTTTAAAAGAGGATAGCAGAAAGGCACAACAGCTAAGCTCTTGGCCACTAATCAAAAGCTGGTGGTTTGAAACCACCCGGTGGCTCCATAGGAGAAAGAGCTGGTGATCTGCACCAGTAGAGTTGACAGTGGAGCAAACCCCAGCGGGGGGGTGGGGGTGCACCAAGGGGCTGTTCTAACCTGTCACATGGTGTCACAGCTGTGATTTGGAGTCCTGACAACAGCAATGACTGCAATGTACCAGTAAGTCTCTGTAACTATGTGATGAGGTTATTTGAGAGGAATGAGCCATTCACTCAATTAGTCATTTGTGTAGTCATCAAGTCAGAAATGCCAAGACATAACCTGATGTCTTCAAAGCAAATTCCAGTCAGACAAGTTTCTAGACCATCATAAAAATTAATGCACGAAAAGTGGAGGTTGGCATTCCATGGAAAAGACGAAGCTTGTCAACAAAGAGAGGATATATAATTCTTGGAGGAGAGACTAAAGGATGTATGGTGATTCATAGTCTGACATGAATTACAAACTTAACACAAAATCTCTATTAACATCCACTTTTCTAAATAGTCTACTTTTTACCATTCTGGATTATAAGCACAATAGTAGTACTTTATACATAGGTGTTTCTTCCACATGGAGATATAAAATAGCCCAGAGTCATTATCTTGATCAAAACAACAGCTTGAAGACAACACTTCGGATTCGAAAATTGCTAGACTAAACCACCTCATTGGATTAAGCTGAATCATCCTTTGGGTAGATGACCCAAACCCAAACCAAACCCACTGTCTTTATTTTGACGCATATGCGACCCAATTCAGAATTCCCGAGGCTTTGTGGAAGCCTCATCTTTCTCAAAGGAGCAGCTGGTAGGTTTGAACAGCCTACTTTGTGGTTATCAGTCCAAAGCTTACATGACAGCATCACTTGACCTCCTTTGAGGAGATGATATTTAATGAAAATAACAGAAAGATAATGAGAGTCTCTAAGTCCACACACTTAAAAAAGATCATTTTATTGGGGGCTCATACAGCTTTTATCACAATCCATCCATCCATCCATGTGTCAAGCACATTTGTACATTTGTTGCCATCATCATTTTCAAAACATTTTCTTTCTACTTGAGCCCTTGGTATCAGCTCATTTTCCCCCCTCCCTCATGAACCCATGATAATTTATAAATTGTTATTATCTTTTCATGACTTACACTGACCAATGTCTCCCTTTACCCACTTTTCTGTTGTCCATCCCCCAGGTATGGGGTAATATGTAGAGCATTGTGATCAGTTCCCCTTTTCTCCCCCACCTTCCTCTTACTCTCCTGGTACTACTCTCATTGTTGGTCCTGAGAGAGTTATCTGTTCTGGACTCCCTGTGTTTCCAGCTCTTATCTGTACCAGTGTACATGCTCTGGTCTAGCCAAATTTGTAAGGTAAAATTGGGATCATGATAGTGGGGGAGAGGAAGCATTAAAGAACCAGAGGAAAGTTGTATGTTTCATTGGTACTATACTGCACCCTGACTGGTTTGTCTCTTCCTTGAGTACACACACTCTTGAACCTTGTTTTTTTAAGCTGTGGACCGCAGGTCAAAGGCCATGTTTGAAGCATTTGTCTTCCTGATAGGACATTGAATGTGCATTAAAGTCATTTTAGTGCAGACTTCTCCAGCATAGGGATGTCAATAGCTAAAAATGATACATATGTCAATACCCAAGTTACACCAGAATAATTCATTTTAGGTCCAATTTTGATATTCTTTCTCTCTTTGGTCTTGTTGGGAAGTTGAACCCCAATGGCAGTATCTGTTGAAACAAGCTCTGATTCTGTTAGCTTCATTCATTCATTTGATGATTCTAAGGGATGAGTTGAGGGGGCATTAGCTAATACCCGATGCTCATCATCATTTACAATTTCCATATAAATAACCATTATGGGCTTATTCTAGAAATGCAATTTCAACCCCCCTAACTTTTAGTCCAACCAGATGGTCACCCCAAAGCCATTTCAATATCCAAATCCTAGAGATGTCACTGAATGTATCTTTCCACAGACATTGATTTTTTTATATATTAGACTGGGCACAAGCATCTCTGGTGGCACAGTGGTTAAGGCATTAGGCTGTTAAGGCAATTTTAATGCGCCAGCTATTCTTTGGGAGAAAGATGTGGTAATCTGCCTGCATAAAGATGTATAGCCTTGGAAACCTTGTGGTACAGTTCTGTGCTGTCCTACATGGTCACAATGAGTAGGAATTGACTCAAAGGCAATAGATTGGGGAGTTTTTGGGTTGGGCTGGACACTAACACCCCTATCCTTGGGCATGAAGAGCTGCTAGAATGCCTGCTTGGGGTGAGGTGGAGACAAGATGGAATTAGGAAAAGGATTCTGATTTCTCAAGGCTCTTAAACTGGGAAAGACATCTAGAATATTGTTGTTGCTGCCATCCAGTCAGGCAGAGGAACAATTGTGAGGAGGGCACAGGACCATGCAGTTTCATTCTGTTATGCATAGGGTCTCAAGGGTCGGAAATGGCTCTATGGCAGCCAACAACAACATGTACAGCAGAACAAAAGCTCTCCATTCCTATGCTACTGTCATAAGCATTCCTATGTTGGAAGTCATTGTTGTAGGCTCTGTGTCAAAACATCTCACTGAAGGTCTTCCTCTTTTTGACTGAACGTCTACTTTTCCAAGCATGATGTCCTTCTACAGCAGCGGTTCTCAACCTGTGGGTCGCGACCACTTTGGGGGTCAAACAACCCTTTCACAGGGGTCGCTCACTCATATCAGTAGCAAGATGACAGTTATGAAGTAGCAACGAGATTAATTTTAAGGTTGGGGTCACCACAACATGAGGAACAGTATTAAAGTTCGCGGCATTAGGAAGGTTGAGAACCACTATTCTACAGGAACTGGTTCCTTCTGGTAAGATATTCAAACTCCATGAAATGAAACCTTACCATCCTCACTTCTACGGAGTATCCTGGTGTACTTCTTCCCAGACAGATTTGTTTGTTCTTCTGGTAGTCGATAGTACATTCCATATTCTTCACCAACATTTATTCACGGCATCAATTCTTCTTGTGTCTTCCTTCATCATTGTCCACTTGTCACATGCATATGAGCTGAAGGAAAATACCACGTCTTGGGTTAGGCACGCCTTAGTCTTCAAGTGACATCTGTGTAGCAGACTTGCCCACTGTAATGCATCATTTTATTTCCTGGCTGGACTTTACAACATTGGATTTAGATAAACATCTCAACTTAAAATTTATCTAATTTCATTCCCCCTTTTCAGGAGAATAGATCCAGCTAGGGCAATGTCTTGAACTCATGAAATTCCTCTCTAAAGGTGAAGCAGAGACAGGAACTTTCTACAGTGGCATCAGGCTCCTCCCTTGACATCATGACATGTCTGTGGTGAAAATGACCAGTGTTGGTGGAAAACAGAGAGAAGTGTAATGAAGGAACGAAGACAGGTGGTGGTGAAGGAAAGGATGGGACCCACCCTACAAAGCAAACACCTCCAACTGCCCAAGCTCATTATCAGCATTAACTTTGCAAAAGTAAAACAATCTTCCCACTTAGAAGTCAGTGGTCTTTATTTATACACAATTTGTACTGACATACTTAGCCCTTCTTCTGAACTGAATGTCCCTCTTTCTGCTTCTCTTGTTCCAACTCTCATTTCTGCCTGCTTGAATTCCTGACTAGGGTGAAGCTTAGAATTGAAGAATCCGTATTTAGGTAGGAGTTGAGACAGAATGAAGTTACAAAGAGAATTCTGATTTCTCAAGATTCTCTAGTTGGTGTAAAAATTTTAAAAAGAACCCAAGATACATGTATCTCTAAGTATTGTAAGTTAGGCAAAGTGGGACTCTGAAACTAAACTCAGTACGTGTAGTGTCCCTGACAGTATTAAAAGCTAACATTTCCTAAGAGTTTACTAATTGCCAGGCACAGTTTTTAAGAGCTTACATGTACGAACTCATTTTGTTTTCCAACAATGCTATGAAATAGGAACTATTATATTGTTATAGATGAATAAACTAGGCATGGAGGACTTAAATATCTTTGCTTAAGATTACCCAGCAAGTAAGTGGAAGAGCTGGTCTACAGACTCAGGTGGTCTGGTTTTAGGATCCATGCTCTAACTGCTAACCAAGGGTCTCTTGGTGCAGGAATTGTTCCCTGGGACCCAAGACCTATCTTATGGACAAGAAAACCAACCATTCCTCCTCAAGGATGTGCCCAACTGTCACCTTAATCACAATTTGCCCAAACTTTGATGGGCTCTTTTTGAATGTCACACACAAATACACACACACAGAGTAGGATCTTGTGCCAATCTGAGAAGAATCTAATCCCATCTCTATCACTCACCATTGGGAGGGTTTTGGAAAGCTACTTAGCCTTTTTATGCCTCAGGTTTTTCCTCTGAAAAATGAAGATAATACACCTCACTAGGATGCTGCAATGACTGAACAAGTTCATCTAGAGAGAGCCTTCCATGTAAATGGTTTTTACTACTAGCTGAGGTAACATCAGATCTCCGAAAAATGAACCGGCCCTGAGAGATAGTTTATATAACTGTGTTGCTGTGGAAACTTGAAAAATCTCTTAACTTCAATCAATGTGTGTCTATACATTGTCTATAATTATCCAGTTTAGTGTAAGTTTTGGCATTCCAAAGTCATACATCTCCAAAATTATTTCCTCACTGTAACCTGAAGATAGATCCTCTCCTTCTTCTAGGAAATCTTGAAGGTGAAAGTTAAATAAAAGTCACACACACACACACACACACACACACACACACACACACTACCCTCTAAGGGTAAATGTCATTTACGAGAACAAAATAGCTCACCAAATGTAAGATGATCCGCACAGAGACCCAGATCCACAGTGGAAACGGATCGTCACTTTAATATGTTTAACTATATTGGCAACTGTTTGTTGAACTATTTCCAAGCTTCTAAACTCACCCAAGTTGATTATCCAGTGCACATACCAGGCCAAAATTCTGAAATTGCAGCCTTTTTTTAACCCTTAGATCAGATTAGATTCTTCAACAAGACCTCCTTCATCACCTGTGTCAATCTCTCCAAAGGGATGATGACAATAGAAGGGTTATAAACTCTCTGTGCTGTACCCCTCCCCTAAGGAGTCAGAAGGTGGTGGGAAAGATTTGTTCTCCAAGTTGTGTTCATTTCTACATTTTTATATGTGGTTAGAAAATGTCTGCATGTTTTGTTTTACACAAATAAAAATGTACATGTACACTGTTTGGGCTCTACTGATTAATATATAACTGATATTGAAAAAGCACACCATGTACAATTATGATATATCTATTCCATCAGAGGTGACTGAACCCCTCAACAAATTCATAGCTATTTGCTTCAAATTGCTTCATTTTCCTGATTAAACAGCAAAAGTAAGCGGAAACATCAGACATCATCAAAATCAGTCACCATTTGAAAGGGTTGCTGTAGGCCTTATCTAAATGAAACTAGATCTATGAATTTAGAAACATATTATGGTTAAATCAAATACAGATCCGAAACTGTAGGTAAATGTATTACCCTCAATCTTTCTGGATAGTAATTTAAATGGAAATAAATTTTATTTAAATCAATTCCATCCTAAATCATGTGCATTTGTGCAATCACTTTGAAGAGTGGATGGAGCAGATTTAGATAAATAACACTCTGAGATTAATAGGATGAATAAAAAAATAAATGAAAGACACAGTTATCTCATCCTAATCGGGAGAAACATTAGAGAAGAAGTCACCATGTGAGGAGTCTGTAATAAGAAAGGTGACTTCGTGACCTTCCAGGAGGGCCTTGACGGGCAAAAAGTCTTCAGATGAACTTCTGTCAATCAATCCAACCAGATTTTCTAAACATTTTATCAACTCATTTTTCTTGGTGTTGATCAGCTTAAGTTTTAAAATATAAGACTCAAAGGGTTGTATATAAAAAGAAATATAGAAGACAAATTTCCAAGGAGTTAAATGAATGATTAATCAGCATTATAAATTTTTAGCTTGTTTGCACCTCATCAGCTTATATTTCACAGCTTTACTTTTCTTTAAAATATAGTATGCTTCCATTTATTAATGAGTTCTGTCACCCAAATCAATAACATAGATGAAATATTCATGCAAAGTTCTAATGCATAGAAAACATTCCTAGTGTATGAGACCACACACATGAGTATATAAAGGTTTGACAGAAGATATTTCTGCATATGTATTTTACATGTGCTGTAAGTATATTCATTAATAGAGTATATATGGATCAGAGTTGAGAAAACTTACTTGTAAACCCTACCTAACCATCGAGAGACTGGGTTGCTGGGTCTGAGGGCTCAGGACCATAGTGCAAGCTTACTAAGACATCCTTCTTTGGTGAGTAGCAATGGATCTTAGAAGTTTGTGAACAGCCATCTAAAGGGCAGCTATTGAGAGCAGGGGTGCATGAAGAGGAGCTGTATCAAATAGTTCAAGAGGGAAGAGAATGTTTTGAAACGGAGGGTGGTAGCAATTGTACAATACAGCTTGACATGATTGAACTGTGGAATGATATGATATCTCTATTTGCTCCCAATAAAATGGTTTTGGGGGGGGGAAATCAGGAAAAAAAATAAAATGCTGCTATTGATCTCTCTCCATCTGGTGCAAATATTAGTGAAGAAAACTAAAGACACAAAGAAAGTTAGTCCAAAGGACTAATAATGAACCACAAAAACCTCCAGGATCCTGAGACTGGAAGAACTAGATGGTGCCCAGCTGCCACTGCTGACAGCTCTGAAAAGGATCATGATAGGGACGTGCTGGATAGAGTTAGGGGAGAAAGGTGAAACAACACTAAAAACCACAAAGGTTTTTTAAAGACCAGGCTTACTGGTGTGACAGAGACTAGTGACTCACGACACTGACCCTTAGACACTTTTCAAGCCTGGAACTGAAGTCACTTCTGAGGCTCAACTTTCAGTCAAAGACAGACTAGCTGAGAGACCAGAAGGGCAACATTGGCCCGGGGGTAAAGTTCAGACAGCAGGAAAGGATGGAAAAGGACGAATGGAAATTGTAAACACAGGAAGGAAATGGGAACGTGGGGCTCCTAATCAACGTCATGAAACAAAGCAGTAATTTAAAAAGCCAGTCTTTAGAAGCAACAGAAGTTCAGAGTTTGCCTCAGCTCCTGTTACAGAGTATGGATATGTACAAAATTAAATTAATATAATTCTTCATCATCCACACCAGAATCTCAGTTAATTTAATTTGCTTCCATTCTCTTGCCTGTTCATGACCCTCATCTGTCTCTTGACAGCTTCTACTCCAGACAGACAGTCTTTTGTTAGTTCAGGGTGTGGTCTCGCACTGGGTGGAATAACTGAAGGCTGAGCAGGATGCACGTGTAGGATAAAACACAGAGGAATGCCAAGCAATTTTAAAAGCTTCGTAGTCGGTGGTGTTTCGTATTAATTTCCTGTGATTTGATGGCTTCATCCTTAATTGCTCCGTTTTGCAAGCAGCTGTAGAAAATGCAGGTCACTGCCACCACATTAGTCAGTCTCACAGTCCCGATCCATTCTGCACATGTGCCAACAGCCTTAGGAACGGAAGAGAGCAAAGGCTCTCTGGGGAAGTTTCCCAGCATCCCCTGAGATGGGGCTCCAGCTCCCGGGTGGGAAAGCCTGGAGAACGGGGGATGAGAGATCAGCTCCGGAGTGACCTGGTTCACCATCGTTAACAGCAGGGCAGCTATTGCACAGACTCGCTTGTTGTTTTTTTTTAAATATTTACTAGAGTGCCCGTGCTCATTAGTATAAATCCTTGCCCTTCCCAGAGTTTACGTCACTGCCCAGCCAGGTCAGGAAGAGTCAGGGACTGACCCACCAAGGCTTACTGAGTGCGATGCGTGTTTACGAGAAGTAGGACATCCACTTCCCTCCTGACTCCAGTCCTTTCCTGGGATCTCCCAAAAGCAAATAACTAATAATAGCATAGAGTTTTGGCACACACATCAGTGACTGTATCTAATATTGAACTGCCCGGCTTTGGTGCAGAAATGAATAAATGGAAAAACAACAACAAATAATAATAAATATGACCACTCATTCTTTATCTTTATTAGGGCTTTGATCCTCACCTAGTTTTAGGATTATCGGTGATGGTGGTGGTGTATGTATGTTTAATGTGTGTCTTTGGATTTTTCTTTAATAAGTGTGGTGTTCTCTTTTGGTCGTATTTTATAATAATATAAATTCATAGTCCAACTTTTTCTCAAACAAATTAAAGCCAGCAGTAGCTTCCAATAAGTAGCACATATATGAGGGGGCTTCGTAACGTTTCTGGAGACATAGCATTAAAGGATAATGGAATTGTCCCATGAACTTTTTGAAGCCCTTTTGTATAAAACATGTATTGGAACAAAAAATAGAATATTTAAATCATTAAAAAGAGAAATATGAGGGGCACTTTAAAAAATAAGAGAGAAATATGCATACAGTGTACGACCAAAGGCTAACAATTCAAAACAAAGCTAAACTCACTGCCATTGAGTCAACTGTGGCAAACAGAGCCCTGCAGGACAAAAGAGAACTGCCCCTGTGGGTT
>NW_022111373.1:71861928-71864008 GCF_000313985.2 Echinops telfairi | reverse complement strand
GGGCACCATGCCCTGTCTCCAATGTCCACCCTCATCATTCCCTGGGGATCTTTCTACTCCCCTCCCCTGCTGTTCCGCTGCACCCCCCAGTGCCTGCCTGCAAGTCTTTACAGGAGCAGAAAGCTTCATCTTTCTCCCTCCCAGCAGACTGTGGGCTCGAGCCACTGACCTTGCAGTTAGCAGACCAACATGTAACCCTCTCTACCACCCCAAAGGCCAATAAGAACTGTGAATGATTATCCTATTTCTGCCAACCTCCAAGCAAACAATACAGTCTGTTGCGTAGCTCCTAGAGTGGGAAATAAGGGAATTCGTTTTCGAGTATTAGTACTAAAACTGGTACAGTAGTAGTAGTAAAATCTAAAATCAAATAAACTCATCCAACATATGCTGCCTTATTGGGGAGCCATTGTAGGACATTTAAATCATTTAAATTGACAGTTGCAAAAGTCTTATAGACTATCTGACCCTCAGAGTCCCTAAAAGGTGAACTCAGGACTGAGGGTTAATGTCATATAAACAGTTTGCACCAAGTCTAAGGATAGATCTTAAAATTCACCCCAAAAGTTGCTTGCTGTACAGCATGTCCATCTAACAGTCTTCACTCAGCTTGGAAAGGAGGTAATAATTGAGAATTCATGGTTGCTCTCCAACTAGAATCCAGAGGGTTGGGTTTTATGTTGCTCACTAATAGCAGGTGCATGAGTTGTGTCCATCAAGCAAGCAGCAATGCTGACAGTCTACCAGGCAAGTAGAGAATCCTACTCCAAACTCTCCGCTCTGAGGGACGAGGAATTCCTGAATCCCCTTAAGGAATCCACTGAAAAAAATGCCTTTGCCTCCCTCTCTAGTGGCGGATTGAGATCCTGGAGGAAATATACAGTCTGCAGAATTGCATGGCACTCATCCTCACAATCATGCTTGGGCAGAACCTGGTGGAAGTAAACTCGACCTGGACAATTGTCAGAGCAGGTATCATTCATTTTGCCACTGGTCCCCAGAAGAAGCCAGGTAATACTCTTGTGGAACATCTGATTCTGAGCCACATAATTTACTGGTGTGCCGGCCAGAGTGAATTAACTGCAAGATGTATAGCCAGACACCTGCATAACTCGACCTGCTACTTGGCGTTATTTGAATTCTGGTGTGTGTCTGTGGAAGGCAGCCATTGACACTTGAGCTATTCTTTCTGGGAGAAGTTAGATAGTGGGAACAATTGTTTTTAGAGACATACCCCTTACACACACCCATAAAATGATATTAAAACCATATCATAAGCATAAAAAGACAAACTGTGTTATTTGCTATGGTAATATGGCTTGAATTTCTAGCTAACAGCAATAACAAAAATTCCTATGATTGACGCATGCAGTCCCTGGGTGCAAACAGTGAAGGGGCCTGGCTGCCAATTATAAAGGTTGGGGATTCAAGGCACCTTGGAAGGAAGGTCTAGGGATCCCCTTCTACAAAGTCAGCCATTGAAAACCCCATAGAGCACAGTTCAACTATATGGACTTACCATGAGTTGGGACCAACTGAGGAGCAAGTTGTTGTTTTGTTTATTGTAATTACTGAAACATAAATTAAGAAATAGGGTTAGATAAAGCATAATTCTGTTTTTACAGTCCTTGAGATGGTTGCTGTCCTCCTTCGAATTAAGAAAGAGAATCAAAGAAGGGTACAAGGGGGTACCCCGCAAAAAAACAGAATTATTTTTTCAAAGCTATGTATTTACATTTTTTTACAAAACAACCTTAAAACTTTCAAAGTACTCTCCATTACACTTAATACATTTGTCAAATCTGCAATTGCATTTGTGGAAACATTTTTCAAACTCATCTATTTGGATGGCTGCCAGACAGCACCTCCCTCATTTTTTCTTTATCTCCTCGATGCTGTCAAATCACTGCCTTTTCATGTCCCTCTTTATTCACAGAAACAAAAGGAAGTCACACGGAAGCAGCTCAGGTGAATAAGGTGCATAAGGAAAGAAAGCAATGTGGTGGGGTTTTTTTTTGCCAAAAACTGGCACAGTGAGATGGCTGCATGAGCAAGTGCATTGTCGTGGTGGCAAATCCAG
>NW_022111373.1:71852576-71861426 GCF_000313985.2 Echinops telfairi | reverse complement strand
GATTTTGTCAACATTTTGTCCATTCAGGAAGTTGACAGATGTCCAGAACAAGGTTTGTCATCAATCAACATTTTACCTTTTATGAAACGAGAAAACCACTTGTGCACTTCAGTTTTTCCCCTATCACTGTCCTTGTAAGCTGTGTTCAACATCACAACAGTTTCTGTAGTATTTTTCCAGAGCAAAAAACAAAATTTCACAGACGCATGCTATTCTCTTAAATCAGCCATCACAAAAAAATGAGGTTCGAGCAAAACTGGGTTTACAAAAAAATTCACTGTGACCAGAGAGAACCTTCCCAGGCAATGCCACTGCAGGAGCTTTTTTCTGTTTATGTGGGGGTACCCCCTCATATGTAAAGCTCTTATTGGGAGCACTCCCTGGTTGTGTAGTGGTTATGCTTGGGCTGCGATCCACATGGCCGTCAGTTTGAAACCACCCACAGCTCCAAGGGGAAAGACTGGGCTTTCTACTCCCGTAACATTTAGTCTTTCTCAGGAAACCCCCCCCCAGGGGGTGGGGCAGGGGGTATCACTATAAGTCAGCATTGTCTAAATGTCAGCGAGAGAGTTTATTAGGAGCCCTGAACTACTGACAATAGTGGTTACGTGTTGGGCTGCAATCCTCAAAGTCAGCAGTTTGAAACCACCAGGCTCTTCTCAGGAGAAAAACAGGGCTTCTTACTCCTGTACAGAATTCTAGTCTCCGAAACTCACAGGGGGGAGTTGTACCCTGTCTGATAAGGTCACTATGTGTCAGCATCAACTTGATGGCAGTGAAATTAGTTTTGGTTTTGAAAGGACTGTATTAAGCCCCGTGAAGACCAACATTAAAGGTTGTCCAATGCTGATTGGCCAAGAACCCTGGCGTTATAGTGGGTTACACGTTGGGCTGCTCCGTGGAAGAACCCACAGTACCCACAGAAGAAAGATGTTGCTGTCTTTTCCTATGCTTTACAGCCTGGGAAACCCAAAGGAGAACTTCTACTTTGTCCTGTAGTGTTGCTATGAGTCCAAACGGCCTGGATAGCCGTGAATTTGGTTGAATGTAATCGGTGTTAGGGGATACCTACTGCTGAAGGCTGGCATTGCTGGCCGTTCGTGAGAATTGCCGTAGGCCACAAGAACTGCACGGTCCTAGCCCATTTATAGCCTGCCTAGCTGAAAGACGAACAGGGCTGCCCCACAACCTTAGGTAGGGAGCAACTCTGAAGAGCCATCTAAGCTACAGAGACTCTCCTAAGATCACAGAAGAGTCAGAGGCCTCACGGTAACTGCATTGTGACTCAGCTTTTCCCTGTGTCTCAGTCCTACCCTCCTCATTTCCTCACAGGTGTGTCTCCTGAGAAAACGCAACTAACGAAACCTGCTGCCAACCAGGCAATCCCTTTTCATAGGGCTGAACAGAATTGCTCCCTAGGGCAGTGGTTCTCAACCTTCCGAATGCCGTGGCCCTTTAATACGGTTCCTCATGTTGTGGTGACCCCCAACCATAAAATTATTTCATTGTTACTTCATAACTGTAATTTTGCTACTGCTAGGAATCCAGTAACCCCTGTGAAAGGGTTGCTTGACCCCCAGAGGAGTCATGACCCACAGGCTGAGAACTGCTGCCCTAGGGTTTCTGAGGCTGTAAATCTTTACGGGAGCATACAGGCTCTTCTTTCTCTGGAGTATATCCTGAAAATTCTCTTTAATAAACTTTCTGCACAAAGCTCAGAAGATCCAAAGGAGAGAGTAGACTAGGGTCAGATATTTGTTTGCCTACCTCCTTGTCCCAAAGATGCCGCTGACTGGCTGTGTCAGTTGACCAAGCTAAGAGCATTACTGTTCTCAGAGTGGCATGCAACACTCAACTCTGTCCTTCTACCTTCAGGTACCATCGCCTTCCTTTTGTCCTCTCACACGTGGTAGTGTTGCCTGTTGTCCAGTTGGCTTTCCACTCCTGGTGAGCCCACCCACACACAACTGTATGAATGCTGCCCAGTCCTGCACCAGCCCTATGATTGGCTGTGTATTAGAGTGATTTTTGGAAGGAAAACACCAGACCTTTATTTCTAGTCCATCTTAGTCTGGAAGATCCACTCCACATGTCCAGCCTCTGGACTTAGTAAACTTCAAACCCCATGGACACCCAGTTGATTCCAATTCATAGCAACCCTATATAGGGATTTTTGAGGCTATGTAAATCTTTATAGGAACAAACAGCTTCATCTTTCTCCCTCAGAGCTGCCGACAGGTTTGAACCCTTGACTTTGTGGTTAATTAGCTTAACACTTACTGGACAGTGCCACTAGGGAACTTTTAAAAAAAAGAATTATTGCAAGGCAGGGAAAAGATATAATAGTAGGAATAGGATTATTGCAGTAGGGAAAGCAATAAGACTTGCAAGCTTTCAAGGGTAAGCAAAAAGGAATTTTCTTTGTTGTTGTTGTCGTCATCACATTGATTCCTCCTTCTGGAACTCCATGTGTGCTACTCCATGTGTGTAGCACTTTGCTACACAGGATTTTCAAGGTTGTGACCCATTTAGCATATCACCAGGCTGTCTTCCAAGGTGCCTCTGAGAGGGTTGAAGCCACCAATGACTGGGCCACCGAGAGACTGTTATAAACCAAACCAAACTTACTGCCATTGAGTCGATTCCAACATAGGAACCCCCTAGAGTAGAACTGTCTGCTGGGTTTCTGAAGCTGTAAACCTTTACTGGATTACACTGCTTCATCTTTCTCCCATTGAATCACTGGTGGATTTGAACTTCTTCTGCCCTTGCCAGTCTCCAGCCCAATATATAACCCACTATGTCAAACAAAGCTAGAGGGAACTTTGTGTGTGAAGTAGATGAAAGGGTGCTTTGACATGATGGGACAGTAGATCAAGGAATGTTTTATACAAGGAATGCTTTATCCTGAGGCCAGCCTATTCTCAGGAGCAATTACTAAAGAGATGGTTCAAGATGGGTCAGCCAAAGTTGGGATGCCTGAAGGAAGAAAGGAAGTTTAAACCAAATTTGGTTAACAATTGTACAACTTGTTTCCATATATCAGTAGAGACTACCAGTTCAAAGCTAATCATTTATGAGGCAAATAGTGTGAATTTGAGAGGTCTTTGTCTGATCTGGTCAGAGACAAACAAGAGGTGGGATCCTTGAAGCTTATCTAAATCATATGGGAAGGGTCCTAGTGGCCCTGTGGGGAATAATTGGGCAGTGAAAGGTTGGCTGTTCAAATCTATCGACTGCTCCAAAGGAAAAAGATGAGGTTATCTGCTTCTATAAATACTTGTAGTCTTGGAAACCTTATATAGGGACACATTTGAGTCAGATTTTAATTGATGGCAGTGGGTTTTGTTGTTAGCAGTAAGCCATTTCCCAGAACAAAAAGGGTGAGGGGCACCCCCGTCCCCCGCCTGCCCGCCCCAGGACCATGGGGTTCTGGAAGGAGTGAATTACCCATTAAGCAAAGTAAGCAAAGGCTTACTTGTGCTCACTACTCAGTAACAAAGAATTTCATATGTCAAAGATAACTACTTGGAGGCCTGGCTGGCATTTGTCTCTCCTAGCTTCACAGCACCTTCTTACAAAAGCAAAGCCTCTTTTCTAATGAACAATCCCTGCCAAGGACAAAGTACTCAAAAAGCAAGCATTATTTTGCTTATTGCATAATCCAGTCCTGTTGTTAGGTGCTGTGGTGTTGGTTCTGATTCATCTAGCGACTTGTGTGCAACAGACAAAACACTACCCACCCTTGCAATCATTGTTGTGTCTGAGCTCATGGTTCTAATTACTGTGTCAGTCCAGCTTATTGAGGATCTTCCTCTGTTTTTGCTGACCCTCTACTTCACTCAGCATGATTTCTTGTTCCAGGGACTGGTCTCTCCTGATAACATGTCCGAAGTATGTGAGGCAAAAATCTAGAAACATTCTTCCCAGACGAATTTGTTCTCTGGCAGCCCGTGACACTTTTGGTATTCTTCCCTACCACTATAATTCAAGTGCATCAGTTCTTCTTCAATCTTCCTTAGTTGTGGGGGTAGCCAGCCACCCCAACTAATCACAGGTTCAGTAAGCGCAATTGTACGGTTGAGATATATAAAGATCCCAGTAAAGTCATAGAGAAATGAGAGAGATGGGAGAGATAGAGTAAACTAACAAAGTCAGACACATTTCATGGTGACATGTTCATCTCATCCCTGCTTGGTGGTCCAAGTGAGGATGTAGAAGGTGGGAATTGTAGGAGCGAGCAAGAGGGTGAGAGAGAGAGAGAGGTCAGGAGAGAAAGAGATGTATTACTAACCAAGGCTTATATATCTTTGGAGGCATGCATACCCCCTAATTACAGGTAAAGACATACATCACAGAAAGGGGTTGTACAATAGGCAATACAAGCAATAGGAGGGGGATATACAATGGGCATAAACCTAACAGGAAGGGGATGAGCTAGGGGAGGTACTGGGGTATACATGTGATAAGAAGGGCGGACCATAGACTCATGATGGCTGCCTAACTTTGGTAACCCTTGAGTGGGGTTGAGCTCCCTGGGCTCTCCTTCAAGGAAACAATCTACTTTTATACTTATCAGAAGGGAATGAGCCCTACTTAGGGTGGGACAGACTATACAGTCTGATTGCTCTAGATGACTGATAACCCTTAGAAAGAATAACCTCTGACCTACTTTCGTTGATCTCCAAGTGTATAGTCATTTACTGTGTGTAGCAAGTAGCTAAGTTTGGCATATGCTTGGGGGGAGACGACTTGGGAGAAAGCTTTCTGCATCCCACGCTTAGTTAACGTCCAAGCATATGAGGTGATTGAAAATACCATGGCTTGGGTCAGGCACACCTTAGTCCTCAGAGTAACATCCTTGCTTTTCAACACTTTCAAGAGATCTTGTGTATCAAATTTACTGAATGCAACTTGTCTTTTGATCTCTTGACAACTATTTCCCTGAGCATTGATTATGGACCAAAGCAAGATGAAATCCATGACACCTTCAATCTTTTCTCTGTTTATCTTGATGTTGGTCCAGTTGGGAAGATTTTGGTTTTCTTTACATTGAATTGTAGTCCATACTGAAGGTTGAAACCCTTGATCTTCAAGTCCTTCAATTCCTTCTCACAGCAAGCAATGTGGGTCACTGACATATCATAGATTATTAATGTTTTCCTCCAAACCTGACGCTGTGTACTTCATATAATCCAGCTTCTCTGATTGTTGGTTCAGCATACACATTGAATATGGTGAGCGAATACAACCCTGATGCACACCTTTCCTGATTTTAAACCATGCAGTATTTCCATGTTCTGTTCACACAACTGCCTCTTGATCATGTACAGTTTCCACAGAGCACAATGAAGTGTTGTGGAATTCCCATTCTTCTCAAGGCTATTCATAGTTTGTTTTTCCACACAATCAAATGCCTTAGCATAGTTGATCAAACACAAGTAAGCATCTTTCTGATATTCTCAGCTTTCCACCAAGATCCATCTGACATCAGAAATGATAACCCTTGTTCCACATTGAGGGGTGATTCTTGAGGGGTGATTCTTCTGAATCACCCCTCAATCAAGTACAAATTCAACATTAGCAGCACCAGTTTAGGAGTATTGCCTTCATTGTCTTATTGAAATCTCCAAGCATACCTACTGTATAGCAGAGTGATTTATTACCATTATGAAGCCAGTCTCCTGGATTCGGATTCATGGTGAATCCACATTTCACAGAAGAACTGCACTCTGGATTTCCAGTGGCTTTGCATCAGAATCAATCCAACAAGTACTAATAAGAACAATGATCTTAGAGAAGGAGATCACCAAGCCCTTCTTCTGAAGTACCAATGGGAAGATTCGAACCAGCCTCCCTTTCAGTTAGTAGCTGTTTGTACCATACAGGGACCTCAGTGGAGTTTTCAAAGGGGTGCTAATAAGACAAAGATGGGAATGTTATTTCACTTTCCTCTTCATAAAAGGATTGGTTACAGTTCTGACTTCATACAGTTATGGTGAAGACTTTAATAAACATCTACAAAATGGTTACAATAGGTTCTGGCTAGACATGAGTGCTGTGGCAGTTGTTAGGCACGTGGAGTCGGTTCTGACTCATGGTAACTCTATGTCCAAAAAAAAAAAAAAAACACTGCCTGGCCCTGCACCATCCTCACGATTGTTATTAGGCTTGACCTTGTTGTTGAAGGCACTGTGTCAATCCAGCTCCTTGACGTTGTTCCTCTTTTTCAATGCCCTTCTACTTCACCAAGCAGGACATCCAGGGATAGTTTCCTTCTAATAGCATGTCCAAAGAACAGGAGATGAAGTCTCTCCACCTTTGCCTTCAAAGGACATTCTGGTTATATTTTCTTCCAAGACAGATCTGTTTGTTCTTCTGGCAACCCACAGTACTTTCAACATTCTTTACCAACAGCATAATTCAAATACATCAATTCTTCATCAGTCTTCCTTGTTTATACTCACATATGAGTGTTAGCAACTATTACTATTGTTAGTCCCATTTTTCTAGGGAGGGTACTGAGGCCCTAGGAGTTTATGGAGTTTACCCCCAAACCGCATGCTACTGATTTGACTCCTACTTATAGCGGCCAAGCAAGCTGGAACTGTCCCGTAGGGTTTCCCAGGCTGTAAATCTTCATGGAGATAGACTGCCACATCATTTACTCATAGAACTGCTGTTGGGTTGGAACCACCAACCTTTTAGTTAGCCAAGGACTTAACCACTGTGACATCGGGGCTCCTCTTAATTTCTCAGATCCCATCTCCTCTACAGAACTCTCAAGTAGGGCACTGGTGGTAGAGAGATAAAGAGGAACAGAAGTTAGAAAAAGCTATGGAAGATTTTCCATTTTTTGCCTTTGAATCAAGAAAAAGAGGAAGGAACAAAATCACTTTTTCATTTTTCTCTAACCCAAGGGACTGATATCAAGGAAGTGGCAGGGGGAAGAAAGGCATCCCTATCCCCTAGAGTTATCACCTTGCTGTCAGCAGAGACTGCCTGCCTGCGGTCACCCCCAGACTGACACTGAGACAAGGTCAACCTAACTCCCAGGATTCTCCTCCGAGTCTCTCTGGGATAGCCAGTCATTATTTCCAGGTGATGACTATAAAATTCTACAAAACTACTATAACTTCTTTGCTAGACTATTTAGCAAGAGGTCTTGAAATAAGCTATTATTGTGTGTTGGTGTCATTATCATTAATTCCAAAACCAAGCCATTTGCTACTAAAACAAAAATTGGCAGTCTAAACTCATTCTGTTCCAAATCACTAGAAAGCCTGGCTTTCCAAAGTTCACAGCCTTGAAAAAAAATTTATGGCACACAAGTTCTACTCTGCACACTTGGGACAGCCATGAGTCTAATCAACTTGTAAGGGTAAACAGATGATAGATACATACATACATAATAGATAATGAGATAAGGAGATAGATAGGAGTTGTGTTGACTGACTCATGGTGAACATTGCCTAGTATTTCTTTATCCTCATGATCCATTGCTGCGGTTGCTGTGTCAAACCATCTAAGGAAGGGTATCCCTTGCCCCAGGCCTGTATTTTATCAGACAAGATGTCCCCTTCAGTTACTGATCCTTTATAATGATGTGTCCAAAGCAAAGTAAGCCAGATAATGTCCTGTTGTAAGCCATAGTGTTTTTTTAACTTTTTATGGTGATTTAGGTGAAGGTATACAGAGCAGTTCATCAGTTTTCCATTCTGTAGTTTATACACATTTTGTTTCAAATCATCCCATTAAGGTACTATCTCTTATCCCACTTCCTCCTAGTACTTCCTGTTTCTAGGCCTCTCCTTTCCTAACTCTCTGAACTTTGTCCTTGGGTAAATGCTACCCTTTTGATCTTAAAAGGTTGATTATTCTGACACAAATCTAAAGGGTGACTAAGTTTGGGGAGGGTTTCTAGTCCCTATCTGAACAATAAGCCTGGCTCTTTTATGATTTTGAGTTCTGCTTCACATTTTTCTCCCATTTTATCCAAATAAAATCTCACCGCCATTGAGTCAACTCCAACTCTTAGCAACTCTATAGAACAGGGTAGAGGTGCCCCTGTGAGTTTTTGAGACTGTAACTCTTTGTAGGAGTAGAAAGCTTATCTTTCTCCTGCTCACTTCTGAAGAGTTGGAAGTTACCATCATCTCGTTCTGCTGGCCTCAAGGTTATGGAGATTGATGTTTGTCTCTGACTAATTGTTTCCATGTGTTTTCAAGTTTTATCACACTTCTCTCCTCTTGATGAGGAGAGACCAATATTTGCAACTTAAGATGGCAGCTCACAAGGTTTCAAGACCCTAGTGGTTAGTCACTAAAAAATAGAAGGCAGAATATTGTCTTTGTGAACTGTTATGCCTATTGGCCTAGGGACTCCCAAGAGATCAATAAGGTTTCCATTAGCTAATTGGGCAGAGTAGATTGCTAAGCTTTTCTTTTTAGGTTGTGTTAGCTATGCTGAAATTGTCACCACCCAACTAAAAGGTCCCTGTCCTGCTCTATTAGCCAATTGAAGTAAGACAGACACTTGATACAAGAGAACCAGAAAGAGATTTTACTGCCAGCACAGACAGGGAGCAGTGCTGGGGCTTGTGATCAAAATAACGCAGACGCCCTAAGTTGGGACATGTGAGTTTTTGATGCCCTTAGACTTCATCCCATCCCTTGCTGACCTCTAACTCATCTCTAGCCATAAACAGAGTTCCGGTTCTCCCAAATGTTCCCTAGATAGGCCACTTGCTTCTAAAATAGGTCTGGAGAAGATGGTGGGTCGGACAACATAGTCCTTTCTGGAGATCCCTGGGTCCACGGTCAGTTGGAAGACATTGATGGATAAGACTGT
>NW_022111373.1:71848862-71850700 GCF_000313985.2 Echinops telfairi | reverse complement strand
GGAAGATTTAGATAATAGAAGATGAGTAACAGTAACACACCAAGCAGGGAGTAATAGTAAAAGGGATTTTGGCCTAATGGCTTTAACAATACTTCCAGAACCACAGCACACAAGCCAGTGAGACAAACTGATCGGCATACTGGTACACAGTCACAGTCTGCCAGGAACCACTTGTATATCTAGGGAGTCTCTAAATTAACTGCCAGTAGAATGCAAAGTTCATTTTAAAATCAGTAATAGAAAGTGCTAATGTGAAGCTTACATATACAAGGGGGCTTCAAAAAGTCGATGGGGATTTTCCATTATCTTTAAATTCTATTTCTCCACATATGTTTTGAAATCCCCCTCATAAATTATTTAACAGTACCACAACAATTATTTACAACTTAAGCCCCCCCTCCCCCACAAAAAAAGGTTATTCCAGGAAGATGTATTTTATCACTGACATCACTTAAAACTGACAACATAATCAGTTTTATTTTGGTTTTAAAGTTCTTTACAGACTGAGAACACAGCATGGAGGTCACACCTGACCTCCTCTAACTTCAGTATGAAGGAGAATCCACCTTCACTAACCCTAGCCGATTGCCACACGGCAGAGATCATAGATACTGCCACTCTCCATCATCCTTCACAGGGTTCTGACACCAGCTCATCCTCCACGGCACTCCCCTTTTCTGCTGGGTTCCATGATCCGTTGCACTGGCCATCCAGAACTCACTGACAATACTGACAACTAAGGGGCTTATTGTTGTTGTTGTTGTCAGGTGCCATCAAATTGCTTCTGACTCAAAAGGACCCTATGTATGCACAACAGAAGGAAACACTGCACGGTCCTGCGACATCCTCGCAATGGTTCTTGTGTTTGAAACCATTGTTGTGACCACTATGTCAATCCATCTTGTGAAGGCCCTTCCTCTTTTCCACTGCCCTTCCACTTTACCAAGCATGCTGTCCTTCTCCAGGGAAGCATCTCTTCTGATAACATGTCCAAAATATGTGAGATGAAGTCCTGCCATCTTTGCCTCTAAGGAGCATTGCTGGCGTTACTCCTTTCAAGACTGATCTGGTTGTCCTTTGGGCAACGCATGGCATTTTCAATCTTCTTTGCCAATAGCATCAACAAACAGGAAGGATATACAGGCTTCAGTTCACAACTACAGCTCTCTTCATCTAGCAACCCCGTCTCACTGGTCCTCCGCCTCTGAGCCATGCAGGCCCTGGGTCAAGAAATTCCCTCAGTACTCTGCTTCACACTATTCTCTGCTCTATCTCAAGTTCTACCAGGACCTATCAGTGCCCTCCATGTTCCTGCCAACTTTGGCTCCGTGAAACTCTGCACCCACCATCCTGTGATGTCCCAGTTCCCCATTTTGCTTCCATGTGTTGGTCTGGAGGACTTCCTGCTAGCATCTGACCCATGGACTTGAGTTCTCCTGGGCTGGGCTGGGCTGGCCTGCTCTCCTAATGTAAAATTGTGTCTTGATATACATTTCTTTCTTATACATACATGAGTGTCACTGATTTTGTTACTGTGGAAAACAGCCTAACATAGAGACTTAATATGGTGGCATAATTGATTGAGTCAGCCTTCCCTCCCTCCCTTCCTTGTGGTTTCATGTATATCACTTATTAAGAGTTTTCCCCACCTGGGCAGCAGGCACCCAAAAGGCACCTCATTAGCCTAACTCCTCGTGGGATCTGGAGGATTTATGAAAGACAATTAAGTCACTGGGGACATGCCAAGACTTTAAAGATTATTTTTCAGGAATCAAGGCAATGAAGAACAGATTGCAGAGTTGCATAACTAATTTCCCAGTAACTTCAAACATTGAAAA
>NW_022111373.1:71841910-71845018 GCF_000313985.2 Echinops telfairi | reverse complement strand
ACAATTGATCTATGTATTGTGATAAATTGTATGAGCCCCAATAAATTGATTAAAAAAAAAAAGAAAATGATGATGGCAACATATGTACAAATGTGCTTGATACAATGGATGAATGTATGGTTTGTGATAAGAGCTGTAAGATCTCCCAATAAAGTGATTTTTTTTAAAAAGCACAACACAAGCAAAAAAAATAATTACTATTATTATTATTAATCGTACCAGCAATAATGTGAATTTAACTTGAGTCCATACTCCTGGAAAATACCAATGGTTAAGAAATCCTTCTGCTCTTTTATGTTCCAAAGATACACTCCTACCTAAATGACACAGGTAAGATTCAATGATGCACTCCTTATCTACTTAAGACAAGGCCAGACACCAAAAACAGTAAAAACTTCCTTTCTGTCATATGTTGTAAATTCTCACCTCTATGCCTATGGCTATAATCCTATTTTGAAAGGAGTTGTCAGTTATGTTAATGGACAGGATTAAGGTGGGATGTATTGTGAGTCCTCATGTGACTCCCTGGTGGCATAGTGGTTATGTGTTCAGCTATGTATCATCTTCAAGGTCTGAAGTTTGGAACCAGCAGTACACAGCCAGAGAAAGAAGGGGCTTTCCACTCCCATAAACAGCTTGTCTGGGGAACTCAGACAGTTCAATAGTTACACTCTGTCCTATGGGGCAGTTCTATAGTGAGTTTGGTTTCCTTAGGGATCAGTTTGGCTGACAGACAAAACCATACCTCCATTAAAGCCTTCCTTTTGGTGACCTCTGCTTCTTGGCTGAGCTTTGGTAGAAGCAAGACCTGTTTTGACTTTTAGACATTTTTCAACTTCTGGTTCTAAATCCTATGTTTAGCTGGCCTCTGCCTGACCTCCAGTTCTTGGGACTTGGTTTGCCGCCTATCATCTGTCCTAATTTTACCAGCTTCCTCAGCCTTGGGGACCTTCCAGACAGATGGGTGAACTTTAGATTTGGGTTTTAGGAGCACTCAAGTGAGCCATTTCTTGTTAAGTTTAGTGAAATTCAGAACGCACAGATGTAAAGAAATGCACTAAGGGAGCAATGGTGGTTAACATTAGGGGAGAACTGAGAGGTATAACATCCTGGAAAAGTTGGGACATTTGAGGCATCTTTAATCTCTACCTCTTTTGGACTAGTCTGATATTAATTCTTCTAAAATAAATTTTTGCTGCTGTTTCAGGAGACAGATCCCAATCTCAAATATAATTTAAGAATATTTATTAAGTCTTAAAGGGACAAAACCAACACAAAGATACAGGCACATCATCTGGATGAGGGAGGCCGTTGGCACAACGTCACAATATTGTCCCAGAATTCACAATTGAGAAGCTAGATAAATAAGGCATGGAACAATGGAACATGTCACAAATAGACGATTGGTGGCAGATCGATACATCACAGTAACATATGGGACAGGAACAGGACCGTGATTGGTACTGGTCCAGGGCCTTCTGACCAAGGCAGTCACAGAATGACTGATGGGGGCATGACTCATAACTATTTGATGCCCTGTACTGTCCCCAGTAGGGTGACCTATATCAAGAATACACCAAGGGAAGTCCCTAAGAGACTGGGCTGACTGGAGAGGTTGGAGGTAATGTACTTTCCAAGGCACTCAGTCTAAAGGTAAGATTATCTTCATCCTTGGTTACAGTTCAGAAAGAATTCAATGGAAAGAGGGGGGAAAAAAAGAATTCAATGGAGGCTTAATCTATTTGAAGACCCTGCCAAATGGATTTTGGGCTCACTGTCATCCACAGCCTTTAGTAAACCGAGTGCTCAGAAGTTAAGCTGTAATACAGCACACAAGGCAACTTCAATGTAACTTCTAACAGGGATAGCATGAAACAAGATGACAGCTTATAAAACCATGAAATATTCCCACTTCTAAGAATCATGTGCTTTTTATTAAGAGAAATAGACTTGTTATCATTAGGCATATTATAGGTTTACTCCCCTATGTAATTTGATAGATGTAAAAAGTATTGTTCTTTCTTAAAAATAATAATAATAATACTAAAAGAAACTCTGAACTTACACTGTTCACGTCTGTGCTACAAATTTTCCAAATGCTTCAAATTGGGATTTTTTAAGATTCAGATGTAAAAAATGTATGAGAAAAAAATCACACGTATAAATGAAGGGGACAGAGTCTCCAAGGAGTCAATTCTCCTATCTTAACAAATATGGAAAGAGAAAAAAAGAAATATGGAGGGGCAATATAGAGGGGTGGGGGATATAAGAAAGAGATGACTTCAAGAAGTCCAGGACCCCAAAAAAAGAAAAATGAGGAGCTGATACCAAGGGTTTAAGTGGAAAGAAAATGTTTTGAAAATGATACTGGCAACTTATATACAAATGTGCTTGCCACAATGGATGGATGTATGAATTATGATAAGAGCTGTAAGAGCCCCCAATAAAATGATGTTTTTAAAAAGCACAAGAAGGAAAAAAGTATGTCTGGAGACTGATTATGGAAGCAATTATACAAATAGGTTTGACATGATTGAACTATCAAATGATATTACATATGTTTTAATTCCCAAGTTCCAGCAAATTAAGAAAACAAACATAGATCCAGGAATGCAGGGGTAGGGGTGGGAGCGAGGGAAGGGTAGGGGATGAGAGAGGGGATGTCTGGAGTAAAACTGAAGGCAGGAAGGGGAGGGGCACTAGAACTGATCTCGGCTGCACAACTCATTTTAAAGGCGATTTAACTATGGGGGGTGAGGGGATGATGCTCTAAGCTGTGGTGATGATTGTACAATTCTCTTTGATATAATCGAATGATTGAAATAGTCAACTGTGTGATATATAAATTGTGTGCCAATGAAAATGTTGAAAAAATATGACTATTGAGTTAAATGGACATTAAATTTACAAAATTAAATGTGATTATGGAAAAAATTACATACACATTAATCTGAATACAACTCTCATAGTTGAAAACTATTGATATTTCATAATAAAAACAAAAGAAGAAAAAAAGAAGAAGAAATGTAGTCTATCACACTGGGATCATAGGTCAGTATTTATGCTAAATCTAACCACAAAGGGAGGCTTATAAGAAAGCTAAACATC
>NW_022111373.1:71833451-71840938 GCF_000313985.2 Echinops telfairi | reverse complement strand
GTTCTTGATTAAAAATTTGGTCTATATGAACCAAATAGACTGTTCCCTAGCTTGTCGTGCATTCTTTCCAAAAATCAGGACTTTTTTAAAACGCCAAAAATCGGGACTGTCCCACCAAAAGCGGGACGTCTGGTCACCTTATCCTTGGGTAAATGCTACCCCGTTGCTCTTAAATGACTGATTCTTTTAATATGGAGACAAGTTCAGTCCCTAACCTGAAAGTCAGGGACCACAGTCTTGGGGAGGTCCAACAAGACTCCATCTGAGCAGTAAGCCTGGTATCTTCTATGATTTCAAGTTATGTTTAAAATTTTTCTTCCACTCTATTCGGGATCTTCTAATGTGATCCTTTTCAGAGCAACTGCTAGTGGTAGCCAGGCACCATCTAGTTCTGGTCTCGAGGCTGCAGACACTGATGTTTGCAGGACCCATGAGTCTATTGGGCTAATTCTTTGAGGGATAAAATTTGCAAAACCTACCACTTATTCACTGTAAGTATCTTTAAACAAACAAAAACAATAACAACAAAAAAACCCACAGAGGTTATACAAATGGACCTGGCTAGAAGGGATACAGAGGAATCAAACTGATGACATCTAGGAAGAGATGACATAGAAGTTCATTATCAGTCAGAATAAGGTCAGGGGCCAAACTGCAGAACAGATGATAAATTGCTCAGAACTAGTTGAAGTTGACAATGGTGATCTGAGAAGTGATATACTGTTACTTCCACCACATGCTATTAATCACACAGACTAATCCCTGTACAATGTGGGAGAAAGCTACACAATGTGTGAATACCAGAAGATAGGGATGACTAAGAGCTATCTTGGAGACTCATTACATTTTAAGAAGTACTGACCAAAATAATTATAGCGCCTCATACTAAGAGTTGCCTTTTTTGTTTGTTTGTTGTTATTGTTTTCACTAGTATTTTCTGCTTTACCTCTAGGTTCCAATGTCCCTTGCAATGGCTACACAAAACTCAGACAATATTCACGATTGAAGGGTTTATTAAGGAAGTTAACAGATTATACTGAAAGTAAGAAATGTTCAGGATATGTTATGAAATTCTTTCAGGTCTCCTAATAAATGCCCAAGGGGTCATACCACTCAGCTGTCAGCCTCACCAGAAGGTATTCAGCTCAAGCTTGGAATCAGTCAACCCAACTCCCCCAGTTAAGTGCCTAAAGTTACCCCACTCCACAAGCCAACCTCCTGCACAAAAGCACTCAGCTTTACTTGTTCCGTGGGCTGGGAAGTCCACCACTGTCTTGTGTTCTGGCTCCTGGTGCTGCTGCTGCTGCTCCTGATGTCACAGCTGTCTCTTGGGTCTAAATGCTTTACTGGGCAGGGATTTGGGGTCCAGAGGATTTTCTCCATTCTTGCCTTTTGCTGGTAGTGAGAGTCCCACTCCTGCTTCTCAGAGAGCTCATTTTATGTGCAGTAGGATGGCATTCCAGGGAATCCTATTCACAATGACTCACAGGTGAGTCCTATCCGTATCTTCCCCCACCTTCTTACCAGTCCCATGCAGGAAAAGGTCATTTGGTGGGAGTTGGAGACACTGGCTTAGAAGAGCCACAGTAAATAATTCACTGCCTCTGCAGGTGAACAAACAAAGAGATGATCTACTAAGGAGATAGAAAGGAGGTCCTGAGATGGGAAGGTGAGCAAGATTTTGGAAAGGCTATATACTAAGAGCACCATGGGAAACATCCCACTTTCTACTTTTGCCTAGATGCAGTTCTAAAACCCTTATTATATTTGATGGGTGTTATCAATACAAAAATTGCTACGTAGTTGGTTTGATAGTTTTTAATATGGACAATAGAGCTATAAATGGTTATTCATCAAGCGCTACGAAAACTTGAGTGTTTTTTATCTTCTGTGGTTTTGTAAGACAAACACTATGTATCTACACTAAAAGGCCCTTCATGGCAGTGCAATAAAGCTCTGAAATGGATGGCTGAACATAGTGGCATTCTTTTTGAGTTATCGATCAAAGGGATGTTAATGGCTTTCACTGGACCCAACCTGTCAGGAACGTTTGTCCTCCAGCCTCCTTACTCCTGTATTCCAGCCACACTATTTCCTTTTATGGATTGAATCCAGGCATCATTCCAGATTCATCCAATCCTGTGCCCAGGATGAAAAGAAGCTCAGGCAGAAGGTGCTCATGGTTAAGTTCCTTTTTTGATGCTGGTGCCAAATCTCTTCTCTCCCAGACTCTCTGCTATTCCCACAACCCTTTGTTGGGCACTTTCCTGCCCTGAGTTTCTGGTACCAGGCTCTGGCCTCGCTGATCCAGATTTGCTTCCTTGACTTGCTGAGCCTCCATCACTTGCTTATTCTGCCTCTAGTTATGCACTGCCAGGACTGACCTCTGTGGACCTGACCTCTGTCCTGCCTGCCTAAGGTATCCACTAGGGATGCCTAGTGGATCTAGCTGGAGCATCCCAAATCTGACAAAAATCTGGCCAAGACTGACACAATCTATTGTGACATGGAATATCAATAGCTTCTTGCAGCCCCAATTTTGGTACAAAATTGAATGCCATCAGTCTCTACCATTAAATACAGAGAAGACTGGAATATAGTTATTAGCTATATGTTATCTGTGTATTGTTTAATACTGTCTGTTCCAGGATAATCTTTAATAATTTTATTCTCATTTATCCATTTATTCACTTAATTATTCATTCCATGGTATTATTTATCTAGCACGTGCTGGGCATATTTCCCCAGTTTGAAACCTACCTTCCATGTTTGACAGCCCGAGGGATGGCACAAATGGTTGAATGCTTGACTACTAGCCCCAAAGTGGGCAGTTTGAACCTACCTAGAGGAACCTCGGCAAAAGGCCTCAACCTTGAAGACCCTACAGAACTGAGTTCTACCCTGCAACACACGAGGTTTCCATGAGTCAGAATTGACTTGAGGGCAAATGGTTGGGTTTTTGTTTTCTCTGTTCACACATGCCATCAAGATTGCTCCCACCAAGGGTGGTATCTACTTCCTCTCGGAATTCTAGGCTTGCCTGTGACTTACTTAGACCAAGAGAATGCAGCAAAAGTGGCACCCTGACAGTGTCACACTGGCAGCCTCCATTTTCCCTTTCTTGAAGGTTCGGAACCACTGTATAAAAAGGTCAACCTGCCCTGTTGTCGAGAAAGAGGCAGTTCTGGCACGTGAGTAACGGCATCTTGGATCCTCCAGCCTCGATCAAGCCATCCTAACCAACACCTCAGGGAAGAAACAGCCCCCGCGCAGCGCTGCCCAAATTGCTGAAATGGAACAAACATATGATTTTTGTTGCTTTAAACCACTGAGTTTGGGATTGTTTGCAATGCAGCACTAGACATGAACAGTCAAATATGTAACTTTTAAATAAATAAATATGGCTGTAATTAGAATGTTAATATCCCAAGAGCAGAAGAAGCAACTTCAAGATCTACTATCCATTCTCAAGACTGAATGGTTGTTGTATTTAATTAAAAATTTGTCATTTAGCAAAATACAAGACTCAGAGTACAGTTTATAGCCCCAGGGGTGCTAGGTTGGTCTGTTAATCGTAAGGTCAGTGGTCCAAACTTCCCAGCCACTATGTGGGAGAAAGATGTGGCTGAAGAAGGTAAAGCCATAGAATTCCAGAGAAAGTTAATGATGGAAAGAACAGCAAAGTCAAAAGAGAAAAGAGAGAAACAACCAAGAGGTGTTGGTTGTGTTTCTAAGGAACTTCTAAATGTCTTCTGCAGCCTCAAGAATGAAACTATTGCGTGCATATACAATGGTGTCAAGAATGTAAACCAAAGTGGAATGTTATTCTTTCCCTTTCACTTCCTTGATTCTTTTTTCACAGTGAGATTGCTACTTTGATATTAGATAAAGGAAGTTTTTTTTCCTGGTTTTTTTTTTTTTTAAGTCGCTCCTTAAGGATTCAAAAATGGATCCTTGGTCAAAAAGAGGAGGAATGTGAAATGGAATTTCAGTTCACAGTCTTGTAGAAACCAGACTTACAGGCCCATTGTGACAACCCGTAAATCTGTTGCTCTGAGATAATCTTGAACCAAAACTATCTACCCCATGAAGCAGTCATTAAACTAAACAACAGTTTAACTTAGCTAGTAAAAAATGTTCACTTTAAGCAGTGTGCTCTTTTAAAGAATTATAAAGTGAAATCAAATGGACGCAGTAATTCTAAAACAGAGAAGAATCCAGTACACAGTTTTAATGGTGGTGAAAACAATCATGGGTAGAAATAGCGTAAATGATGATTAAATGAAAAGAATATAACTTAAGTCACTGAACTTCATATGCAGAAAATGTTAAATGGGTATATATTTTGTTATATATACATTTCACCAAAAGATAGCAGTAGTAAAATAATTTCTGGGGAAACGTTAGATTAAGTAACTTTAACTACTGCTGTTGTTAGGTGTGAGTCCGCTTTTCCCTTTCTGGTCATTTCTGTGAGATTGTTCTCACAGTCGGTTCTGGCCCCTAGAGGCCCACTGCACGACAACATGAACACTGCCGGATCCTGTACCGTCCTCACAATTGTCTTATGCTTGAGCCTGTCGTTACAGCCATTGTGTCAATCCACCTTGTTGAGATCCTTCCTCTTTTCCGCTGCCCCTCTACTCCACCAAGTATGATGCCCTTCTCCAGGGACTGGAGACCAAGTCTCATCATCCTTGTCTACAACAAGCACTCTGACCATAGTTCTTCCAAGACAGACTGGTCTGTCTCTTTGACAGTTCACAGCACCACAATACTTATGCAATTATTAAATTTTTAAAATCTATTAAAATGAGCCAACCTAATTTTGTTGGAGCTAGAGCAAATTGGTATAACCTTGGAATATGTAACTAGAGACATAAAATTATTCGTACCCTTTTGCCTACTAATTCCACTTTATGAGTACAACTCACAGAAATGACCAGAGAGGGGGAAAGTAGTTTGCATATAGATGGTCATAGAAATGCTACTTCTAAAAAAATAATAATAATAAAAAAATTTTTTTTTTAAAAAATGCTACTTCTAATACTAGAAAAATCTCTAAAGTTCAACAATAGAGGTAAGGTGAAGTTAACTGGCACATTATCAAAAAGGGAAACTAGGGGCCACTCAGAGTGTGGACTTGGTGGCTACATGGAAATGTTAGGTTACATAAAAGGGAACAAAAATAAATAAAATCAAAATTTTAAGCAAAAGGCAGCAACAAAATCTGTACGTAGAGATGGGAACAATATGAAACAGGTATGAGACTTAACAAAAAGCAGAGACTAATATGGAAGGACATAAATAAATCTCCATCTGTAAAATCTTATTGCTGTTGTGTGCTATGGCATGGATTTCCACCTCATGGTGACCCTATGTGTCTTGCGTACAGCAGAATCAGAATTCATGAGCATACTTACTATTACCTGTTGAGTGACTGTGTGGAGGAGCTCTGGTGGCGTGGTAGTTATGAGTTGGGCTGAGATCTGCAGTCAGCAGTTCAAAACCACCAGCAGTTCCGCAGGAGAAAGCTACGCTTTCTACTCCTGTAAAGAGTTCGTCTCTGAAACCCACCGGGGCAGTTCTACCCTGTCCTAAAGGGTTGCTATGAGTCCGCATTGACTCAATGGCTGTGAGTGACTGGATTTTTATTATGCAGGGTTATTATCCGACACATCACTCTTATTTGTTTTGTATGTCTGGAAAAAGGTGTAGGGGCTTGAGTTGAATATAGACAGACCGTGTTTCTTTGTGGATTGGCTTCCTGATATTGCTTATTTTGTTGTGTATTTTGTTGTTGTTGAAAACACACAGTCAAACAGACATGAAGTCAGACATTTCTTCGTGTACAATGCAGTGACCCTGGGTGCAGTCTTCAAGTAGTATTACTATTCTGTCCCTCCTTTCCGGAGTTGCTAGCCTGCGAGCTCTTTTAACTTCCTGTGCCTGATTATGCCAGTGTTCTCCTCCCACTACAACAATGCAACTTAATGCCCACAGTAGCTTTTGATCCGTGACGCTGCGTCAGTGATATGGTTATGATTGTACAATTCTCCTTGAAACAGTTGAACTATTGAAGTGTATGCTATGTAAATAAACAAAGAGTAGTCTAACTCCCACCATAAAGCTGGGTTAGCATGTTTCTGGTAAGAAGGTGAGGGAAGATATTTATGGTTCATCTGTGACCATTTGTAAATAGAAGTCCCTGGAATGTCATCCTGCTACTGTAAAAAATGAGCCCCATGAGAAACAGAAGGAGGGATCTCATTACCAGCAAGAGCCAGGATTGGAGTGTGTCCCCCGGACTCAGATTCCTGTGTAGTGAAACCCTTCGATCCAGATGACAGCTATACCATCAGAGGAGCAGCAGCAGAGCTTGGGATAGAAAAATGGATTTCCCAACCCACAGAACAAGTAAAGCAGAGTGCTTTTGTGCAGGAGGCTGGCTTGCGGAGTAGGGTGTCTCTGGGTACTTAATTTGGGAAGTTGAACTTGCTGAACTATGGATGTGAAGTTGAGTCCATTTGAACTTAGCCTTATTGAAGTGAGGTGCTTCTGGGCACTTAATTCAGACATCTGAGTTTGCTGACCTACAAAGCTTTAGCTGAATTCCTTCAGGTTGAGGTTTATAACAGAGTGGTATGCCCTTTGGGCATTTTGTAGCAAACTTGACAAAACTTTGTAACATGTTCTAATAAACAACTCAACCCTAAGCATTTGTCATTGGCATTGTTGCCCTTAAGTGCCATCGAATTAGTTCCGACCCTTAACAACCCTATGCACAACAGAATAAAACAGTGTGGTCCTGCACCATGCTCTACAATTGTTCACTGGTACTACAACTTGTTAACTTCCTTAATAAACCCTTTATTCATGAATTTTAACTTTCAGGTTTACATAGCCATTGCAATGGATATTAGAACCCAGAGGTAATTATATAACATTAATTAAGACATTACAATGGTATCATGCAGTAAGTGTTGTTGTTTTTCCCACTTATCATGCTCTGAGCTTTAACCATACTGATTGTATTAGGCTGGAAGTGTGTAAGTTTAGTTCAAGTTTGTGGGTCAGATGTAAGCTGGAGGCTTCTCCTGACTCCTATAGCTGCAGAGGCTAATGAACGGGAAGCAGGCAGAGGAAGCAGAAGAACCATAGGATGGTGGCTGCAGAGCTGAATGAATCCAAAGCTGGCAGTTTTCTGATGACTCTTAGGGTTGGCAGGTGATATAACAGAAGGCCAATGAGCCAGATGCAGGCTCTAGATCCAACAGTAGAATTGAGCTATCTTCCACACACTGTCCATCTATACCAAGAGTAGAGCATGCCCCAAATAAACCTCCTTCACTTGTAAGAAGATCCCAGTATGGAGTTGACCACACTATGTCAGATCATATCATGGGCGAATCCTGACTTATCCAAGTTAACATCATACCTAATTATTACCCTAACAGAGGGTAATTCAAGTTCTTTTTTTTTTTTTT
>NW_022111373.1:71830313-71832170 GCF_000313985.2 Echinops telfairi | reverse complement strand
TAAGGCAGCTGCATCCTGGTCTGACCTTCAGCAAGCAAGAGATCCAAGAACTAGAAAGGTGAGGCTCACGGAGCCATTAATCTCGCTGCCCTTCAATTAATCTCACATGTGTTTATCAACCAGATGGCACAATAAACCTTAACTATCTCAGAGATAGACATAGAGAGACACTGCGAAGATGCCCATTCAACAACGGGTCTGTTACCTCAGGTGCTGAGTGCTGGCAGCATTTAACCTTCTGTCATCTCTCAGTCCCTTCAAGAACTACTTCAGTTTCACAAGCCACACCCCCTGGCAACCCATATCCAATGACTGAGCACACATGTCAATGTCCAGTTTGTGTGGGCGTAACTCAGTTATGAATCCCCTTATCCCCAAGTCAGGATTGTTGGTTCCCTCATCTCAGTTTGCTTCCTTCTTCTCCTCATTTCTATTTCCTTTCCTTTTTTCCATAGATCTTAATTCCAAGGACACTACCTACTAAGCAGTCTACAAATTAAATTGGTCCTGCAGTCTACTTTCCAGGGATCCTAAGTAGCTTCAAACATCCTTTTTCATGGCACTTTGTGCACATGGGAACATTTAGTAAAAGCAGTGTGTTAGGCCAGATTGAATAGAGACACAAATCCAGTGATACTCACCTATGTATAAGAAATAATGTTATATCGGGAAGTAATTATAGATCAAGAAAGTATCCCAATCCAGTCCAACTCAAGTCCCTAAGTCCGAAGCTAGTCCATCAGTCCCTCTTCAGACTCAGACAGCCACATGCCAGTGATGCAGAATGGTAAACTAGGAATCAGGAAACAGGAAGCAGATGCGGAGTTGCATGAATTCAAAGCTGGTGGACACATGGCAGGGTGCCAACAGTTTTCAGGGTCAAGTGGCCCACATGGGGTCACCCTTAGAGGCAGACACAGAGTTCCAGTGAAGTCAGAGTGGGGAAAAAAGGCCAAGTGGCAGGAGACAGAGAGGCAGTTCCCAGAGTCCTTCGTGCTCATACAAAAGTTCAACCCCCAAGGAAGTGTCATCAAGGTCCCATTTGATTAACGGTTTTGATTCTATCCCTAGCCACGAGTGTCTAGTTGACATAAAACCATGCAACTACCACAGACAGTAATTTTCTAAGTGTGATCTCTAGAGAACTTTTTAGAGATGCAGATACTCAGGTTCCAGCTCTGGTGGCATAGTGGGTGATGTACAGGTCTGTTAAGCATAAGGCCAGCAGTTCATATCTCCAGCTGCTCCTTGGGAGAAAGATTAACTGTTCTGCTCCTGTGAAGATTTACAGCCTTAGAAATCCACAGGGGCAGTTCTATTCTGTCCTATAGGGTCACTATAACTCAGAATTGACTCAGAGGGACTGAATGAACGTAGACCTCTGAGCCCAGCTATGTGTGTTTTAATAATCCCTCTAGGTCTACTGAATGGCAGTGGAACGCTTTTATTTAGGGCACACTGACACTGTGTTGTTATTATGTGTCCTAGAAGAATCAGTTCCAACTCATATGGACCTGGTATGCAACAGAAAGAAATACTGCCAGCCATGCTCATAACTGTTGCCCAGTTTGAGGCCATTATTGCTGATACTCACTGGGTCAATCCATCTCATTGAGAACCTTCTTCGTTTTCACTGATCCTGCACTTTACCAAGCATGCTGATTTTCCCTAGGGGCTAGTCCCTCCAGATAACATTTCCAAAGTAAATGAGACAAAGTCTCACTTTTGAATGCTGCTCCTAAGGAAATTAACCCGCTAATTTTCCTTTTTCCCCCCTCCCCTTCCCTTCCTCCTCCCCTCTCCCCCATGCACCCTTGATAATTTATAAATTATTATTGTATCTTATATTACACTGTC
>NW_022111373.1:71812887-71827526 GCF_000313985.2 Echinops telfairi | reverse complement strand
GGGTTCTATTCTGATGACCCCCAACTCCACTGTAAATTTCTTTTTGTTTTTATCATTATTGTCTTTTATTATCAGTGTCTTTATAAATATAATCTCTATTTGTCTTTGGTGGTTGAAATATTACAAACTTGCTGTGTTAGTCTGGATTGACTAGTGAAACAAATTCAGAGACACTCATATATGTATAGGAAAGAGCTTTACATCAAAGAGCAATTGTATATTGAGAAAACATCCCAGCCTAATCCAGGTCACTTGCAGATATATTTTAATACATATATACACATACCCTGTATATAGTACATATTACTAATAGTAAGATATATCTACTACTCCCCCAAAATACCACCATAAACAGTTTGTCAAAACATGAATACATCATAAGTTAGGGACTACCTGTGTAAGAAATTAAAAGGGGAACAAATAAGGCAGATATGCCAAAGGTAATTGAAATTAGGAGAAGAGTGTGATAAATTTCGTCCCCACAAATTTGAAAATGTAGATAAATCTGATAAATTTCATAAAGACCAAAACCAACCTCAAAGCCATTGAGTCCGTGGCAACTTATAGGACAGGGTGGAATGTCCCTTTGAGTTTCTGAGACTGTAACTCTTTACAGAGTAAAATGCCCAATCATTCTCTGGCCCAGTGACTGGCAGTTTCAAACTGTTGACCTTGCGTATCGCAGCCAAACACAGAACTACTATGCCACCAGGGCCACCAGTTAATTTATAGATAAAAATACAAAGGCTCAAGAAAAAGTAAAAGATATCAATACTTTATACTTAACAAAGTGAATTGGTAATTTATGGAAAATTCTTCTTGACTTCCTCTCCCCTCTGTACTATGGCACCAGGCTCAGAGTGTTCTATGGTTGAATTTTACAAAGAAACAGATACACCATATCTTATTTTAAAAAACTATTCCAGAGAGTAGAAAAAAGAAATACTCCCAAATGATTTTATGAGACTAGAAGGGCTTTGAAATCAATTCCTGGCAAGAAAGTAAGAAAAAAAATTAGGTGTAAGACAACCAATCTCTTTTATGAATATAAATGCAAAAACCCAAATAAAATATTACCTAAAAGGCGTAACACTGGAAAAAACCAATCAATATAATTAATCCCATTAATAGATCAATGAATTAAAATTTGATTATCTTAAAACACACTACAAGCTATTTTGCTGGAGAGAGAAACTTCATGGAGAAGCTCAACAGCCCAGACACATGAGTGATGAAGCCATGTTCGACAAGCCCTAAGTGAGAAAACCATCTGATAAGCCCAGCCATTCTATAGAAACATGAGACATAATAAATTGCTCCTTTAAATCATTAAGCTTTGGGCTGGTTTATTACATAGCAGTAAATAAGAACATTGGAATAGAAGATTACTTCCTTAGTATGATATTACTACCAAAAGCCTTTGCCAAGTATCATAAGAATGATAATCATTTAAGATATTTTAAGAAAATCCAGGAGAGAGGTGAGGTGTCTGCTTTCATAAACATTTTCAATCTCAGAAGCCCTAAGGAGCAGTGCTACTCTGTCCTATAGGTTCTCTCTGAGAAGACATGGAGTCAGAAGACTAGTAAACAACATTATCGTTTCTAATCCACACTGTTTTAGAGGTCTTAGTGATAAGATTTATGACATACAACATAATGTTCCACCAAAGACATCCACTTCCTAATCTCTAAAGTTTGTGAATATATTAGGTTATTTGGTAAAGGGAAGTAAAGGCTTTGGTTGGAATCAGGGTTGCTAATCATTGACCTCAAAGAGATTATCTTGGATTATCCAATAGAATCCCAAAGATTCTTGAATGTGGAAAAGGGATGGAGTTATAAAAGGAGATTATAGAAGCAGGTTCAAAGTGGTATGTTGTGAAAAAAAGAATTTGGCCCATTGTTGTCAGCTCAGAAGAGAGAGAAAAGGACCATAAAACAAGGAATGTAAGTGGCCTCTAAAAGTTAGGAAAGGCAATAAAACAGTGTATTAGGCTGGGATTTTTAGAGAAAGTCAGGACACTTTCTATATAAATATGAAGGAACTTTATATCAAGAAATAAATTTCTATCAAGAAAGAGGCCAAGCCAGCTCAGTCCAACTTAATTAAGCCCATGAGTCAGAAACTAGCAAGAGCCTTCTTCAGACTCTCGAAGGCTGCTGGCTAATGAAGCAGGACGCAGGGATATCACAGGCCAGGGGGTTCAGAGTTGTGTGGATCCAAGGTGAGCAGGAACATGGCAGGATGCTGCAGCTCTCAGAGTCATCAATTTACATGGGTCACCAACCCCAGAGCCAAATGCAGAATCCAGGTAACCAGGAAAGTCAAGGGGGAGAGAGACAAAAGGTATCCACAGCATCTCTTATAAAATGGTCGTTCCCTCAAGGAGACATCATTAGGCTGTTTCTTGATTGAGAGGTTGGACGCTATCTGTACCTTTCCACAGGTGCAGCAAGTTGACATAAAAGTGAATCGTCACGAACATGTCTCCTCAAACGCCTCCAAAAGAAATGCAACCCTGTATGGATCTTGATTTTAGCCCAGTGAGATCTAGTTTGGATTTCTGATCTCCAGAATTAAAAGAGAATAAATAAATAAATGTGTGTTGTTCAAAACCATAACGTTTATGGTACTTTGTTACAAAGAGCATTAGGAAAATAATACATGAAAAAAATTATATGCACATATCTATCTACATGAGGTAAGTTAAAAATATCGTTACTAGAGTTCCAGTTCATACATTCATGGGATTATGTCAAACAAAACATTTTTAAACATGTCTCTGCGATCAGTGGATGGCTGCTGACATTTTCTCTCAGTAAGACATTTATCTTAGTTTTGTTAGGGCATTGTGAAAAATGAGAAGGGAGGAAGGAAGAAGAGAACGAAGAAAAGGAGGAGAAGGAGAAGAAGAAGAAGAAGAAGAAGAAGAAGAAGAAGAAGAAGAAGAAGTAGACAACGACAAAGAAGAAACTTTGTGTTATGGAAAAATGATTTTGAGGTCCGTGATAATAAAATATTTTTAATAAAACTCAAATAGACATCTCTTCAAATTACTGAAGCTCTGTAACAAGTCTATGGGAATGCTTCTTCATATAAAACAAAATCTTTTAAATGATTCAAATATGTTACAGAAGGTAGGGAAGACTTCCAAACTGAGGCAAAAGAGGGAAAACAATCTTTAGGACTAAAGAAATTGCAGCTGAAGATCAGAAAGCGGTGGACGAAAACCATAGTATTGCCACTGATTCAATACTTCCTGCAGTTGAGATCTCACATGGTTGGTTGTTTCAATGTGAAGTAAGCATTGTAGCTTAAGCAAGCTTTTGACTGCATGGGAGCCAAAAGGGCTGCATGAAGATTCTCTAACTCAGTGGTTCTCAACCTTCCTAATGCTGTGACCCTCAGTTGTGGTGACTCCCACCCATAAAATTATTTTCATTGCTATTTCATAACTGTAATTTTGCTACTGTTATGAATCAGGCGACCCCTGTGAAAGGGTTGTTCAACCCCAAAGGGGTCACTGCCCACAGGTTGAGAACCACTGCTCTAACTCAAAAAGCTGCTCTTTCTACAAGTCTTTTAAGCAAGCTTGAAGCTAAGACTGAAGAAAGATTAAAGTCTTGTAAGCAAGGTTGAAGATGATTTTATGGAACAAATCCACTGGGGACAGTTTTGGATTTACCACTATATAAAGAGCAAGGTCCAAGCAAAGTAGTGGCTTCTCTTGGTATCTGGTGGGCCAAGGAAATTCAAGGAAATGCCAAGTTACAGGAGCTGTTTTTTTTTTTTTTAGGATTCCAAAGGGGTTATCTTCACAGATTTTCTCAAATGACAGGATGATCACAGGGGCGAATTATGATGACATTTTAAGATAATTAAAAATTGCATCAATGAGAAAAAGGCCAAGAAATTTGCATCACAGAATTCCCCGCCCCGCCACCCCCCCTCATAATATACTTGCTTATCCTTCAAGGCTCTTAGAGGAGAATTTTTGTTGGAAAGTCTCACCCCATCCACCCTATAGCTCTGATCTTGCCTCTTCAGACATCTCAAAGAACAGTGAAAAGCAGTACAATCTGAGCCCCCCAAGGATGCCCAATTTACTGTTTTGATGTGGTAGAGAGCACATTTTGGGGGAGGGATGGAAAGATGGGAGCATCACCTTCAGAGTTGTATACACCAACAGGGAGCATATGTCAAGAAATAATAGCTTTACATTTTGTTATTTTATTAGGATTTTTTCAGGCCATTTTATTGGGATTTTTATGATTTTGTAGCAACACATTTTGCTTTATCCTCATGTTTGTTACAGGCCACATATATATATGTGGCACAGGACTAGGCAGTGTTTCATTCTGTAGTACATAGAGTTGTTTTGTGTCAGAACCAACTTGATGGCATTAACAACATGTATATAGGCACATATGTACATACACACCCCTACACAAACACAGGAGTGAGAAAAAAATGTGTATGGGCCCTTAGTTTATATTGGCTTATAAAAACTACTTCTTCTGGATGATTCCTAACTCCTTTTTGAACAAATCTAATTAAGCATAGGCTGAATGTGGGCTTACAAGTTCTTTGCAATCATAATTCTCTATATTCATTTCTGTCACACATGTATGCCTATTTTGTGGTGAAATGGGTTACTCGTTGGGCTGCTAACTACAAGGTTAGTAGTTTGAAACCAACAGCTACTCCATGGGAGATAAAGAAAGATGAGGCTTTCTATTCCTATACAGATTTAGTCTCAGAAACCCCCAGTGCAATTCTACCCTATCTTATAGGGTCACTGTGAGTCAGAATAGACTATCATATATACTCGAGTATAAGCCAACCCTAATATCAGCCAAGGCACCTAATTTTTTTTATGTGTATAAGAAAGTGATTTAAATACAAGAGGAATTGAACATTGAGAAAACATCCCAACCCAGTTCAGTCCAAAGCCGTACGTCTGATATTAGCCCATATGTCAGATACCAATCTATAAAGTCCTCTTCAGACTCATGAAACACTTGCAGTGAAGCCAAGTGCAGGACGATCACAAGCCAGTGGGTAGAAAGTCTTTGGGTCCAGTGGCGTTGTAAGCATCTCAGTGCTGGCAGGGGTCTCTCTGTGCCTTTTCTGGCTTCCGAGGTCTGGTTGTGTCCATGTGGCTTGTCTTCTGCAATGTCTCCCAGGGAGTAGCAGAGAGAGCGGTGTCTCCTGCCTCCAAGGAGGAAGTACCAGATTTCTCAGAATTCTCAGGAGAAGGCCATGCCCACACAGAAGTCTCATTGGCTATCTCCAGATTGACAGCCTAGACTCCACCCCTACACTCTTAATCCTTAAATTGACACCAGATTGACCACTCCTTGTCAATTTAACTCTTTAGCCATATATAATTTTCAAACAATAATAAAATCACATCTGTACCTAGTAGGATAAAACTAAAAAGCACACAATTCAATATGTGCCACACTCATTTAAACATAACATTCTATAAGAGAACAAAACAAAAAATCTCCTATGCCTAACAATTGCAGCTAAGTAACACCTACACCTTAACCCTATAATCCTATGAATATATTACCCCCACCTATGAAAGTTTGTAAGCCCACCACTTCAGAGGCAACTAATTTTACCACAAAACCTGGATTAAAATGTGCTGAAAAACTCAGTTTATACACAAGTATATACGGTAAATGGCAGTGAATGACTGAGATAGAAGAAACCAATATCCATAATACAGTCAGTTAAATATATATCCCAAACACACAGTCCTCTCTAAAGCATTCAAAATTCAGTGTTTTCTTTTCCACCCCAGATTATACCATTCATATGCATGTGGTTTGGGGTCTAAGGTACCTCCAGCAGGCCCTGGCCTCCTATTAACTATTTTGTTCAACCAGCCTGGCTTTTGCCCCAGCCAACTCCAAAGCAACTGCTTTCTTCCCTCAGCAGTAATAGGTAAACATCCATTACATTGATTTCAGCCATTACAAATAAGAACATCTGAAGATGTTCCCTCCAAGAATCAAAACTTTCGCTTCCCATACCCCTTCCTTCTTTTTCTTACAAAACCTCATGTGTCCATGAGTGTAGAGCCATTGCAGTGAATCCTGCTCTCGGTGGCAATTGAGAAAATGGCATGGAGGCAACATCCAACTTCCCCTTGCTTCAGTAAGGAGACCCTCACTCTACACCAGGCCTAGGCTGCTTGTCACAAGGCAGAGTTTAGACATGCCTCCACTCTCCATCTTCTAATCTGTCATAAACCATTCCTCCCACAATACTCTACTTTTCTGCTGGGTTTTATAATTCCTTGCAATGGCCACTGTTTTAGGGTACAAAAGATACCCCAATCTCAAGTATAATCTGAAGAGAAGATTTATTAAGTCTTAAAGGAGAAAAAAATACAAAGCCAGACACATCATCCAGATGAGGGAGGCTATCAGCATGAGGTCAAAATGTCATCTGAGGACTCAAGTTGGGATGCTACTTAAATAAGGCATGTTGTTGTTGTTAGGTGCCTTTGAGCTGACTGCGACCCATGGTGACCCTATGCACAACAGAACGAATCCATCTCCTCTAGAGCCTTCCTCTTTCTCGCCTCCCTTCTACGTTAGCAAACATGATGACCTTCTCCAGGCACAGGTCTCTCCTGACAACATGTCCAAAGTACAGTCCTGCCATCCTTCCCTCTGAGGGGCACTCTAGCCTCACTTCCAAAACAGATCTGTTTGTTGTTTAACAGTCCATGGTACTTCCAATATTCTCCAGCACAACTTAAATGTATCAATTCTTCTTCAGTCTTCCGTATTCAATGTCCAACTTTCCCATGCATATGATGCAATGGAGAGCACCATGGCTTGGGTTAGACACACCTTAGTCTTCAAAGTAACATTCTGGATCTTGAGTGACCCTTTCACAGGGGTCGCCCAATTCATAACTAGCAAAATTAGTTATGAGGTAGCAACTAAAATAATTTTATGGTTGGGAGTCACCACAACATTAGAACTTTAAAAGGTCGCAGCATTAGGAAGGTTGAGAACCACTGCTCTAGAGGTTTTGTGCAGATTTACCTAATGCAACACATCTTTTGATTTCTAGACTACTGCTTCTATGAGCATTGATGGTAGATCCAAGTAAGACAACATTCTTGACAACTTCAACCTTTTCTCCATTGATTGTGTTACCTATTGGTTCAGTTGTGAGGATTTTGGACTTTCTTATGTTGAGTTGTAATCCATACTGAAGGCTACAATCCTTGATCTGCATCAGCAAGTGCTTCAGGTTCTCCTCACTTTCAGGGTCGAGCGTCTGTGGAAGTTGCAAAACCAGCGCAGCAGCAGCACCCTCTTCCAGGATGTACAGAAGGTGTCCCAAGATGAGTGCGGTAGAACCCTGGACTCCAAAGCTGCCCTGGCCCTGGAGAAAACACTCAACCAGTTTGAGCATTCTGTTGAGTCACCTTTCTTTGGAAGGGACAAAAATACAGAGCTCTTCTAGTCAGTTGGCCAGATAGCTGTCTTCCAAATTTCAGGGCATAGATGAGTGAGTGCTTCCAGCACTTCTTCAGCTTTCTGAAACATTTCAGTGGGCATTTCCTCAAATCCTGGAGGCTTGTTTTTGTGTAATGTATTCCATGGAGTTTGAACGTCTTACAGCACCACTAGCTCTTGCTTATATGCTACCTCCTGAAATGGTGGACTGTTGACTTGTTCTTTTCAGTACAATGACTGTGTATTCTTGTCATCTTCTCTTGATGCTGCCTATATCATTCATCATGACACAGACCAATATATCACAAGTACAGGTGGGACTACAAGAGCAGGAACAGTACCATGATTGGGAAACATACATTGTTATATAAAAGGGCATGCAAGAATGGTACAGGTGACCAAGGCCGTCAGAGCACAACTGAGAAGGCATGACTCATGATCATGGCATGCCCTGTAGTGTACCCAACAAAGGACACATCCAGGCAACCCCCAAAGAGATAGGGCCCCTCCCTGGCTTGGCTGGGAGAGGTGGAGGTAAGCCACTTTCCAACACACTCTCCCTGAGGGCAAGATTCCGAGCAGAGGGTAAATGACCAGAAAGAACTCACTGGAAGTTCAATCTATTTAGGTAACCTGCAAATGGGTTTGGGGCTGTCATTGCCATCTGTAGCCCTTTGCAAATCAGGATACGCCAAATTTAAGTTCTAATACACCATACAGAACTTACAGACACTCAAAATTATAAGGCTTTATTAGAAAACTTAACAGGTTACCACAAGGAAGTAACAGAAACATGAAGGATACAGTCATTGGTCTTTTGTGTGAAGCTCCCTTGTGTATGTATATTGCCTGTCTGTATATGTATACATATATGTATGTGTATGTGTGTGTGCATATACATGTGTGTTTATGTAAAGTAAATAAGGAAAAGTTTTGTACCAAATGTGTGAAGGAGCGCTAGTGGCACAGTTACATGTTCAAATACAAACCAAAAGGTTGTAATTCTGATTCACCCTTATGGCTCTGTGGGAAATTGGTAATCTGTTTCCAAAAGCACTGCAGTCAAGAAAATCCTATGGGGCAGTTCTATTCTGTCACATGGAACCATGATTAATTGTCATCTACTTGAGGCACCTAACGAAAACAAAACGGTGTGTTGGTCTTTCTAAAAATAATTTTTTAAAAACCTGGGAAATACAGTTACTATTCCAGGCTCTTGACTTTATGCTAAACTCATTTCAAAATTTTCTGTACCATGGAAGAGGAGAAGAGGGTTGGCTACTACCAGTGAGAGAAAGGCCAAAGCCACTTGGTATTCACTTTTGAATTCCCCAAAACGACATAAAGAAGTCATAATCTCAAGAGCTGGCTCAAGAGATTTGGGAACTCTCTAATCCCTGAAATAAATTTCCTGAGAATCTACTTGAATTGAAGTCCAGTATTATGTTGTGAGCATGATAGTATAATATTTGTGTCCCCATGTGTCGTGAGTCAATGAGTGAATAGTAGCGAGTTTTCTAAAACCACAGATGGTGCTTGTGGCAACCCTGAAAATGCATATCTCAGATCTCCCAGCATAAACCGACTGATAGTCCCGGATGCTGTGTTCTGAGGCTAGGCTTCCCCCGCCAAAACTGAGTGTGGGAGCATATGAAGGCAAGCCTGTTTCTGCTAGCAACACTCTGATGGGAGATTTTAGCTAGAAGACGCCTATAAGCATTGTCAAACGTCCTTAGGCTACATGCAAGTACCCAGTGCTTCCTACTAAATTGTCCTTTCTTCCCCTCTCCTTCACTTAGGGTGAGACCTGCATAATAATCTAACAGTGAAACTTTCCGGGTCGAGTGTCTCTTGAAGCTGTAAAACCAATGCAGCACCGTGCCCTCTTCCAGGATGTACAGAAGGTCTTCCAAGATGAGTGGGGTGGAGCCCTGGACTCCAAAGCTGCCCTGGCCCTAGAGAAAATACTCAACCAGTTTGAGCACTCTGTTGGGTCACCTTTCTTTGGAAGGGACGCCTTTCTCTGCCTTCCTCACAATTCTCTCTCACAGGAGTTTTCCCCAGTAACTCTCTTCCACACTAAATCCCATCTCAGTAGTTGCTTCTTGAAGGATAACTGCCAGAGTGGTTAAGTGTTTGTATTCAAAGGATTACTTAGGTAGGTCATTAAGAATAAAAAGAGAAATAATGAAGGATATACTCAATGACAGCTCTAAGGATATAATTGATGGCAGCTTAAATATTTTTCTGGAGGAATTAAAATTTATTGTATATATGTGCACAGTGAATACTTTAAAAAACAATATTGAAGATGAATATTTATTAGTATCTTCAAGATATTGTGTTGTCTTAAGTACCATTCTCTATTTTATATCTAAGTTCTAATATCCATTGCCATGGCTACAAAGAACTCTCAGGCAAAATTCATGATTAAAGGGTTTATTAAGGAAATTACCAGTTACAATCCAAGTGAGAAATGTTCAGGCTGGAGTTATTCATCCAAACATGTTACAAAGTTCTTTCACAGTTGGTAACAAGTGCCCAAATGGCATACTCTGTTGTAAATCCCAACCCAAGGGCATTCAGCTCAACCTCTATGGGTTAGCAAACCCAGCTCTCTCAATTAAATACCCAGAGGGACCTCACTCCAGTAAGGTTCTCACTACTCTCGAATTGATTCCGATTCATAGTGACCCTGCATGACAGAACAGAATTGAGAATGTAACTCTTTATGAGAATAGAAAGCCTCCCTTTCTCCCCTGGAGTGGCTGGTAGTTTCAAATTGGTGATCTTGTAGCTAACAGCCCAGTTAGTAAACCACTAGGGACAACTGCAGTAAGCCTGAGCCCTAAAGCACAAAGCTCTACTTCATAGCTCACCGCTTCACAAGCCAGCCTCCTGCACAAAAGCTCTCAGCTTTACTTGCTCTGTGGGTTGGGAAGTCCGCTGCTCTGTTTCATGCTCTGCTCCTGCTCCGCTGATGTTATAGCTGTCTTCTGGATCCAGAAGCTTCACTCTGCAGGGATCTCAGGTCCAGAGGACATACCCTACTTCCGGTTCATGCTAGAAATAAGATCCTTCTTGCTGCTTCTCAGAGGGCTCATTTTATACACCGCAAAATGGTATTCCAGGGAATCTAGTTCAGTTACTTATAGGGGAATCCTATTGGTATCTTCCCCCGTCTTCTTATCAGACCCAGGGAAAAGTCTTGTGGTGGGAGTGAGACAGTTTGGCTAGAAGAGCCATATGAAATAATATAGTGCCCCTGCAGATACAATAAATGAAAAGGATAATTTACATAATAATAGTTATAGTGTGATTTTATTTTTGTATGTAAGTGTAGCAAAAGCTATTGTGAGATACTGCTTATTTGTAGGTAGTGATTAGAAGTTACTTGCTTTGGTTTACCTGTCCTTTTAAATTTATCTAGTGAGCATGTACTATTTTTATAAAAACACATAAAAGGTGTTTCTTTTTTTTTTAATTAATTAATTAATTTATTTTATTTTTTTTTTACATTTTATTAGGGGCTCATACAATTGTTATCCCAATCCATACACACATCAATTGTGTAAAGCGCATTTGTACATGTTTCTTTTTAATACACCAGTAAACAAATAGTAAAGTCCTTAATCAAGCATGTTAAATTTAGATACTGTCAAACTTTAAAATACTATTTTATGCAATACCTATGCTTTCCTTAGCTGCCTCTCTAATTCTGAAGGCTCTGCCTGTATCTCAGACCACCCCACAGCTGCTGCCTTTGCAGAGTTGGCTGCCTTCCTAGATAAGCCCAGGCTTGCATAGCCCATGAGCCTCTCATGTTGAACCTAGCCATGCTGAGACACCTTTCATTTCCAGTTTTTGTTGAAATGCTTCATGTCACACACAGAATCTGACTTCCTGAGGGCTAGCTGGTACAACATAGAAGTCTGAGCACTCCCTGGGGTGAAATTAGACTTTTGGGAAACCGGATATAGCAAGAAAATAGGCATAAACATTTCTCTTCTTTCTCCATTCTGTTTAATTGTATACATGTTCATATGTACACAATGGTGTTCTCTGGAACTGATATTGAAGATAAATATTTATTAAGATCTTCATGATACTGTGTTGTCTTACGTAGCATTCTCTGCTTTTTATCTAGTTCTAATACTCATTACAATGCTTACGTAGAACTCACAGGCAAAATCCCACTGAGTACAATTCTTCTTGCATCTCTTCTGGAGAAATCCCTCTTGCTGAGGGAGCACACCCAGGAGTGACCTGCTGCATCTTCTTCATGGAACTCACTGGACTGTGGTGTCGCACAGTCTCACAGGTGTGGCGCTGCTCCTCGGTTCTGTGTCATGGTTTCCTTGACTTGGTCTCTAGGTTCTAGTCTTGGCCTGGCGCCTTTATCCTGTTGCATAGTCTTGTGCCACAGTCTTTGGTGCCTCCACCACTTCATATGGAGATTTCAAATGTGCTCTTCTGATGGTCCTGGGATTTCTCTGTGCCCAAGATGGCTCTCACACATAGACGAATGGCTCAAATACCAAACTCACTGCCATTGAGTTGATGCTACCTCATAGTGACCCTATAGGACAGGGTAGAACTGGCCCTGTGAGTTTCTGTGATTATAACTTGGCAGATCACAGCCCAACATGTAACTACTGCACCATCAGGGCTCCTATTGGCCCTGATAGAGCTGTGCTTTTTTTCTTTGAGTAGACCCTATCTCCAAGGGAGCAAAGGGGTGTGACGGTTCACATCCTCTACTAAAGCAGAGATTTAATGTCACCTTAATCCTTCATTTCCATGAGCATAGCAGAAAATTCCCTCCAAAATGGGATTATAGCCACAGGCAGAGTCCAGAATTATAATACATCAGATACGGGTTTCTGGCTAGAAGGGCCATATTAATTGACTACATCTCACCATGAAAAGCAATCTATTATGCAATTCCAGTCCTGATCCCAACATCATTTGTTAAACAGATGAAAAAACTAATCAACAACTTTATATGGAAAGAGACCCAGATAAACAAAGCACCACTAAAGAACAACAAAGTAGGCTTCTTACTTCTTAATCTCAAAACCTACTATCGGGCTAAGGTAGTCCAACTGGTACAACAATAGATATATAGACCAATGGAACAGAACTGAAAACCTAAATGTAAATCCATCCAGGCCAAGGTATACCCTTCTACATATGAATGAAACAGAACTCATCTCACATCATAAAACAACAAAAAAAGAAAAATCCTCAAGATGGATAATGACATAAATGTAAAACTTAGAACTATAAAGCTCACCAATGAAAAAAAAGTAAGTACAAACGTAGGGGCCCTAATACATGACATTAGTCCTCTAACAGTGACAAACATACAAACAACAGAAAACAAATTGGATGACTGGGATCTCCTAAAAATTACACTTAGGTGTGCATAAAACAATTTCACAAACAGTTAAAAAAGATCCTGGGAAAACATTTTTGACAATGGCATACCGAACAAGGGACTAATCTCTAAATTTATAGAAAATTTCAAACCCTCAGCAAGAAAAAGACAAAAAATGCAAGCAAAAATAGGCAGAGGACATGAATAGACACTTCAAAAAGAGACAATGATCTACAGAACATATGAAGAAATGTTTTCAATCACTAGCCAATCAAGAGATACAAATCATCATGTAGAGAAAGAATGGCTGGAAATGAATAGCACTTGTACATTCTACTTGACATGCTTTAAATACGTAATGATATATGTGTTAAATCCCAACTAATGAAACAAAGGAAAAAATACAAATCGAAACGAGATATCATCTTACACCAACATTAATAGCAAATGCTGGCAAGAGTGTGAAGAGACTGGAACCGTCATCCACTGCTCGTGGAATGGTAAAATGGCACAGTCACTGTGAAAAGCAGTATGGTGCTTCTTCAGAAAGTTGTGGATAAAATACCGTACAGTCCAGTAATCCCTCTATGTGATCTATGTCCCAAAGAAACAAGTCACCACACATGTAGAAAATGCACACTCATGTTCAAGAGTTGTTATTCACGACAAAAAAGATGGAAACAACCTAAGTGCTCATCAGTGGAATAAGAATAAACTTTGGTACAATGAAATATTACATAATGTTAAAGAATGATGATGATTCTGGGAAACATCTCCTAACATGGATGAACCCAGAACGCATTATGCTGAGTGAACTGGCTCAATCGCCACAGCACCAATATTGTAAGAGATCACTATCATAAAAAGTCAAGGAGGAAAAAATAAAAAGACTATACAGCAACCAGCTGCAAGGAGTGTGTTAACTGACAATGTTTCAGAATTCCTTTCAACTTTGAGCTGAAGTTGTCCTTTTCTTGGGGTGGCCCCTTGGCAATGATCAACGGTGGTCATGATCATGCTCTTTTGGGGTGTCCTCAAGCCAGTGACTGAATAGGTGGTGGTATTTCTTGTCCTGGGACAGCCCTCACGAAAAGGCTAAGCAAGGCAGTGGTACAAGGGCATAGCCATTTCTACGCAATTTATGCCTCCTCGAACAGACCGGTCTTTGCTCCAGAGCTCTCTCTATATTGGACTTTCAAAGACTTGGGTAAGTCAGCATTAGTCTGGTAACTCTCCTACCTCAATCCTGCTTTCTCCATTTTCTGTTCTGTTTCCGGAGGACCTAGGAAGAGCACGTTCAAGATTTCAGTCTGAAGTCTGAAATCATTCCTCACCATCACCTCTTACATTCTTTATTCTGTCTCAATGCCTGCTTCCTAGGGAGCCCAATTTACATGGCTGGTACCAGTAGCAGTTCAAGAAGTCAGGCACTCAATTGAGGTTTAGGATTATCTCAACTACTACCTGGATAACAAGCAAAGCACAGGCAGCCAGCCTGTTTCAAAGGTGACGCTCCAGTTTCTAAAACTTTCACTGGTGGTGATGAGGGACAATGTACTAATGGAGAGAAATTTCTGGCTGGTGCAGTGATTCAGGCATTTGGAAGGTAAAAGAAATGATAACTTACAAGGAACTATATGTGACCTCCTCCCTGGGGGACAGACAACCGAAAAGTGGGTGAAGGGAGATGTCAGACAGGGCAAGATATGACAAAATACCAATTTATAAACTATCAAGGGCTCATGAGGGAGGGGGGAGCGGGGAGG
>NW_022111373.1:71803993-71811542 GCF_000313985.2 Echinops telfairi | reverse complement strand
GTTTTGAGAAACGATGTACAAATGCGCTTTACACAATTGATGTGTGTATGGATTGGGATAACAGTTGTATGAGCCCCTAATAAAATGTTAAAAAAAAAAAGTGGAATGGGCAAAAAGAAAAAATATAAATACTCATATAACATTAAAAAAAAAACAACTTCTACCCACTGGTCTGTGATCTTCCTGCATTCGGCATCATTGCATGTGCTGTGTGAGTCTAAAGAGAAATTTATGGACTAATATAGGACATATGGGCTAATATTAGACTTATGGACTTTATCTGGACTGGGCTGGGATGTTTTCTCAATATACAATTGCTCTTTCATATAAAGCTCTTTCTTTTACACATGACTATCTATGAATTTGTTTCTCTAGTCAACCCTGACTAACAAATGCCCTTTACCCAAGTGTCTGTGAACTCTCACCAAATGATTGGGTTGTTGTTGCTGGTAGGTGTAGGCGAGTCAGTTCAGAATTCACAGCGATCCTATATGCAACAGGACCTGCCACCTCTCCACCAGTCCTGTGCCACTTTCACAATTGTTCTTATGTTGGAGCCCACTGTTGGAGCTACTGGGTCAATCCATCTTGTGGAAGGTCTTCCTCTCAACTGTACCACTTTGTCGTTCTTCAGGGACTGGTCTCCCCTAAAAAGAATTGCAAAGTACCTAAGATGAAGTGTCAGCATCCTTGCTCTAGAGGACATTTTGGGTGTACCTCTTCCAAAGCAGATTTGGTAGAACAATGCACATGGGGTAGATCTAACACCAATAGAGGGGATTGGATAGTTTTTGTTACACACACCACCCTACCACCACCACCACGATAAGCCATCTTTGAAACTAGCAGAAAGAGAAACCCGGAGGACCTAGGAAGAGCACGTTCAAGATTTCAGTCTGAAGTCTGAAATCATTGCATCCAAGACTGGCATGGAGACTCAGAGGAGCATCACCGAGACGGTGGGGTATCTTCTCCTTATCTGGCCAGAGACCATGAAACTGTGAAACAAAGCGACAGGTAGGCTGACTTCCTAGCCCAAAAGTACAAAGGCCAAGGGAGCACATGGCTAAGAGACTAAACTGGACAGAGAGGCTTGACCACCAAGTATTTGGCTGCTGGCTGATGAGACCAATGACAGTATTCTAATTTGTGGTAACCTTTTGACCTCCCTCAGAAAGCCCTCCACTGTGAGTATTGCCTGCAAATTCTGCGTGGTCACAGCAATGAATTCTCGAACCCAGCACAGATTTAGAGTGGTGTAGAAGGAACAGTTGGTGTCAGCATCGGTAAGGAAGGATGGCCCATGGAGGCTTGTTTGACTCTTGCCTGGTGGCAATAGCCTCTATGCCTGTGACTCCACTCCTATTTAGAGGGAGCTCTTTGTTGTGTTAATGAACTGGATTAAAAAATTTTTCATTTATTAAAAGGTCATTTGATTAGGGGCTCCTACAGCTCTTATAACAATCCATACATCAATTGTATTAAACATATTTGTACATATGTTGCCATCATTTTTAAACATTTACTTTCTATTTGAGCTCTCTGTATCAGCTCCACTTTTTTTCCTCCTTTCCCTCCTCCCACCCTCATCTTTTAATCATTTTATTGGGGGCTCATACAGCGCATCACCATCCATCCATCCATCGTGTCAAGCACATTTGTACATTTGTTGCCATCATCATTCTCAAAACATTTTCTTTTTACTTGAGCCCTTGCTATTAGCTCATTTTTCCCCTCCCTCCTCATGCCTCCTCCCTCATAAACCCTTGATAATTTATAAATTATTATTTTGTCATGTCTTACACGTCTGATATCTCCCTTCACCCAGCTTTCTGTTGTCCATCCCTTTAACTATATCAAGTTATATGTAGATCCTTGTAATCGGTTGCCCCTTTCACCCCCACCCTTGCCCTCCTGGTATGGCTACTCTCATTACTGGTCCTGAGGTGTTTATCTGTCCTGGATTCCCTGTTTCCAGTTCTTATCTGTACCAGGGTACATCCTCTGGTCTAGCTGGATTTGTGAGGCAGAATTGGGATCATGATAGTGGGGGTGGAGGAAAGCATTAAAGAACTAGAGGAAGGTAATCAAGCAGCCACCAAGCTCAGAAGCAACAAAGCCCACATGGAAGAAGCACACCAGCCTATCCAACCACGAGGTGTCGAAGGGATCAGGTGTAAGGCATCATCAGAACAAAACATTTTACCATAGTGAATGATGGGGGGAGTGTGGAGTGGAGATCCAAAGCCCATTAGTAGGCCACTGGAGATCCCCTTGCAGAGGGGTCTCGGGGAGGAGATGAGCCAGTCAGGGTGCGATGTAACAATGATGAGAAATACAACTTTCCTCTAGTTCCTAAAGGTTTCCTCCCCGCTCCCACTACCATGACTCGAATTCTATCTTGCAAGACTGGCTAGACCAGAGGAGGTACACTGGTACAGATAGGAACTGAAAATACAGGGAATCCAGGACGGATGAGCCCTATAGGACCAGTGGTGTGAGTGGCCAAACAGGGAGGGTAAAGGGAGAATGGGTAGGAAAGAGGGAACCGATTACATGGAACTGTGTGTGAACTCCTCCCTGGGGGACAGACAACCGAAAAGTGGATGAAGGGAGACGTCGGACAGGGCAAGATATGACAAAATACCCATTTATAAACTATCAAGGGCTCATGCGGGAGGGGGGAGCGGGGAGGGAGGGGAAAAATGAGGACCTAATGTCGGGGGTTTAAATGGAGAGAAAATGTTTTGAGAAATGATGTACAAATGCGCTTTACACAATTGATGTGTGTATGGATTGGGATAACAGTTGTATGAGCCCCTAATAAAATGTTAAAAAAGAGAAGAAAAAAAAAGATTAAAAAAAAAAATAACTAGAGGAAAGTTGTATGTTTCATTGCTGCTACACTGACCCTGACTGGCTTGTATCCTCCCCCTGACCTTCTGTAAGGGGATGTCCAATTGCCTACAGATGGGCTTTGGGTCTCCACTCCGCATATCTTACACCAACCTGTCTCCCTTCCCCTACAGTTTCTGTTGTTCATCCCCATGGGGTGTGTGTGCGTGGTTATTTGTGGATCATTGTGATTCGGTCACCCTTCCTCCCCTCCTCTCCTCATCTTTCCCCTCCTCTCCTGGTATCAATACTCCCATTCCTGTTCCTGGATTAAAAAACTCACTACCATTGAGTTGATTTCCACTCATAGTGACTGTACAGGACAGAGTAGAACTGCCACTGTGGATTTCTTTATGAGTGTTGATATAGTTAAAGTTTATTGTGCCAACCTGGCCCATAAACACGTGGGGTTAATTGAAGGGTGGAGGGATAAATGGCTCAGTTCTCGGGTCTCTTGCTTTCTGATGGTCCGACCAGGGTGTAGCTGCCTTAGCCAGTTCCCTGGCAAGGTTCACTTCCTGCAAGACATCCCTGAGGAGAAGCCACATGGACCTACCCCAATGCAGTCCTGGGTGCTGGAGCACCCATGTGGAGACCCCTGCCAGCACTGAGATGCTTACACATTCACTGACTCGGCTTTCCTCCTACAGTTGGCATCATTACATGTGTTTTGTGAGATGGAGGAGGACTTTGTGGATTGGCGTTGAACATGTTAATGGGTTAATGTTGGACTTGTGGGCTTGGGCAGCACTGGGTTGGGATGTTTTCTTGATGCGCACTTAACCTTTATATAAAACTCTCTCTTATACTTGCATTTCTGTGGATTTGTTTCCCTAAAGTACCCAAATTAACACAGGAGTCGCATGTCTACTCTTTCTCCCAAGGAATAGGAGGTAGTTTTGAATTGCTGACCTTATGGTTAGTTGCCCATTATGCAGCCCCTCCGCCACCAGAGCTCTTGAGGGGATGGATCTATTGGTCCAGTTAAATTCCATTCACAGAAGTCAGCTCAGAAGGTTATGGCAACTGGCTTTTGGGATTCCAAAAGGGTAATCTTTTGAAAACTGAGAACTGCATTGGTGAGAACAAGAACCGGGAAATTGCATTAAAGAGCCTCCCCATCCCTCTGCATCCTGAGAATGCACCAGCTCATTCTTCTAGGGTAGAAAGAGCTGTCCTATGGGGAATTTCATTGGGAGACATTACCCCACCCATCCTATAGCCCTGATATTCTCCTACAGACTTCTCTTTGTTCCCCAAACTAAAAAAAAACATTGAAAAGAAACACAATTTGAATCCCCCAAGGATACCAAAACTGCTGTTTTGACATGATATAAATCAAAAAGCACAGAATCAGGTGGGCGGGGGGAGTATTAAGAGAGATAGAAATGCTATCTGCAGAAGTGGCTACAACTAGATGGAGAATATGTCGAGAGACAATAACCTCATATTTTGCTATTTCTGATTAATAAAGCTTTCTGATTTTTTTTAACCTTACCTTTGTTATTATGTAAGGCAGACAGCCAACAGAGCAGTATGTACCTCAGAAAGGCACACCATTAGCCAAGGGCTTCAGAGAAGTGCTGGTGAGGTGGTGCTCCCAGCATCACTAGGAAGTTCAGTGTGGGTCTCCTGTGCAGGTCAAGGCTGATAGCAGGAGAAGCAGTCACAGAATTTGGCTCACCGATAGCCAGGGGATGAGACAGCTCTGGAATAAGAGAAGCTGGGATGTTGTACTTGAACCAAAGAAGCTCGAGGGTCACCTGTCCACAGTTATAGAGATGGCTGCTAGAACACAGCACAACCAGGAGTGAAACAGCTGGGCAGCTAACCGGCACGGTTTAATAGACGAAAACCCAAGCCAAATTCACTGTTGTTGAGTTGATTCTGATGCATAGCAACCCTGAATGACTGAGTGGAACTATTGCCCCATAAGATTTCTGAGGCTATAAAGCTTTCTTTAGCAGCTGAGTTCTTACCTCCTAGGCTCCTTACTGCTTAGGACACATAATATAGAGGTAAGAAGGGCTGAGCAAAAGGTTGAGGGAAGTTCCCTTCCAAAAGGTACCCTGCCTAGCTTTTGGACCTGAGTCAGTTCTGAGACTTGGTGCTGGTTTTTGGAAGAGGTCGCCAGGTCCCCATGTGAAGAACCTTGAAATATATGATTTCTTCAGTCATTCGCTTAAGATCTATAGTCATTTGCTTAAATGATTATTGGGAAAAGGGATGCACAGGCATTTCAAAGACAGTTGGAGACTGGGATGATTGACACTGAATCTCAAAGAAACTTTATCACTGGCTCTGCACTAAGACTAAATGCATACAGGGGGCAGGTAAAACATAGAGTCCTGTCCAAAGTCTGGGTCTAATGAATCTGTGAACTCACAAGGTAGTTATTAACTGGTACTTAAACATATAATTGGGATTGACTTATTTAGTAGTTGGACTCACCCACACATTATTGTTGTCACCGAGTTAGTTCTGACCCATTGCGACCCTGTACACAACATAATGAAACACTGTGCCATTGTTCCTCTATACCTGAGCCTATCTATGTCTATGCCTGAGCAGCCACTGCGTCAATCCATCTCATTGAGAGCCTCCCTCTTTTTTTGCTTCCCCTCCACTTTACCAAGCATGATGTCCTTCTCCAGCAAAGACCTCTTTAGAGTATTGAAATGCAAGGATATTACTTTGAGGACTAAGATGAGCCTGACCCAAGCCATGGTATTTTTAATTGCCACATATGCATATAAAAGTTGAACCTTGAATAAGGAAGACCAAAGAAGAATTGATGCATTTGAACTATGGTGCTGGTGAAGAATATTGAAAGTCCATGGACTGCTAAAAGGACAAACTGATCTGTCTTGGAAGAAGTATGCTCCTTAGAGGCAGTGAGTCAATATTTTGGAGACGGCCACTGGAAGGTCTGAAACCATCCTCCTTCCCTCCATCCTCCATCCTAATCCCTTAGTGGATTAAAATAGTACCTTAGCATAGCACGGTATTTCTTGAAGGAGGCAATACTACTTCCGGGGGTGGTGGTGGTGATCGCGGTAGAGGAATGATGGGAGGTCGGCCAAATAAATCCAGGAACTTATGCCACAGAGGATCACTGAAATTAGTGCCACTCAATGATACAGACATGGTGACCCCTATCATATCTCTTTTTAATTTGCTTGATTGGTCTCTATGCAAACCAGATGGGCACTGAAGGCTATTGCTAACTCAACAGAGAAGAAGCCCTGCTAACAGATGCCCAGTCAGATGTGCTTTCCTTGTTACAGCAGGCTAACACCATCTCTGCTATAAAGCATGAGGCCCTTGACTTGGTGAATGTCTTTTCTATCCCAGATAGAACTGCCCTTGTGGATTTCCAAGGCTGTAACTTTTTCCCACCAAAAGTTTTATTGGCACATAATTTACATATCATACAAGTCAATAATTCAATTATATCAAGAAGAGCTGTACAGTCATCAGCAAAATCAGTTTTAGAACATTTATTCTTGTACTCATTGTTATTCGCTCCCCATTTTCTTCTACCTTGTTGCACGCTCAAAGAACCATTCGTCTCCACACTGCTGGAATTGTAACTTTTTAAAAAAAATCATTCTATTAGGGGCTCATACAACTCTTATCACAATCCATACACACATCAATTGTGTAAAGCACATTTGTACATTCATTGCCCTCATCATTCTCAAAACATTTGCTCTCCACTTAAATCCCCAGCATTAGGTCCTCATTTTCCCCCTCCCTCCCTGCTGCCCCCTCCCTCATAAGCCCTTGATAGTTCATAAATTGTTATTTTGTCATATCTTGCACTGTCCGACGTCTCCCTTCACCCACTTTTCTGTTGTCCGTCCCCCAGGGAGAAGGTCACATATAGTTCCTTGTGAAATTGTAACTCTTAAAGGTAGAACGTCTCTTCTTTCTCCTGAGCAGTGGCTGGTGGTTTTGAATTGCTGACCTTTTGGTTAGGAGCCAAAGGCATATCGACACACCAGGAGTACAGAGTTTAAATAAAACAGCTTCCAATATGCGAACGGACTCTGATAAGGTTGTAACACTTAAACTTTGGTTACTAAATGATCATGGGTCTGAAACTTCCCAATATAATTTGGGTTAGAAGTTATAGTCAGGTAGGCTTATTAATCCATAAAATGAGAAAGGTACTTCTAGAGCCTAACATGAACAGGAAGAATGCATACAAGCTAGCTGCATGAGTAGTCAGCCCAGCTCCATCCACCACGTGCCAGTAAGACCCCTGCCATTATGTACTAGAGTCCTCCCTCGGTTAACACTGTATTGTTGTTAGGTGCCAAGGGAGTCAGTTCTGACCCATAGCGACTCTACGCACAACAGAAGGAAACACTGCCCCATCCTGAGCTAGCCTCACAATTGTTCCTATGCTTGAGTCTCCACTGTGTCAGTTCACCTTGTTCAGGGCCTTTTTTTCCTGCTGTCCCTTTACTTCAGTGGTTCTCAACCTTCCTAATGCCACAACCCTTTAATACAGTTCATGCTGTTGTGGTGATTCTCCAACCATACATTTCTTTTCTTTTTTTTTAACATTTTATTAGGGGCTCATACAACTGTTATCCCAATCCATACACACATCAATTGTGTAAAGCGCATTTGTACATCGTTTCTC
>NW_022111373.1:71769431-71803133 GCF_000313985.2 Echinops telfairi | reverse complement strand
TTTTAAGACCCCAGACCCATACATTTATTTTCATTGCTACTTCTTAACTATAATTTTGCTACTGTTATGAATCGGGTGACCCCTATGAAAGAGTCGTTTCGTTTTACCCCCAAAGGTTGAGAACAGCTGCTCTACTTTATCGTGCATAATGTCCTTCTCCAGGGACTGGCCTTTCCTGACAACATGTCCAAAGTATGTAAGATGAAGTCCTGCCAAGTTGATTCTAACTCAGTGACCCTGTGTACAAGAGAATAAAATATTGTCTAGTCCTGCACCATCCTTACAGTTGTTCCTATGTTTGAACCCATTGGGGCAGCCCCTGTGTCAATCCATATCCTTGAGGGTCTTCCTCTCTTTTTTGCGGCCATGAGTTTGGGTTCTCTTGTTTTACTTTACCAAGCATGATGTCCTTTTCCAGGGACTGGTATTTCATGGTAACATGCCCAAAGTATGGGAGATGAAAGTCTCGCCATCCTTGCTTCTAAGGAGCACTCTGGTTGTACTTATTCTGTATTAAAGCTTAAATTCTGAGCACCTCAGTTTACAAAAGGCTGTGGCTGGCAGTGACAGCCAAAAATCCATCCGTGGGGTCCTCAAACAGATTACGCCTCCAATGAATACTTTCTGATCACTACCCAAAGAAGTAAACGACGTTGCCTTTAGGCATAGTGCCTTGAGGAGTGTATTGCCTCCACCTCATTCCAGTCAGCCCTGGGAAGGGCAGTTTCTCTCTCAGGGGCTTACCTGAGTGTGTCCTTGATGTAGGTCATCTTATTGGGCACAGTACAGGGCGTTGCAAATTCATGAGTCACGCCCTATCAGGCTCACCCTGACTTGCCTTGGTTGGAAGGCCCTGGACTAATCTTGTAAGTCCTTTTATCTAACAATATATATGTTCTGTTCCTTTTGTCTCACCTATAATTGTGATGCACTGATCTGCCACAAGTCATGTTTTTATCAGTTTCCTCTGCCTTCCCTTTCATTCCTTTTAAAAAACTCTGGATCTCAACAAACCCTTGGATGCTATTTTGACCTCAGGCTAATGGCCTCCCTCATTGGCACGATGTGTCTGTGTCTTTTAAGATTAATAAATGATCTCCTTAAATTATATTTAAGATGGAGGTCTCTTTTGTACTCTAAAACACTTCCAAAGTAGATTCGTTTGTTCTTCGGGTCATCCATGGTATCTCTGTTAGGTTTCTGGATTGGGGTACCTCAGTTCTTTGCTTCACAGTGCTGAAAAGAATTCAGCTGAGTTCAGGTGCACGTGTGTAATGTAATATCACTGGTGCCTAGTGTGGATGTGCCCAAGTTGATCTCCACCTGGGCCTAGGTGATCTGTCACTTTGGTCTGAACATGCCCAGCTCTGAGTTGTCCCCATAGGTGTCTAATGTGCGCCTGATTTCTTTGCAAACCCTTTACTGTGGCATGGCCAGCTAATTTTCATTTAATGTAGGCATTTGGTGGAGACAAGCCCTTTTATCCCTTATCTCACTGCCTTTGAAAACCACCAGGCACTCTGCAGGAAAAAGTTGTCTTTTTACTCCTACAAAATTTACAGCCTTCATAACGCATAGGGGCAGTTCTACTCTGTTCCATGGGGTAACAATGAGTCAGAGTTGACACAATGGCAGTGAATTTTAGAGAATTCTGAGCCAGGCACACCTTAGTCCTCAAAATAATATCTTTGCTCTTCAACGTTTTAAAGAGATTTTCCCAATGCAAGAAATTTGATTTCTTGAATATTGCTTCCATGAGCATTACGGATCCAACCACAATGTACACTGTTTCTCCATTTATCATGATGTTGCCTAGTGATCCAGTTGTAAGGATTGTGGTTTTCTTTACATTGAATAGAAATCCAAGCTGAAGGCTGCAGCCCTTGTTCTTCATTAGCAAATGCTTCCAAGCTTGGCTGATGTGAAAAGACTTCATTTTACAAAAATCAATACAAGACTCCTGTGAGGATGGCACAGGACCGGGTGGTGCTTCCATCTGTTGGACATGGGATTGCTATGAGTTGAAACTGGCTGGATGGCACCCAACAACTGTCTCAAGGCGGTGGAGAGGAAAGATGTCCCAAATGTCTGACTTTCCTAAAATGCTATACCACTCCACAATCGCTGCTATCAACCACCACTACTCCCTCAGATATCTGCTCACACTCCTGGGTTCTGCATTTTGCTGCAACACTTCACAGAACTCACAAGACACTAAAGAAAAGGCTCATGTGGTTGTGGGCGCTATGAAGTCCCAAACCTGAAGTTCAGACTTCCTTCTGGAGGATCCTCCTCATTCACAAAGGTGCAGAAACTGGTGAAATTGTCAAGTAGCTAGCATAGGGACTGGGACGTCCATTGCACATGCTCAGAGGTTCGAGCTTCCGCCAGGAAGGGGTGGTACACCTAGGTGGATGTTACACCTGGATTGGCCCATCTGGGCCAGGTGAATTCAATTCAGCCAATGGGGCCAATTGTCAACCATGCCTCCCAGTGGAGAAATTGAAAAGGCAGGATCAAAAAAATAGAAGAAGCAGGGTCCTGGAACCCACCTTGTGTCTTTCTCGCTCAAGGAACTTCTAAGCAGCTGTGCCGGCATCAGGGGCCTTGAGGATGCCTGTGTAAACCTGAAATTTCTAACTTTCATAAAACTCATTTGAATCACAATCCAGGCTTTGGAGTGAATTCTTTCTCACACGAAGCCAAGGGTTTAAGTGTATCTCTCCCATGAGAGATTTAACAAAATCTGGCCAGATGATAGGCTACAACCCAAGCCCCAAGAACCAGAGGTCAGGCAGAGGCTAGCCTAGTGCAGGGCCCCAAGCCAAACAACTGAAAACCAAGCTCATGGCCACCGAGTCCATTCTGAGTCCCCAGAACCTTACAGGACAGAGCAGAAATTGTCTTTGTGGGTTTCTGGGGTTGTAAATCTCGATGGGAGTCGAGAGCCCCATCTTTCTCTGGTGGGTAATCCACTTCGCCCAAATGTCCAAAAGTCAAAGCAGGTCCCCTTATTTCTGGGAATCCTCACAGGTAGGGGAGGTCACAACAAGAATGCCTTTGATGGCCGTGTCTTTGTTTGCCTTCTGTAGACAATATCCCTAAGGAAACTTGAGTCAAGCCCCCTAGATAGGAGACTCAAAATACAACCTACCTTAATCCTTTGTAGGAGACCTGGACAGGTATCAAAAAAGAGGAAGGCCCCATTAAGATGTAATGACACAGTGGCTGTAACAATGGGCTCAAACATAGGAACAATTGTGAGGATGGCACAGGACCCGGCAATGTTTCCTTCTGGGTCACTATGAGTCAGAACTGACTTGATGGCACCTAACAGCAACAGGAGCCCCCGTGGCACAGTGGGTTACACAGGGGTAGCTAACTAAAGTGTCAATCTTTCGATATCACTAGTGGCTCCTCAGGAGGGAGATGAAGCTTTCTACTCCCACATAGTGACAGTCTCAGAAACCCACAAGGGCAGTTCTACCCTGTCTAGTAGGGTCAAGAGGAATGTGAACTGACTCCAGGGCAGCGAGGTTGTTTTAGTTTATACTCCCATTCATTCTTTTCAAAATGAGAGTATAGCCTCAGGCATAGAGGCTAAAATTTACATTCCCGAAGGGTGTTTTGACACAAAGGTAAACCAAAGTCAAGGCTTTTGAGTAGATTCCAACTGTGAGGGAAACTATAGGACAGAGCAGGCCCATCCTTGTGTGTTTCTGAGGTTGTAATTCTTTATTGTAGAAAGCCTTGTCTTTCTCCCAGAGCAGCTGGTGGTTTCGAACTTGAGAGGCTGTATTACATTGAGTGACCGCATTTTAGCTCGTAAGTCCATTTTGCAAAGGGTTTTTTCTCTTTTTCCCAGCGAGGTGATACAATTTTAGTTATAAGCTTTGAAAGTCTGCAGTTTCATACAAAGAACTGTTAAAAGACTAAGAAACGAAAGTCCCTTTTTGCTCATAGTCCAAACAAATGCACATACAACCCCACATCCCCTTTGGGGTAAGGAGTTGTTTACAACTCAACAAAAGGACTAAGACCTTTGGCTGCTTATATATCAGATATATCAGGATGATCGTCTACCACGAGTACCTGAAAATCCAAGTTTAGTGCAAAGAGTTTTACATATACTTTAGAAGTGTGGACAAAAGTTAAAAGCACATAATTCCCATTGTACTTAACTATGGATACATAATACCTGCAACAAGGTCTGGAGACTAATCAGAATGCCAATAATTTATACTGAATTATAAAATCTACTAAATAATTTTAAGAGGATGTCTCATTATAGTTAGCTGCCATACATTATATTTGGTATGAATGTTAAAATTCCTCAGTGGATTTTGGGGTGGTGGTGCAGGTAGGGGTTCTGGGAACTCTGGTAATTGAAAAAAAAAAAACACTTCACAAGGGCTCAAGTCCAGTGACCTCAAAATGAAGTTAACAAAATACTACACAATGATGAAACCCGAAGCACTAAAACTCGTGCATGGATAGAAATGTAAACATTTATTAGGACATGACTGAATTTTCATTTTAATTTTTAGGTTCTATCTACTTCAAGTGCTTTTCTTTCCTATCTCTAATAGGAGGGAAATGCAGCAGTCGGGGAACCCATCAAAGTTCCGAACTTTCTAACGGTTCCAGGTACTTCTTTCCAAACAAGTTATCCCTCTGGGCTCCCTCACAGCCAAAGGAGGTGAATGTACATTTCAAGCCTCCTTTGAATGCCTGAAAGTCTCGGTTCCTCCGCCACGGTTCCTCTTCCCGCAGGGTTCGGAGGCCACCTGTCACGCGGGACACACCTGCCACTCACCGCACGCGGAGACCGTAGGCCGCCATCTGCGGGCTCCAACCCCGCGAGGCACCTGCGCAGAAGCCGACTCTCCGGAGCGCGGTCCCTCCCGGCAGCCGGCTGGGGACGCCTAGGGGCGGTGCTGGGCGGTGCGCGCGCCGCCGACGCCGCGTCACCAGCGTGCGGCACGTGCCCGTGTTTACGTCCCTCGTGGAGCCGCAGACGTCAGCAGTCGAATGGCAACATTGTGGCGATGCTGAGGCGCCGAGTTTGGGAGACGAGTCCATCCGTCGGGTCGGCTTAGGGCGGTGAAGAGCAGAGAGAGTGGAGACACCGATCGGGCGAACTGCGGAGGCGCGACCGCCCCCGGCCCCGACCGCGGACCGGCCTGCCGGGCCCCGCGGGACCCACGCCTCACCTCCGGCGCGCCGCAGACGCAGCCCCGCGGCCTGGCTCGGGGCTCGAGCGCAGCCGCGCGGGGGGCGGCCGGGGCCAGCGCCAGGCGCTACCGCAACGCGGGGCGTGTAAACAGATCCGGCCGCACGTGACCATGTGAACTACCTGCTCTGGCGACGCGTATTGTCTTTTCCCCGAGCCGCACCACAAAAGAGCGCGACGGGTCGGAGTGCTGAGGGGCGACCAGCGAGCGAGGAGAGCCAGCCGGCGCGCTAAGATGGCTGAAGGCGCCCGGCAAGGGTGAGCGGGGGGCGCGGCGCTGCCAGCCGGCGGAGTCCTCAGGCGGTAGGGCCGGGGGGCATCTCCCCCGCGGCCGGGCGCCGGAGCTACCATGTCGTTCGCGCTCGAGGAGACGCTGGAATCGGACTGGGTGGCCGTGCGGCCCCATGTGTTCGATGAACGCGAGAAGCACAAGTTCGTTTTCATCGTGGCCTGGAACGAGATCGAGGGCAAGTTTGCCATAACCTGCCACAACCGGACGGCCCAGAGGCAGAGGAGCGGCTCCCGGGAGCCGGCAAGGGCGCGCGGGGCTCCCGAGGCCGCGGGCTCAGTGTCCGATGGGCCCCGAGGGCCCGGCAGCCCGGCGGTCAAGGTCCGGCCGGAGGCCCCCGCCGCTGCCTCGCTGGGCCGTAGCCCCGGGCCCCGGAGGAGCGCCGGCTGGGCTGAGGGCGGCTCGCCTAGGAGTTCGCGCAGCCAACGCGGGGACCAGCTGCTGCGGAACCCAGCCAGCAGAGGGTCAGAGAGCCCCCTCCGGAGCCCGGTCAGGGCCAAATCCAGCCCGGTCCGGAGGGGACCGGACGCTAAAGATGTGGCCGGGATCGGCCTTGCGGCATCCCCGCTGGCGCCCGGGGAGGTCCCGGTGACCTCGGTGCGGGTGGTGAGCGCCTCCGGGGCAGTCTCCGAAGAGATCGAGGTGCTGGTGCTGGCGAAGGAGGACGGGGCGCCCGGGGCGCTCCCGGACACGGAGCCGCCGCCGCCGCCGGCCGCCGCGGAGCTGGAGGCCCCGGCCGAGGAGTGCAGCTGGGCCGGGCTCTTCTCCTTCCAGGACCTGCGCGCCGTGCACCAGCAGCTCTGCTCCGTCAACTCGCAGCTGGAGCCCTGCCTGCCCCTGTTCCCCGAGGAGCCCTCGGGCATGTGGACCGTGCTGTTCGGGGGCTCCCCCGAGATGACTGAGCAGGAGGTAGACAAGCTGTGTTACCAGCTGCAGGTCTACCTGGGCCACGGCCTGGACACCTGCGGCTGGAAGATCCTGTCCCAGGTCCTTTTCACGGAGACTGACGACCCCGAGGAGTATTACGAAAGCCTCAGCGAGCTGCGGCAGAAGGGCTATGAGGAGGTGCTGCAGCGGGCCCGGAAGCGCATCCAAGAGGTAAGCTGGCACTGAGCCAGTGGTGGGGAGTGAGGGGGATTAGCAACCGTCGGCAGGGGTCTCGGCCCCAGGTGTGCGTTTTGGGGAATTGGGGGTGCCTACTCCGGAATAAGGGGAAGGGAGGCCCGATCCCACGGTCCCCTTCTGGCCCCTTGGTAGAAAAGCTGAGGTTTTCAGCAGTACCCTTGAGAAGTCCTTATGGGACGGAGTAGAGCTGGCCCCTTTTGAGTTTCCCAGACTGTCTCCGGAATAGCAAGTCATATCTTCTTTGCAGGGCCTGGGAGTTTCGAACTGTTGACCTTGCGGATCGCAGGCTTACACATAACCATTCGCCCCCTTTCCTATCCCATGCTCAAACTTTATGGAGTAACCACAATATCATCAGTGGTTACTTATGCCGTTTGCTACTCAACTTGTAATAAGGATGGGGCCGCCAAGAACGAAGGCTCATGCTAACCAGTCCTCACTCACTATTTGGTCTTGGCCCCAAGCTCCTTTCAGCAGTAACTGCCCAGCTGGCAAAGCTGCTTTCCTGGGGTCATGTTTAGTTACTTTGGCCCTACGGACCGTAGTTTTTAAAAAAAATTCTCTATATGTAGGCCACTTAGGACAGATTTTAAATTCCTTTCCCTCCAAATACTATGGCTTGTTTACTGCTAAGAGTTTCAGAAACTCACAAGGGCAGTTCTAACCCTGTCTTAGAGGTTCGCTATGAGTTAATTCTATGGCAGTGAGTTTGGATTTTTTTTTCCTGCGGAGGTGGGGTGGGGGTTGGGGGTGGTGACTGGTCCTAACAAGAAAGCACCACCTGACAGTGGGATGCAAATTGCTTTTTAAAGGGTTTGAACCATTTCAAGGGCTATCTCATGTCTTTGCAGATGGCTTAGGTTTCACACTGTGCTTGAGAGAGAAGTTCCTGGGCAGACATGTTTAGTATACTTTTGTACTTAGAGTTAAACATTGCTTAGGTAGGCCTTAAAGTAACAGAAAATAATAGGGAAAAGGTGTGAACAGTTTGGGTGTAGAGCCCCTTGGCCCTTTTTATGGTATGCAGGATTTGAGGTGGTGCCTACTTGGCAGCTTTTGCTAGGGGAACTTTCTTTAAAAAGTAGTTAAAATATATTTAGTTCCCTCTAATGGGCACTAACAGATAACTGTTTTCAAAGCAATGTATTGTTTTTGTGTTAGCACACATTGGAATTGGGGTGGGACTATCCCTTTGTTTGTTGTTTATTATTCCTAAGATTGCGTTGTCATTTATTAAGTTTGCTTATGTACCTGTACTACGAGACCCCAGCCAGATTAGGCTAGGAAGTGGATTTCGTTGTAGACTATTACATGCTGCTTACTAGCTTTGAGTATTTAGGAAATACTTCTTTACTTCCAGGAATTTGTGTTTCCCCGTTTTATCTTCTCACTTCTTGAGTGAGCTCTGTCAAACGGAAGGATGAGAAACAGTAGTGTCTGTTCCCTTTAGTCTTTCATTGGTTTTTTGTATTTTGTACTGCAGGAACAAAATGCTCTTTTAACTATTTACAGATCTGAATTACTGTTTTTTTTTTTTGTTTTTCTAAGAATATTTTTATCTTCACTTCAAATGGTAGGCTTGTGTAATTTTACCTTTCTTGTGCTCACTTAAAGTGAATGCACCTACCTGGTGTGGATTTTAATGCACATTGAGTCAGAAAATGAAGGCTGCCAAAAATAGAATTAAAGCTTTTTAGAACTCGTTCATAGGAAGATGCTATTCTTTAAGAGTATCTTTCTGGATGAAGGTCATTTGTGGGAAATATATATTTTTATATGTTAATAGCACTTTAAAAGAGTATTTTGTGTTTTGAGCTGCAAAATAAGTGAGACTTGTTGAAACATTGTTTAACATGGCATATATTAGTGTGTGGTGCTTTTAGTTTACTTTTTACTTGAACAGTGTTTGAAATAGAGCTATTGAGAACAATGAATAGGTTCAACTCTGTTAAGCTGGAAGTCACTGGAGGAATTCTGTTGAGAAATTCTGAGGCTCAATTGACACAAAGGGTAGTGTGATTGGTTAGTGATATCTACCATGATAATGGATGTATACCACGTGACTTTACAAAAGTTGATAGAAAAATTCCATTTTCATTCAGTTCCGTGTTTTAAGTGAACTTCTTGAAACATCTTCCTACAGACAGTATACATGCTATGTATTTGTTTCCCAGCTGCTTAAATTCTTTGTTATTCTAATAGTTTTCAGAAACATTTAAAGTATAGTCACTAGAGAAATTGTGCCATCTTCCTATTTATTAATTCCATTCTACCTAAGTCAATGTTGTCTTTTATTCTCTATTGTCATGTTGATTTAACTTCTAGAATTGGTCATAGGTGTTTAAGTTTACGAGTTGTGTTGCTAACCACAGGGTCAGCAGTTTGAACCCACCAGCTGCTCTGAGAGAAAGATGAGACTTTCTGCTCTTATAAAGATTTATAGCCATAGAAATCTACATTAGTCAGAATTAACTTTATGGGAGTGACTTTTGTTTTTGGTTTTTATGTGAGTGATATACTACTGGTAAACACATTCTTGGGCTTTTGTTAGAAAATTGAATTGTTTTAAATTTTTTGGTGAATTTATATTTTGACCATTTCCCCTGTATTACTCCTTTACCCATCTACTTAAAAGATTTCCACGTAAAGGTTCCCCAACCCCACGCTCCAGGGTAAGAAAAATTTTGAAAGGCTTCTTTGGTTCTTTCCCTCTTTCTCTCTCCTCCTCTTTAGTGGAACAGACTGGGCACAACTAGATTCTAAACTTCTTAAGGTCACTTACCTTGATGATGTTTGAAATTCTCTTTGCCACCCTTAGTTCAGGGACACACATCTTGTGAGTACTCTTAGTAATGGATAACAGACACCATCTTTTAAGTACTGGAAGCGCTGAAGTCCCTTCAATGCAAGGCTGTGGGTAGCTAGTTTTTGTAATTTGGGAAACGTAATACCTTGAGGAATGTTACTATTTTTAAAAACTGGGAGAAAAATATCTTGAACAACAAATAATTTGCAAAAAAGGACCCTTTATTTGGGGCTTATGAATTCATGGTAAGTTGTGGTGGGAGCTGTCAATGAATTTTCATGGGGTATCTTAATGTAGCTTGCAAAAGTTTATATGTGCATCTTTTGGAGAGAAAGATCCTTAACTTTGATCAAGCCACTCGAGGTGTTCCTCAAAAAGAGGTTTAAAACAATTCTGAATTGTCCATGTTGTAAGCTTAGGGTACACTTCAATTAGAATTTTAGTTTTTAGAATACCCTTATAATTTAGTATGGGATCATAAAACATTCTCCTATCTGGTGAAATACTGAAAAATTAAACCTTACATTTTTGTTAATAATCAGCAAGCTTGAACAACTTATTGGAAATAATAGTTTGTGAGGCATTAAAAAGATTTACCATACAACACAACTGACTAGACTACATACAACTCATCGTGACCCTGTGGGTCAGAGTAGAACTACCCCTTTGGTTTTCCAAGATTTTAAATATTTATGGAAAGATTTTTTTCTCCTAAGATTTATTCCTGGGGTGTGCTATTTATGTATCAGACTCGTAATCTTGAGTGAATGGAAATACCACCAGATTCTTTTGCACTGGTTTAAGCAGTGGTCTCGGTTGTTGGTCAGCGCGAAGGATATTCATAGTGTGTGTACATAGGTGCATACTGCAGCTTACCTTTGGCTTAGATTTTATAAATGATGGTTTCTATAACACAGACTATTATTTTTGAAATGATTGGTTGTGGTGCTTTGTAAAACAACAATTTGAGAATGGCGTAGGACTGCAGTGTTTCAGTCTGTTGTACATAGTGTCACTATGAGTCAGAATGAACTTCACAGCACCTGACAATAGTAAACCCTAGTTATAATAGTAGTCATGATCGCCCAAGAAAACTCAAACGCACTATCACTCAGTTGAATCCTACTTAGACTGACCCTATATCCAGCTATTCATGTGGGTTTCCGAGACTATGATATGTGTGGGAGTAGTCTCCTCTTTATTCTGAGGACTGACTAATGGTTTTGAACTGCTGCCGTTAACAAATCCAACACATAACCATTGATTAACGATCTAAAAATCAGTGTTGGGCTTGAAATTTATTGCCTCAGAAATACGTTCAATTTTAACTTCCTTTTGGCAGATTTTTAACTTCCTTCCAAACGAAACCACTATTTGAGAGGAGCATGTTTTCAAAAATGGCTATATAAGATGTAGTATAGTAGAGCCTCTCTAGCATTTGATGTAAGCAAGACCTTGGATTAGAATCACCATTTATAACTATGGCCTGCTTAATTATTGAACATCTTTAAAACTTGTGGGAAATACTTCTTAAAATTTGAGTAATAAGGGCCTAACAAAGTGCCTGCCACTTAAAAGGTGGCTTTCAGTTAGTGCAGTTTTTCCCTTTCCATGTAGTGAGGATTCATCAGAGTTCTCAATGCTATACTTTAAGGCAGCTGTTCTCAACCTTTGGGGGTCAAACGACCCTTTCACAGGGGTCACCAGATTCATAACAGCAAAATTACAGTGATGAAGTAGCAACGAAAATAATTTTATAGTTGGGGGGTCACCACATGAGGAACTGTATTAAAGGGTCTGGGCATTAGGGAGGTTGAGAACCACTACTTTAAGGGATCATAACTAGTATTTATTGTTACCATCAGGTCTTTGTGGCACCCAGCAGCAGGCATCGAACACCTCACATTACCCATTTCCTTTTATCGCTCCTCATTATCTACTTTTATATAGATGGTGTTTTATACTTATTTTACTGAAGCAGAAGCTTTGACTTAAGAGGTTATATGGTTTTAATGCACATTGAACGGTTTAGAAGGTAACTAAGCTCAAGATTCAACCCCATATTTGTCTTAATTCAATCAAATTTGTACCTTTTCTGCAATGTTTTCTGGCCTGTTAAGTTTCTAGAGGCTACAGGCCTGTATCCTTCTCCCAAAATAGTAGAAGGTATGACTGTCTCCACTCTTATTAATGAGAAAGTTGTAATATTTAAAAATTCAGTTGAGTAATGACTTAAAGTAAACCCTTTACTTTAGATTATGACAGGCACAGAGTGGGCAGAGTTCATGTTTTAGAATAAATTCATAGTTGAGATGTCAATATGGCCAGAATCACTTACGAAATGTGTTACAGATTCTGGCATCTGTGCCTGTGGTTATAATCCCATTTTGAAGGGAATTCTCTGCTGTGCTAATAGATAGATTAAAACCCAAACTGACCGCCGTTGAGTCAGTTCTGACTTACGACTCTTAAGACAGTAGAGTTGCTACCTTTGGTTTCAGAGACTTCATTCCTTAAGGAAGTAGAAAGCCTCATCTTTCTCCCACTGAGTAGCTGGTGGGTTCGAGGTTAGCAGCCCAATAGGTAAACCATGGCTCTCGGGGAGGGTTAAGGTAGAGTGCGTTTCAGAGTCTCTTCCTTCCTTCCTAAAGGGTGTGAACTAAGTTACCATCCTTTGTTTCCTTGGTGCGTATCTGACCTTCTCTGGCTTCCCTATGGGCATGAGGCAGGGATCAGGCATGTCTATCTTTACCTACCCTGACACCAGTCATTCCTCCTATAGCATTGTACTTCTAGCCTATATTCGATAATTCATTGCAATAACCACACAGAACTCAGACAGAATTCATGATTAAGGGAATTTATTAGGGAAGTTAATAAGTTACCACAAGCCAGGATCAGAAAACATTAAGGATACAGTCATTAGTCCACAGCAACACCTCTCCTCAGCCAACATCCAAGTCATTGGTCTGGTCATCAGCCTCTCAACAACGTGGTTTCTTGAGGCTTCTGCCTTTGAGCCAGGAAGAGATCTTTGTCTGAAGTAGCAGAGGCTGAGACCAGAGGCACTAGGCTGTGGCACAGAGACCATGGGACAGAGCAAAGGAGTCAGGCCAAACCAGAGACCATGAGGTATAACAGAAGAGCAGCACCAAGACTTGAGACAGGCAGAGTGGCCACTGTGAACCCAGTCGAAAAGCAGAGTGTTGGTGGAACAGTTGGTGTCAGAATAGGTAAAGAAAGATGGAGGGTGAGGTTTGTCTGACCTCTATTTTTTGGCTGTTGGCCTTGAGTTGTGTGGAGTTGGAGTCTCCCTTGTGTAGGCAGAAGATGTCAGATTGCCCCCTGAACCTTTTTTTTGCAGTAGTTTAGCAAGGGGTACCAGGAGAGATTTGTGTAACTCAAAGTGCCCAATCGTTTTCCTTGTATCTCAAAATGGCTTAGTTACACATGCTCTTGATTTGTGAGGTTCTTTAACAGTAAGGGCAAGGATGTCCAAGAGGACTATTAACAACTCCTGAGTTATTAAACTCTAAAGCCACACTGAAACCCCAACACATTCCCTCTCTCTCTTTCTCTCTCTCTCTCCCGTGTGTGTGAAATGACAGGTCTTTTAGGAGCCACAGGACACCAGTCTTTCATTGGGCCAGTGAGCCATGAACCATGATTAGGTTTAATAAGTAGTAGAAGCAGGTTCAGGGAAGGACATCATATAATGGCTGCAAGCAAGAGCTGTTCTGCTTGACAAGTGTTGACTGCAGTGACTAGAGGCATTGAGAGATAGGATATTACATGCTGAAGACATTTGAGAACTGCAATCTTATAGGACCTAGGGATGTGTCAACTTTGCAGCTGATGCTTGGCCTAATCATAATACATTCCCACAGTAATAGTGCATCTTGTTACCTCACACTAAAATACACTTAAATGAGTAGTGAAGCCAAGTGCATTTTATGGGGTCTTGGAAAGAAAGATTTGAAAGCTGAAAGCTGTTAAAAGGATGTAAATACTGTTTGTTTTTTCTTACCCTTTCAATCATGTACCCAAATAAACTTTGGCACATTTCTCATCTTGCTGGGAAAAAATTATGTTAATAATAAAATGAAGTGCATGCTTCTGGGTGAATACTTTAAGAAAGCAAAAACATGGAGGTAGGTCAGTCACAGAATGCCTTACTTCCTCATCAGTAACGTAGTAGTTTTTCTGCTTGCTTTTTGATACCACATGATGCCCAGTCCACCTGGTACTGCACTGACATGACGTCTGGACATGCTCCCCTGGTAAAGCAAGGCAACTTGGATAAACTAGTAATAGACTTATAAGCTTTGTGTGTGTGTAGATGGGAGAGAGGGAGAGGTAAGTTTGATTTGTCACAACAGTTGCTATGTTTATACTAGTCAAATGTAGCTTTAATTGATCAATCGGTTACTGAGTTTCATTGCTTTATTTGATCTTTCATTGATTTTAAGTGTACCTTGGAAATATAATTTTTCCAGACCACCTTAATAAAACAAATTCCACAATAAAATGAGTAGCCCAATAAATGGAGTCATAATTTTTCCCCCCGGTTTCCTAGGGCATATAGTAGTTTACATTGTACTGTAGTCTATTAAGTGTGCAGGGACCTTATGAAAATGTTGAAATAGTATGTGAATTACCAAAGTGTGACAGACACAAAGGAAGCATGTGCTGTTAGAAAAATAAATAAAAGAAAAACAAGATGATGGCATCAATTTGTCAAAAAGCATGGTATCTGAGAAGTGCAGTAAAAGGAGATAGACCTGGAAACTCACGTTAGAAGTGGGGCTTGACAACACACCAAGCCTGTCCCGGTTTAGCGGGATGGCAAGTTGCCTGTGTTCTCACTCTTCAGTAGACCAGCATCTGCTTTCTCTGAGTCTGTCTGGTTCTCTCAATTGTTAAAAACAAAACCCAAAAAAACAAACTAGAAACACTAGTAAGCTGCAAGAGAAGAGATAGATGATGAAAAGTGATAGTTCTTTGTTTTTGTAGGGACAAGTGGTGAAATTCACTTATAGGGAACCATAGTGGTATCTCAGTTTGTTTTTGAAGCTTCATACAATCAGAGAGGATATAATCAAGAAAAGACTGAAATTTTTTTCCCTTCTAATGAGGTTTTTTTCCTTCTAATGTGGAGAATTGCCTTTTTATGCCCTTGAGTTTTAAATTATATATGATTATAGTTTCATACTGCAGACTTTCATGACTATAGGAAGATTTTTTTTTTTAAGTTTGCTATTTTAAAAACTGGTGGTACTGCTAGGTTAGACATTTCAGAGAAAGGTCTAATGGGTAAATGTAAGAAGTTCCTTTAATGACTTGGGCTTTACTTATTTGTAACTTCACGGTTTGGAGGTGGTTGGCTGGGAGTTGAATTAGTTCATTCAATAAATAGTAGTGTATTCAAGTTATATAAATAAGAAATTTTTCCAGAGGAAAAACTTAAATAAAATTGGACCCCACAGGGTCACCCTGCTGGTAGATACTAGTTGAGAAAGGGTGCTTTTAAAGAGGCATGCCACTGCATTATATCTGTAATTAGTACTTGGTGGAAACAGAAAGTATTGGATATGGCTATGGAAAATTATTTTTTTTAAACAATCATTTTATTAGGGGTTCATACAACTCATCACAATTCAAACATACATCAATTGTGTAAAGCACATTTGTACATTCATTGCCCTCATCATTCTCAACATTTGCTCTCCACTTAAGCCCCTGGCATTAGCTCATTTTTTCCTCTCCCTCTCCGCACCCCCCTCCCTCATTAACCCATGATAATTTATAAATTATTATTTTGTCATATCTTGTACTGTCTGACTTCTCCCTTCACCCACTTTTCTGTTGTCCATCCCCCAGGGAGGAGGTTATATGTAGATCCTTGTAATCGGTTCCCCCATTTCACCCTACCCTCCCTCCACCCTCCACTCACACCACTGGTCCTGAATGGATCATCCACCCTGGATTCCCTGTGTTTCCAGTTCCTACCCATACCAGTGTACACCCCTTGGTCTAGCCAGATTTGTACGGTAGAATTGGGATCATGATGGTGGGTGGTGGGTGGAGAAAAGCATTTCGGAACTAGAGGAAAGTTACATGCTTCATCGTTGCTACACTGCACCCTGACTGGCTCAACTTCCCAGCAACCCTTCTGTAAGGGGATGTCCAGTTGCTTACATGTCGCGCGCGGATGACACGGCGCAACACGGACCGAGACAAGAATGGTCAGGACCCTTCTGGTAGATGCAATCTGCGAAGTTTATTTAAGCTGCCTCTTGCTCCGAGGTCAGCTGCGGAAGACCCCAAGCTCCTAAAACCCCGGGTATAAATACCCTGCTCGGTGACGTGTCCTACCAGGATTGGTGCAATTTGATAATGCGTAGCGAGCGGCTGGCAGCGCATGCGCAACAAGCTTGTTTACAGCTTAGCTCTGACGATGCGGTCGCTGTCCGGCGCCATCTTGTAATGGCGTCCACACTTACAGATGGGTCTTGGGTCCCCAATCTGTACTCCCCCTCATCCACTATTATTTGATTTTTTTTTTTTGTCCTTTGATGCCTGATACCTGATCCGTAGACACCTTGTGATCACACAAGCTGGTATGCTTCTTCCATGTGGGCTTTGTTGCTTCTGAGCTAGATGGCCGCTTGTTTACCTTCAAGCCTTTAAGACCCCAGGCACTATATCTTTTGATAGCCAGGCACCATCAGCTTTCTTCACCACATTTGCTTATGCACCTCCTTTGTCTTCAGTGGTTGTATCGGGAAGGTGAGCATCATAGAATGCCAGTTTAATGGAACAAAATATCCTTGCATTGAGGGAGTACTTGAGTGGAGGCCTAATGTCCATCTGCTACCTTAATACTAAACTTATACATATATGCACATAGATCTATTTGTACAGCCTCATAAATATATTTGCATATATATGTACATGCCTTTATTTAGACCTCGCGCTCTCCCCTAAAGAAAAAAAAAAAGCTCTTTCCTAGCTCTTTCCTCTATTTCCTTTTACTTTCCTTTTGTCTCAATATCATATTCAGCCTTCATTAGGGTTTCAGTAATTCCTCTTGGTTACATTACCCTTGATCACACCCTACCAAGCCTCCTACACCCTCCTTACCACCAATTTGGATCACTAATAAACCACTTATGGGGATTTGTTAGGGAAATTAGCAGGCTATTACAAGCCAAGATTAGAAAACATTAAGATAAAATCTTTTGTTCACAGCAGCACGTCTTCTCAATCAGCAGCCATGTCTCTCTGGTCCCCAGACTGGGTCACATGGTCCCTTGGTCTCTACCTTGTTCTGTGGTCATTACTTTGCCTCTCAATCTTAAGACTGCCTTCTGCTCTGCTCAGTCTTAGCGTGTCTCAGTCTCTGGTGCCACTGGTACCTCGATTACTTTATGTACTTTCAATTTATTTTGTGTTTCCCTATAAATATTATCATTAAAACTGCTTTCTTGATCCATTCTTATAATATGTATTTATACTCACAAAAAGTTGCTGTTTCAAATAGTCTGTAACATTGAATAGGTAAGCTTGTATTTTCCCTCCCTTTATAATTGCAATAAATAATTATCTTCGTTATTGGTTCAGTTTTCCTGGCTAGGCTAAGAAGGTTGGGGGAGGACAGTTAAAGATGTTAACTTCTCTTGCTTTATTTTTAACTTGGAAATTCTGCCTCATATAATTAGATGGTGTGAATTATGGTATTGGGGATGCTAAATGAAAGGGTTATAAAGTAATGATTCAAACAAAGAAGGATTAGGAGAGAAAGGGGGTGAGAATTGGCTTTAGAGTTGCAGACCAACTTTAGGCAAGTTACTGACCACTGCTTGTACTTAAACTTGGTCTAATATGGTTATCCAGCCAATTCACTGCCAATGAGTTGATTCTAACATTGAGTTGATTCTAACATTGAGTTGATTCTATAGCTTTTCTGAGGCTGTAATTCTGTACGCCATCACTTTGCTCCCAGTTTGTCATACTTTGGTGGTTTGTGTGTTGCTATGATGCTAGAAGCTATGCTGGCATTTCAAATGCTGTCAGGATCAGCCAAAGTGAACCTAACAACAAATCTCTACAGCAGTGGTTTGCAAACTTCCTAATGCCTTGACTCTTTAATACAGTTCCTCATGTTTTGGTGACCCCCGTTTGTGGGAGTATCTGCTTTTGGGCGGACCCGCCTGGAGATGGTTAGAGGAGCAGTGTCTCCATTCCTAAGACCATCGGAAATATGGTCTTAGGTGACCCCTGTGAAAGGGTCGTTCATCCCCCAAAGAGGTCGTGACCGAGGTTGAGAACCACTGCTCTGCAGGAACCACAAAATCTCATCTTGCTCCCATGGAGTGTCTGGTAGGTTTGAACCACCTACATGTGGGTATCAGTCCAACATAACCAGACAGCTCCACTAGACCTCCAATAAGGTGGTTAGAAAGCCAAAAGATAACTGTAAAGTTCTTATCATGATGCCTGGTACATAGCAACTCTCAATAAACTCTTCCTGTTATTGTCCAAATTCTTCCCAAAGCAACTCAAATCGACTGATTGCTAGGTTTCTTCCAGAAACCAAGCCTGCTTCTTCAGACCAGGTCGGTTTTTAACAAAATTGGTGCCATGCTCCTTAAAGTCTTCTCACATTCAATATCAGAACAGCAAGAGAAGGATGACAAGATCTTAAGCTTCTTGTGTGTGTCATCAATAGAAACTCCTAGTCCATGTTCCCCAAGCCCTTTGTTGCACATTCCTATTTTGGTCAATTCCTAGGACAGGAGGGTAGTCCTTTGGAAAAGCTATTCTAGTATCTTTGAAAATCTGCTTTCCCAATAATTCTTTTTCATTTTTCTTCCATTTTTTTCCTACTTAAATTGTTTATAAGCATCCCAGGAAAACTGGGTCACAATGGATTTGTATATATACACCCATTGAAATTTCTATTACAGAAAAAGATAAGCCCTTTTAAATGTCTCTACTTGAATCATTCACTTAATAAAGTAGTACCGTATATACTTGAGTATAAGCCAACCCTGAAATCCACCGTGGCACCTAATTTTACCACAAAAACTGCATAAAAAATGTGCCGAACATTGAAGCTATAGCTCAGAGAGAGGGACATGTTTGATCAGAGCACACAGGAGCAAATGGGGGGTGAGGAAGAGAGTGGAGCTCATCCTGGCCCACCAAGCCTTGAGGACAATCAATATCCCTGCTCAGAGCAGCCAATAATGCACAGAGAGGACCATATGGCCGGCCCCACCACGAGACCCCCACTGACCATAGCCCTACAGGGGACAACACCGAAGACACAGTGTAGGAATTGAGCTCGATCTGACCCCACCACACTGAGGAAAACACTAGGGCTTGCAACAGAACAGCAAAGGGAGCAGAGCAAGGAAGTCCCAAGGGAGTACCAAAAATAGACTCGTCAGACTCGACTGGAAGGCACTCCTAAAGGTCAACAAACAGACCTTGAACTATTTACAAACTTTTCTCTTTTTTGTCATTGTTTTTTGTTGTTGTTTTGTTGTGTTGCTTTGTTTATCTGTCTTGTTTTTGTGCATATTATTATCTGTGCAGGTCTACCCAGATAAGATAGGCTGGATAAACAATCCAGAGGAGAAAACAACAGGTCCGATGTTTTTTTTGGGGGGGGCGGGGGGAGGACTTGGGAGAGTGGGAGGTGGAGGCAAAGGAAGCTGCAGTAACAAACCCAGGGACAAGAGAACAAGTGATTCAAAATCGGTAGTGAGGAGGGTGTAAGAGGCCTGGTAGGGATTGATCAAGGGCAATGTAACCCGAGAGGAATTACTGAAACCCAAATGAAGGTTGACCGTGATAGTGGAACAAGAGGACAGTAAAAGGAAATAGAGGAAAGAACTAGGAGACAAAGGGCATTTATAGCTGTCTAAATATAGGCATGTACATATGTAAATATATATATGATGATGAGGAAATAGATATATGTGCATATATAGGTTTAGTATTAAGATCACAGATGGACATTGGGTCTCCACTCAAGTACTCCCTCAATGCATGATGCTCACCTTCCAGACACGATCACTGAAGACAAATGTGTGCATAATCAAATGTGAAGAAAGCTGATGGTGCCCGATTACCAAAAGATATAGCATCTGGGGTCTTCAAAGGATTGAAGGTAAACAAGCGGCCATCTAGCTCAAACAACAAAGCCCACATGGAAGAAGCACACCAGCTTGTGTGATCACGAGGTGTCAAAGGGATCAGGTATCAGGCATCAAAGAACAAAAAATAATCATTGTGAATAAGGGGGAGTACAGATTGGGGACCCAAAGGCCATCTGTAGGCAACTGGACATCTCCTTACAAAAGGGTCGTGGGGAGGAGACAGCCAGTCAGAGTGCAGTGTAGCAACAATGAAACATACAACTTTCCTCTAGTTCTGAAATGCTTTCCCCCCTGACTATCATGATCCCAACTCTACCTTACAAATCTGGCTAGACCAGAGGCTGTACACTGGTACAGATAGGAACTGGAAACGGAATCCTGGACAGATGAACCCTTCAGGACCAGTGGTGAGTGGCGATACTGAAGGGTGGAGGGAAGGTGGGGTAGAAAGAGGGAACCGATTATAACATAACTGATCTACATATAACCTCCCTTGGGGAATGGACAACAGAAAAGTGGGTGAAAAGAGGGAGTCGTCGGACTGTGTAGGACATGACAAAATAATTTATAAATTATCAAGAGGTCATGAGGGAGGGGGGAGTGGGGAGGGAGGGAGAAAAAAAGTGAGCTGATACCAAGGGCTCAATTTTGAGAATGAGGGCAAGAAATATACAAATGTGCTTGACATAATGTATTTATGTATGTATGTATGTGATGAGTTGTATGAGCCCCCAATAAAGTGATTTAAAAAAAAGAGACATGAGAAAATAATAATTTATAAATTATCAAGGGTTCATGAGGGAAGGGGGGTGGGGAGGGAGGGGGAAAATGAGGAGCTGATATCAAGGGCTCAAGTAGAAAGCAAATGTTTTAAGAATGATGAGAGGGCAACAGATGTACAAAGTGCTTGACACAGCGGATGTATGTATGGATTGTGATAAGAGTTGTACAAGCCTCCAATAAAATGATTTTGTAATGTGCTGAAAAACTCAGCTTATTCTCGAGTATATACAGTAATTCTTATTCTGGGAACTAGCTGCAGTATTGAAAACAAAATCAAACCATTCCTTAGCCTTCACCATAAGTTTCACTCAACTACCTATTCTTTGTGGTTAAAATTAAGCCCTCCTTGCCTTTCTATACATACAGGAATTTATGACCATTATTTTAATACACAATTTTCTAAGGGTGTGGGTATTCTAGTATTTTTCACTATATTGGGATAAATTTCTTGTGCTTTGGGTTGTCAGTATTGTAGATTGTATAATTAGAAGGGTAACCACCATTTCAAAGAATATGGGTAACAACTTCGATGGGCCTTTTAAAATAAAACTGGCTTGATCATTGAGAATTGCCTATAGTGTTGTTGGTTTTTTTGAGAATTGCCTATCGTTTTATCTTCATTTTTATTCTTTATAAAAGTATTTGGATATATGCATATCCTTAGCTTTAAACATTTCTTAAAGTTAATTGTTTGACAATTTCCATTTATTCTTGGATGAGAAGGATTAGAAAACCTTGATTTAAAATGTTTTTTCTCTAAGATGATTTTTTTAGCTTTTTGAGTAAGTAGGTATAGTAGTGGGTGTGTATAAGTTTAAATTTTTATTGAGAATATCAAGCACTTTAGGAGGGGTACTATTACTGGTGCTTAGTGGAGATTTTACTTTATTTTACCTTGGATATATATATATATATATATATAGGTTGGCTAACTGAGAATGTTTATTTTGCAAAACCATTATTAAAGATTATGTGCCAAGTTTAAGAGCTTTTCCCCAGTCTTTACCTAAGAAAAGCAGTGTTACTACAAATGTTGTTTCTGGAGATAATTCCCCCCCCACACACACACACACCAGACACACCCTTGCTGGCTTAATGACTTAGAAAATATTATTAGGCTGGATTTACTGCATTATCTTTAGGGCCATCTTGCAACAATAGAGGAATGATTGGTAGAGAGGGAGGAGCACAGCATACCATAGTTTGGCCACATTTTACAGTCTGAGTTTTTATAAGTTGATTTTTATCAGTTTCCTGGAGAAGGCTGTTGAAAGTATCATAAGCATACTGATGCAGACATGCTAAATGTGAATTTTAGAATGGAACTATGAAATCGCTCACACATACATCAAGCTATGCTTTTTCTGTGAAGTGCCCGTGTACCCACTGTTAGTCCAGTTCTTTCTTACTTCAACACTGGGCTAGTTTTAGCTCTCCTTCAGTCTATTCCTTGCAAAGTAGGACTTTCTGGCACTACTTTTGCCAACTTTACCCACCGCCTTAACCTTAACACATATGCTAAAACAAACCGAATAAGAGTCCAAGTTCCTGGCATTCAGAGTCATCCTATTTTAGAGTCTGCCAGTCTTATATCCCTCTCTTCTGTACAAGCCTGTCATTCAAGTCAATCTCATTTCCTCAGTATTTTTCACTTTGTTGTATAGCATTCAGCCACCACTGCCTTCCTTTTTTCCCCTTAAGTTCTACTCCTTTTCGGAGTCCCTGCAGGGTGGACCCAAACCTTTAGCCTTTCAGTTAGTGGAGGTCAGCAGTCTTTTGTACCAAGCCAGGCCCTGTAATCACAGGTGCAGTCCAGGGCTGGCTGGGTAGGGGTGGAGGTAATTACGTTCCAATGCACTGGGCCTGGGGGCAAGATAATCTATATCCTGGTTAAAGATCATAAGGAATTCGGTGGAGGCTTACTCTCTGTAGGAGGGCTCTGCAAATGGGTTTTGAGCTAACACTCATCTGTTGCCTTCTGTGACTGAGCGCTCAGAATTTGAGCTCTAAGACAATTGGTAAGAAAAAGGCCGGGAAAGGTTTTCCATTATGAAAATATATGTAATTTGTCATTCTTAAAGGGCTGCTCTTTGAGAAGTTTGTTGGAAAACATTCCTTATCTACTCTACACCCCTGATTTTGCTCTTCAGACTTTTGGTTCCTTAAACTCAACATTTTAAAAGAATACAGTTTGGAAAAAAGAAAAGAATGCAGTTTGAGTCCCTTGAGGTTACTAAAACTGCTGTTTGCGTGAGGTGTAAATCAGAGCTCAGAATTCTTAAGGGAAGAAGTAGAGCAATGGAAACCTTTGCCTTTGGAAGTGCATAGACTTAGATGGAAGCTAGTCAGCATGTTTTGTACTTTTGTTTACAAAGGTTTCTTTGATTTTGTAGCAAGATTTTTTTTTTTACTTACCCTCTAAATTCTGACTCTCTCAATCTTATATCCTTCTCAGATTTAGCAAACTTTCTACCCCCTTTTTTGATGGTGTTTGTTCATGATGTCTTGCCTTTTTAGTGGTCCATACACCTCTAAGTGTCCACAGATCCATTTAGTCTCTGGGTTTTGTCAGTTTTGGGTTAGGAAAATAGAAAATTTAATTATTATAGTGTAATGGGCTAGTGATTACACTCTTTCTTTCTTTCTTTTTAAATCATTTTATTAGGGGCTCATATGACTCTTATCACAATCTATACATACATCCATTGTGTAAAGCACATTTGTACATTCATTGCCCTCATCATTCTCAAAACATTTCCTCTCCACTTAAGCCCCCGGCATCAGGTCCTCATTTCCCCCTCCCTCCCCGCTCCCCCCTCCCTCATGAGCCCTTGATAATTTATAAATTATTATTTTGTCATATCTTGCCCTAGCCGACGTCTCCCTTCACCCACTTTTCTGTTTTCCGTCCCTCAGGGAGGAGGTCCAACCCACTCTCCCTCTACCCTCCCAGTATCGCCACTCACACCACTGGTCCTGAAGGGATTATCTGCCCTGGATTCCCTGTGTTTCCAGTTCCTATCTGTACCAGTGTACATCCTCTGGTCTAGCCAGACTTGCAAGGTAGAATTCAGATTATGATAGTGGGGGCGGGGAAGAAGCATTTAGGAACTAGAGGAAAGTTGTATTTTTCATTGTTGCTATATGGCACCCTGACTGGCTCGTCTCCTCCCCGAGACCCCTGATTACATTCTTTAACCAGATTAATTCTTCTGTCATGTTTGACATTATTTAGACTGAAAAGTCCTAGCAGTTAGTAAATTGCATCAACTAAAATGAAACTTTAAAATATGTTTTTTTAACTTTTCAGATTATTTTCAGATATTAGATTCAGGCAGATTGATCAATTGCAATTATAATTGCTTTTAAGGTAAACTACTGTTGGAAAAGCATGAAACTTTATAGCAAAGGAGACAAATGAATAAATTAACAGTTAGATGAGATGCCTTCGGCTTCCCTGCAAGAGTATTAAGTTTAGGTTGTGGGTAATACCTCTGCAAGTACTATTTGGTTTGAGGATAAAAGGCATATGAGAAATAAGATATAAAATATGTTAATGTTTAAATAGAATTATTGATTTTCTGTCTTCTCAGTTAGACCTATTGTGTAGAATGGTATACTGAATTAATTAATAATCATCTATTGACTCGATATTTCTGTGTGGGCAGAATATCGTATCTGTACTGTTTGGTCCCTGCGAGAACTCAAAAGAAGTAGTCTGAGGGTTGTCTTAACTAATTCAGGCAGTTGATCATTTTGAAGTTTACTGGGAGGAACTTAACTTTTGAGATGTTAGCATTTTCTTTTTTTTCTTTTGCTTTCTCATTCCTGAATAGTTTTATCTTCAAGTGAAATAAACAGGAGAGCGCCGATAGCAGCTGTTCTCAACCTGTGGGTTGCGACCCCTTTGGGGGATCAAATGACCCTTTCACGGGGGTCGCCCAATTCCTAACAGTAGCAAAATTACAGTTATGAAGTAGCAATGAAAATAATTTTTGTTGGGGTGGGGGGTCACCACAACATGAGGAATTGTATTAAAGAGTCATGGCATTAGGAAGGTTGAGAACCACTGGTATGGATATGCATTTGCCTTCAAAAGTATGAAAGGACAATTATTCATTATAAATACTTTCCATTTGTTTTTTTATTATACTAGTTCTCCTTAATGTTTTGTTTTGGATATATTGCAGCCGAGAGGTAAGCCATGGTTAAGATGAGGATCTTTGCTGCCTGTCAGAAAGAATTGACATCTGTGATGTGAGAAGAGTGCTATGATTAGAAATTGATTATGACGGCCACTTTTCAATTGTAACTTGAAATAGATGATTCAAACTATGATTTAGCCAATATGAATAATGTGTGGATAGGCACAACAAGAGACTTGCGTATCATTTAAAGACTTACCTATCTTTAGAAAAAGTGTAGCTTTGGTATATTATAGGGAAGGATAAGTTTGGCATTAACCTTTTTGAACTATAAGCCAGAATACTTTGGGGCTTGGGAGTAGGGAAGAATTAAAGTATAAAACATTTCATTTGAAAAATGCATATATTTACTGGATACAGTACAGTTAAAAAAGGTTTGTTGAAAACAGGGTCTTCATCCTTCCCTATCCCCCAATGGTGACTTCTAAACTCAGAGGTAAGTGCCCATAAAATGTATCCTCCATGTACAGTCATATAAAAAGCATATATAGTAATACATTACTTTCTCCCTTCTCCGCTTTAAAAAGCTAACATAGTCATATACTATATACTGACTCATTAACATTCCATTAGCAATTTTGACTCATAGCAACCCAATAAGACAGATTAGAATTGCCCCAAAGGGTTTCTTTAAGGCCATAAATCTTTTTTTTTTTCCTTCTGTTTTTTTGTTTTCTTTTTTTTCATTTTTTAAGATTTTAATCGTTTTATTAGGGGCTCATACAACTCTTATCACAATCCATACACACATCAATTGTTAAAGCACATTTGTCCATTCATTGCCCTTATCATTCTCAAAACATTTGCTCTCCACTTAAGCCCCTGGCATCAGGTCCTCATTTTTTCCCCTCCCTCCCCTTTCCCCACTCCCTCATGAACCCTGTATAATTTTTTTTTAAACATTTTATTAGGGGCTCATACAACTGTTATCCCAATCCATACACACATCAATTGTGTAAAGCGCATTTGTACATCGTTTCTCAAAACATTTTCTCTCCATTTAAACCCCTGACATTAGGTCCTCATTTTTCCCCTCCCTCCCCGCTCCCCCCTCCCGCATGAGCCCTTGATAGTTTATAATATCTTGCCCTGTCCGACGTCTCCCTTCATCCACTTTTCGGTTGTCTGTCCCCCAGGGAGGAGGTCACACACAGTTCCATGTAATTGGTTCCCTCTTTCCTACTGATTCTCCCTTTACCCTCCCTGTTTTGCCACTCACACCACTGGTCCTATAGGGCTCATCCGTCCTGGATTCCCTGTATTTTCAGTTCCTATCTGTACCAGTGTACATCCTCTGGTCTAGCCAGACTTGCAAGGTAGAATTCAGATTATGATAGTGGGGGCGGGGAGGAAACATTTAGGGACTAGAGGAAAGTTGTATTTCTTATCATTGTTACATCGTTACATGACTGGCTCATCTCCTCCCCGAGACTCCTCTGCAAGGGGATCTCCAGTGGCCTACTAATGTGCTTTGGATCTCCACTCTGCACTCCCCCCATCATTCACTATGGTAAGATTTTTTGTTCTGATGATGCCTTCACCTGATCCCTTCGACACCTCGTGGTTGCATAGGCTGGTGTGCTTCTTCCATGTGGGCTTTGTTGCTTCTGAGCTTGATGGCCGCTTGATTACCTTCAAGCCTTTAAGACCCCAGACGCTATACTTTTTGATAGCCGGGCACCATCAGCTTTCTTCGTCACATTTGCTTATACACCCATTTGTATTCAGTGGTCCGTTCGACACCCCGTGATCACACAGGTTGATATGTTGTTCCATGTGGGCTTTGTTGCTTCTGAGCTAGATAAGGCCATATATCTTTAAGAAGCCAATTGCCACATCTTTCTGGAAAGGAGTGGCTGGTGGGTTACAGCTGAGCACTTAAACACAATGCCCCAAAGGGCTCTAAGCTAACCAAATACTCATGATGTTTTCCTCTAAATAGGCTGTTTCTTTTAATATATACTATTTAATACTGCATTGATGGGATATGTTTGTATATGTAAGGCTGCTTGTGATCTTTTGCATTCATTTCATTGTCATTACATCAATTCTGACTGATGGCAACCCTGTAATTCAGAAGAGGCTTGATGGCAGTGAGTCCAGAGCAAAAGATCACAATATTAGCCTTACATCCAAAACTCTCCTTTCAATGGAGTATTTTGCAGCCATGCATCTTTTTTGCTAGTGCTGATAACTTATCTTTGACCACAAGTGCAAGTGTATCTGCAAGATAAGTTTCTCTAAAGGGAATTGCTGGCCCACAGGGAATGTGTAATTTGTGTAAATTGTTTTCTGTAGAGGATATACAGTGAGCCGACTCAAAGATATAGGTGGTTTATTTTGTTTCTGTATCCTTTTCAGCACAAGTATATTTTCAGACACTTTTGGTCTTGTCAGCAAAAAGATTTATTTTGCATTTCTTTTTATGATTGGATCTTTATTTGTCTAGAAGTCACTCAACAAACCTCCCTTGCTCCTACTTTTTTTGTGTGTGAGCTTGATATTATGTTGGGATCCAATTTATTTTTTCTTGAAGAACTGGAATAGATCTCAACACAGGTCATTCAATAAGTCTTGGTTTGTCATTTAGTAAATTTTTGTATGTATGAACTCTCTAATAGATTGATTTTTACACCTATATGCTGATCTCAGCTAATGTTTATACTATCTAGTAAGGCCCTTCTTTGTAATTACTCTTATTTAAAACAGTTGTGTGTATTTGTGTGTCTGTGCTTATTTGCACCTTTAAAAAAAAATCTGCCATTTCTTAAACTGTTAGCACAAAAGGATTTGCTTAGTTTTGACAAATTGGGTTTGTAGATTAGTAAGAATTAGTGTCTTCCATTTATTTACATTGTGTTTTGGTGGTCTCTTTACATGGATCTTTTTTTTTTTTAACCATTTTATTAGGGACTCATACAACTCTTATCACAATCCATACACACATCAATTGTGTAAAGCGCATTTGTACATCATTCTCAAAACATTTTCTCTCCACTTAAACCCCCGGCATCAGGTCCTCATTTTCCCCCTCCCTCCCTGCTCCCCCCTCCCTCATGAGCCCTTGATAGTTTATAAATTGTTATTTTGTCATATCTTGCCCTGTCCGACGTCTCCCTTCACCCACTTTTCGGTTGTCTGTCCCCCAGGGAGGAGGTCACATATAGTTCCTTGTAATCGGTTCCCTCTTTCCAACCCACTCTCCCTCTACCCTCCCTGTTTCGCCACTCACACCACTGGTGCTGTAGGGCTCATCCGTCCTGGATTCCCTGTATTTTCAGTTCCTATCTGTACCAGTGTACAACATGGATCGTACATTAAAGTGTATTCTTAAAGTTTTTTTGTTTCCAGTTTTTGATGCTGTTGTAAATGGAATCCTTGGTGGTGCTAATTTATATTTAGTATAAAAGAGCTTCTGAATTTTACATGGAAATTAGTGGCAGCTTTTTGAAAACTCCTATTTCTTTTGCAGTTTATCCTCTTTAATTCCAAATTGACAGTTTTTAAATTAAAAGTCAGTATTTTAACACAAAAACTAGAATGTCTTCTCGGTTCATTCTTTGAGGGCATAAGAAGTCAAATGATGATTTCATAAAACTTAGTAAACATGACATTAGAATGAAGAGAATTAATTGGATTTTAATTGCTATGGACTCAAAGCATCCGTCTTTGTTGGGTTGCACAGATGTTGATTCTCTGTGGAAGGCTAGCCTAGGTACACTTTGTCACTCTACCTGACTTTTAAGGAACTTAAAAGGAACTTACTAGTATGGTGCAGCAGTTAAACACTTAACTGAAAGATTAGCAGTTCAAACCGACCTGGTCATTCCACAGAAAGAAGTCCTCATAACCCACCCCCAAAAAGATTCTAAGAACAAATCAAATGCATTGTTGATTTACTCAAAGATTACAGACTAGAAAACCCTGTGGAACAACTGCTTTTACATGGGGTCACCATGAGTCAAAACTAGACTCAGTGGTACGGAAAAAAGCCCCACACACTTCCATTTGACTTTTAAAGCTGAAGCTCATTCTGTGATTGGCTTCAGAACCGGCAGTGCCTGTTATAGAATATCTAAAAATCCTTTAATATAGAAACTGAACTATTTTATATAGGAGTTTTGTTGCAATCTTCATTTAAAAGGTCTTGGAGACCCTATTATAAGTCATGAGTTTCGGACTTTGGGTAATCAAACTAATACAGAGTTAAATGTACTCAGAGAAAGAATTAAATGGGAAGATTATTTTACATTAAAATAACTTAAGTACCAGATTTCTACATGTATAAAAATTGAACACATAGTCAATATAACTTTCCAGAGGCTTTTACCCTACTAAATGATAGTTAATATGAAAGTTTTGAGGTGTTTACTGAATCTGGGTTTCTTAAGCATCAACATGCATACACATTCGGGCCTTGTAAAAATGCATATTCTGGGGTCACTTTCCCTCCCTACTTCAAGCCCCAATTAAAACCCTCCTATTATTAGAACACCCTGTCCAACTGCTAGAGCCTATTTGATGAGTCTTTTCTCTTTTAGTTAGTGTCTTTTACAGTCAGTATTTTATGTATTGGAACTGTTTTACTTTTTCTATTGTGGTAAAACATAATATAATGTCATTATAACCATTCATTTTCGTAACCTCAAACAAACTCTCATTAAATAAAGTCCTTCCCCCAAGGCCCTATTAAATTTTTGTCTCTTTGGATTTGCCTATTCTAGATGTTTTCTATAATAGAATCGCAGCTTTTTTGTGTCTGCCTTCTGTTACTTAATGTATTCAAGGCTCATTCAATGTATTCAAGTAAAACCTCATTTATTTTTCTATGGCTAATTAATACATACCTTTTTTTCATATTTTATTTCATCAGTTTAGCATTTGTATTGTTTTCACTTTGGGGGTGTTGTAAATATATGAACATAGGTGTACAAGTTTGAATCATTTTCAGTTATAATAGCTGACAGCAATTACGATACTGTATAAGAATTACAAGCTTGGTAAACAAGCGGCCATCTAGCTCAGAAGCAACAAAGCCCACATGGAACAACATATCAACCTGTGTGATCACGGGGTGTCGAACGGATCACTGAAGACAAATGGGTGCATAAGCAAATGTGAAGAAAGCTGATGGTGCCCGGCTATCAAAAAGTATAGCGTCTGGGGTCTTAAAGGCTTGAAGGTAATCAAGCAGCCATCAAGCTCAGAAGCAACAAAGCCCACATGGAAGAAGCACACCAGCCTATGCAACCACGAGGTGTCGAAGGGATCAGGTGTAAGGCATCATCAGAACAAAAAATCTTACCATAGTGAATGATGGGGGGAGTGCGGAGTGGAGATCCAAAGCCCATTAGTAGGCCACTGGAGATCCCCTTGCAGAGGGGTCTCGGGGAGGAGATGAGCCAGTCATGTAACGATGTAACAATGATGAGAAATACAACTTTCCTCTAGTTCCTAAATGTTTCCTCCCCGCTCCCACTACCATGACTCGAATTCGATCTTGCAAGTCTGGCTAGACCAGAGGAGGTACACTGGTACAGATAGGAACTGAAAATACAGGGAATCCAGGACGGATGAGCCCTATAGGACCAGTGGTGTGAGTGGCAAAACAGGGAGGGTAAAGGGAGAATGGGTAGGAAAGAGGGAACCGATTACATGGAACTGTGTGTGACCTCCTCCCTGGGGGACAGACAACCGAAAAGTGGGTGAAGGGAGACGTCGGATAGGGCAAGATATGACAAAATACCCATTTATAAACTATCAAGGGCTCATGCGGGAGGGGGGAGCGGGGAGGGAGGGGAAAAATGAGGACCTAATGTCGGGGGTTTAAATAGAGAGAAAATGTTTTGAGAAACGATGTACAAATGCGCTTTACACAATTGATGTGTGTATGGATTGGGATAATAGTTGTATGAGCCCCTAATAAAATGTTAAAAAAAAAAAAAAAGAATTACAAGCTTAACTTTTTGAGGATGCACCTAGATGGTACTTTCTTACACTCACATCAAATTTCCATACACTCACAATCTTATCATCTATGCTTTAAAGAACAGAAATATCACAAGTGGATAACTTTAACAAATAAATTTGTTCTCACAGTTTAGGAGACTAGAATAAGGGCGCAAACTCTAGTCTAGAGGAAGGCTTTCTTTGTTGCCTCTCAGCCTCTCAGTCTTTATCTACTTTCAGCATCTACATGTCTGATATTCCTAGTAGATTTTTGGGTTCCCAGCCCAGTTACCCTGAGTCCAAAGGATGGGCTCCTGACTCTTTTTTCTTGATGCTTTTAGATCCCTTTCTGGCAACTTCTCCCACCACTTAACTCCTGTAAGACAAAAAGCAATGCATGGCATACCCCAGGGAATTATATTAGACCAGGGTTGTGATCTAAGGGCGTTGTATCCTGCCCTAATTTCCTTATATCAGATCAGTGTTGACCACATCAGATCCCAACCCAAGGGATGATTACATCAAAATACAACTACCATTTTTTATGGCATTTAATTTTTATTTATTTATTTACCATTTTATTGGGGGCTCATACGACTCTTATCACAGTCCATACGTACATCAATTGTGTAAAGCACAATTGTACATTCATTGCCCTCATCATACTCAAAACATTTGCTTTCCACTTAAGCCCCCAGCATCAGGTCCTCATTTTCCCCCTCCCTCCCCTCTCATGAACCCTTCATAATTTATAAATTATTATTTTGTCATATCTTGCTCTGTCCGACATCTCCCCTCACCCACTTTCTGTTGTCTGTCCCCCGGGGAGGAGGTCACATGTAGATCCTTGTAATCTGTTCCCTCTTTCCAACCCACTCTCCCTCTACCCTCCCAGTATCGCCACTCACACCACTCGTCCTGAAGGGATCATCCGCCCTAGATTCCCTAAGTTGACACATTTTCAGGTTACACAGTTCAATCCACGATACTCACCAATGCTTTTTTGGTTTTTGTTTTAAATGTAAGTATCCTGGTATGTGTGAAGTATTGAGGAAATGGCAGTAGGAGAACGTCTGGTCTCCTCCCACTATGCCAGCCCAAGACTGATACCTATGAGGTGGAAACCAGACATACCTCTAACCCCCAAACTTCCTTACCCATTCTTCTACCCTTTGCCTTTCCCATAACACTCTAGTTCTCTGCTGGGTTCCATTCGTTGTACTGCCCACACACAACTCACACACTATACTCATGATTATGACATTAGGGAGTTAACAGGTGAGAAGTCAAAGATCTGAAAACATTAAAGATACAGTTATTTTGCTTTCAGCAGCACTACCTGTTTTCTGGAACCTCAGCTGCTAGGCCCCTAGACCTCCGATAAGCTTAGGCAAATGTTAAAAAAATGCATTTAGTACAAATAAATGCCCAAAGGGCAATCCACACTGTAGGCCAGCCTCTTGCCTGAAGGCACTTGACCATACTTCTTCAGATTTAAACTTTTGCTTGCTCATCTCTGTTCCAGCACCATTTGAAGAGACTGTTCTTTGCCCCATTGAGAGATCTTGTTGAAAAATCATTTGGCTAGAGGTGTGAAGGTTTGTTTCTGAACCTTGAACTCTATTCCATTGATCTATTATATGTACATCCTTAAGTCAACATTACACTATAAAATTGGGATGTATGAGTTATAATTAGTATTTTACTTTCAATACTGTTGGCTTTGTTTCCTTTAATGAGAAAGTGTCTTTGGCATTTTGCAGTCCTTATATCACCTTTGTATTTGGATGCTTAAAAAGCACTTTGAATTTAGTTTCTCTAGATCCCTAAAATTCACCCATAAAAATCTTAATGTTCTTGTGGTCTTTATTTCAATGAATGCTACAAACCTAGAAGTTAGCATTATTTTCTCTCCTCCCATATATCTGGACCATTAATTATCAAGTCCTATTGGTTTTTATCTCCAAAGCATTTCTTGAATTAATCTGCTCTTCTCTTTCATCTAAGCTACAACTTTCATGGGAGATTGATGCCGGAAGTCTGTGAACGATGATCTGTATCCATCTGATGATATCCTCAGTATCCTCACTGGAATATTGGCACATAACTCAAGGCCACCACAGCTTGTCCCTGTCTCCTGTGCCCTTCTGCTCTCTTTGCTGTAACTTTATTTTATGGTCTTCATGGGTATTTGTACATGCCTTTCTGTCTGACTCTGTCTTCCTTTCCTTTTTAGTCTAATTTACGTTTTTTACCTTTCAGGGAACAGATCGATTCTTGTACTCGTTCATTGAAAAACCCAAACTAAAACCTTAATGGTTTCTTTTGTCTTCAGCAGTAACGTGTTTTGGCTTCCAGCTATCACTGGCAGGTTTCTCTACAAGCTGTCTCTCTTCATGAAGGTGTACATATTTGCAGTTTTACATTGCTTAGGGAGTTTATTTGATCATGTTCACCTGCCCTTCATACTCTAAACTCTTTGAAAGCAGAAACTGTCCTCTTCGATTCACAGTTGTGTTCTAGTACTTTGGCAGTGGCCACCGCACCAGGGTCATAAAAGTGTTTATTGAATAAATAAATAACAAAGGAATATCCAGCTTAGTTCTGAGCACACAATGGACAATGAACAAATACAGTACTTTCATGATAAGTTAACGGTGTAAATAATTTATATATTAAAACAAAACCATTCTAGTTCATGTGGTTGTTAGTAGCATTTGTGTTTTTCACAGTATGTCACCATTCTTTTCACTTGCATTCTGGTGGTTCTGTTTTCAGTACTCTGGTTTCCCTGCCACTTTATCTTCTTACCTTTTCCCTTTGATTAATTGTTGTCTTTTAGTCTCATACAGATTTTAAAAAATATAGCGTCATACTCATGGATAATAACTTTTGGGCCATTAACTAAAATGTCACCTCAGATAGTTTCTATTCAAGGTTTATAGAGTATACCAGGGAGTCAGGCTCAGAAAGTCCCCTCGTCTCAATTTGCTAGGAGACTGGATTTTTTAAATTTTTTAAAACATTTTAAAAAATTGTTTCATTAGTGCCTCATACAACTCATCACAATCCATACATACATCAATTGTGTAAAGCACATTTGTACATTCATTGCCCTCATCATTCTCAAAACATTTGCTCTC
>NW_022111373.1:71756075-71768217 GCF_000313985.2 Echinops telfairi | reverse complement strand
TTGACTTTCCTCCTGTCCCACTATCATGCTAAGTCCCCACCAGGGTTTCAGCAATTCCTCTTGGTTATATTATACTTGATCATGCCCTACCAGGCCCCCCACACCCTCCTCACCACCAATTTGGATCACTTGTTGTTCCCTTGTCCCTGGGTTTGTTAACACCGCTACCTGTTCTCCCATGTCGCCCTGGAACTGTGGGTCCCGTTGTTTTCTCCTCCACATTGTTTATCCAGCCTATCTTATTTAGACAGATTGCGGAGTTAATAACATGCACAAAAACAAGACAGAGCAAAACCAAGCAACAATATACAACAAGCCAATGACAAAAAGCAAATCAAAACACAACAAGAAAGAAAAGCTTGTTGTTCATTGTTTGTTGGCCTTTAGGAGTGTTTTCCAATCTAAGACTGGACTTCTTAAGAATTTGTGTTTTGTACCCATTTCCTCCAGTTCTAGGTCCATCTGTAGAACTGATCAGAACAGTTGGTAACCAGGCACCATCTAGCTCTGATCTCATGGTAGACAGAGCTGTAGCTTTTGTGTGAGCTAGTTCTATAGACTTGTTTCTGAGATGTTGGTTTCCATTTCTCTACCCTTTCTTTGCCTATGATTAATTACAGTGTAATTTGAAGCATCTGTAAATAAACTAATTTTTTTCAATGTGTGATCAATATTCTGTTAATAAGAACTTTTCCAAAATGTTTCATGGTGGTATAATGTTTCCTTATGTGACTATGCAATTATTTGCTTAACTATTTATTGCCTTATTAATTTTTAGGGGGTTGATATTTTGCTCAAATAATAAAATTTAAATGTTACTGAGTTCTTAAATTTTATGCATTAGTTTGTGCCTGAGTCTGATAATTTACTTAAGAAAGAGTCCTGAAAAAGGCATTACATTCCAGGGTTGGTCATTGATCACTGGTAAAGATATACTTAGAATGTCTGCAAAACAAAACAAAACCCCACAGCCATCAAGTCAATTCCAACTAATAACAACCCTATTGTACAGAGTAGAATTGCCTATTTGGATTCTTGAGGCTGACTTTAAATCTTTACAGGAGCAGAGAGCCTGTCTTTCTCCCAGAGAGTGACTAATGGGATCTAAAACTCTGGCCTTGTGTTTAGCAGCTCACTGCGTAAGCCACCACACCATTTGAAATTAAATCCTTTAGGAATGACTGTACAAAATACAAACTTATTTCCATCCAAGATAAGAGGAGTGCTCATAGGATTGCTATGAGTCGGAGTCCACTTGATGGTAGCTGTGGGTAGAGATGATTAGATGATGGGAATAGCGTGGTGAAAACTTTTGTAAAAGGATGGTAGACCAGTGCTTCTCAATTTTCCTGATGCCACAAACCTTTAATACAGTTCCTTATGTTGTGGTGCGCCCCCCCGCCCCCCAGCCATTACATTGTTTTCATTGCTACTTCATAGTTGTAATTTTGCTACTGCTATGAATCAGGCGACCCCTGTGAAAGGGTCATTTGACCCCCAAAGGGGTCAATACCCACAGGTTGAGAACCGCCGTTATAGTTTGTATAGTGAGCTCTACCTGAGGCAGGTGAGTCATGAAAAGCCTGGTGCATTTAGTTCCTTTAGGCCTTTGGTGTTTCAAAGTCACTGGTGGTTCTAAGTTAAATATTGGTCTTCTAACCAAGAGCTCTGCAGTTTGAGACCAGGAGCTGTTCACAGGATTTTTTGTTCTTGTAAAGATTTACTTCCAGGAAACCCATTGGGTCAGTCCATTTTGCTCCTATAGTGTCAATATGAGTCAACATTACTCAACAGCAGTGTTTTTTCTCCCATGTGTTTCGGGATTCCAAAGTCCTGAGAAGTCATGGAGGAGAGTACAAAGTAAGCAAACAGGCCACATTATATCAACTTTATTGGTAATGAAACTTTCATTTTCCCTAGCTCTTGGATAAGCACAAGAATACAGAGAGCATGGTAGAACTTCTTGAGTTGTATCAGATGGAGGATGACGCCTACAGCAGCCTTGCGGAAGCCACAACTGAACTCTACCAGTATTTACTTCAGCCATTCCGCGACATGAGAGAACTTGCCATGCTACGAAGGCAGCAGATCAAGGTATTATTATTCATTCAAACCCAAATAGTTAATGAAGTGTTTCAGAGTTTTCAGCCTGGCTGTATTAATACATGTCTTCTCCTCCCACCCCCGCCTTAACTAATGAATCAGGACACAGGATAAGATAAACTTAATGTCAAGATTGATGCACTCTCCTTTATTATTAATAATTTTGAAAAACATTGGGTTGCCAATTTTATATCATACACCTGACATTTTGTTTAAAATATTATGTAATTCAAACAAGACGTGTGAGACATTGCATTTCCACCAAATCTTTGCATTATAGCTAAACCCTAACACCCATGATCTATGAATTTTTCCTTATGTAAATACAGTACGTATTGGGTATCAGCATTGATAGCAAATTGATTGAACCTACTTTTCAGACTATTGGCCACTGGCATCATTAGCCATGGAGGTGAGTTCATTTCCAGATCTTAAGGGTAACTAAGGGGCATAGTCATGGCCATGACCAGTCTCAAATAACCAACCCGTAAGTGTGGCCTTTTTATGATTTTGAGTTTGTTCCACTTTTATCGTCCACTCTATCCAGGACCATCTAGCGCAGCGGTTTTAACCATAGGTCGTGAACACAAGGGTCACCCGATTCATAACAGTAGCAAGATTACAGTTATGAAGTAGCAATGAAAATAATTTTATTGTTCGGGGGTGGGGTGGTGGTCAACACAACATGAGGAACTATATTAAAGGATTGTGGCATTAGAAAGGTTGAGAACCACTGATCTAGTGTGATCTTTTCAGAGCAGTTTGGCTCATGAATTTTCAACCTTTATAAGCTAAGGAAAAAAGAGCAAGTAAAACCTAAAATTAAGTACTTGTAAAAAAATTATTTTTTGAGGTATGGAAATAATTAAACTAAAAAGGAGACGAGAATAGGGAAAATATGGTTGCACACATTTTTTAATCAAAGAAGTTTTCAATTTCTAGCCAAGTTGATCACAAAAAGAAGTACACATTATCAAAATCAGGAACAAAAATATATACACCACCACTACAGATGCTACTGATGTTGGCAGATTAGTAAGAGCATATGAACAACTCTGTGCACGTACATTCTAAAATGAAGGCAAAAGGGACATCATTCTTAGAAAAATGCACGTAATTAAAACATTCAAGGAGAAATGGAACATTTTAAATAGCCTTCTGTATAATAACAAATTGAATTTATAATTTAAAACCTTCTAAAAAATAAAGCTTTTCAGGCCCACACGACACCATTGAAAGATTATACCAAGCATTTAGGAAGAAATACCAATTCCTACATGGAAGAAGCACACCAGCTTGTGTGATCACGAGGTGTCTAAGGGATCAGGTATCAGGCATCAAAGAACAAAAAAATCAAATAATTGTGAATGAGGGGCAGTCCAGATTGGGGACCCAAGACCCATCTGTAGGCAACTGGAAATCCCCTTACAGAAGGGTCGCTGGGAGGAGACTATTTTGAGCAAATATTTTGAAACTAATGATGGCAACAAATGTGCTTAACACAATAGATGTATGCATGGATTGTGATAGAGTTGTGTGAGCCCCCAATAAAATGATTAAAAATAATAATACCAATTGTACACAAACTCATTCAGAAAACAGGAGAGAACTCTTCCCAACTCTTTTATGAACCCAGGAGTATCCGAATACCAAAATTAAATGAAGACATTATGGAAAAAAATATCCCTGATGAATGTAAATAAAATAATCTTGAATAAAATACAGTCAAAATGAGTAAACTAAGTGCCATCAAGTGAGTTCTGATTCAGAGCAACCCTATAGGACAGTGTAGGACTGCCTGTGTGGATTTCTGTAGCTCTTTACAGAAGTAGAAAGCCTCATCTTTCACCCACAGAGTACTTGGTGGTTTTGAACTGCTGAGCTAGCAGTCAGCAACCCATTGCATTACCCACTTTTTTTTTTTTTTAATTTTCAAGTAATTTATTTCTAATTATTCATATAAGAAAACTGTATTTGTTTTCTTTTTTTAAAAAATAATTTTATTGGGGACTCATACAACTCTTACCACAATCCGTACATCCACCCAGTGTGTCAAGTACATTTGTTGCCATCATCCTCCTCAAAACATTTGCTTTCCACTTGAGCCCTTGATATGAGCTCCTCACTTTCCCCCTCCTTCCTACCCTCCTGCACGAACCCTTTACCAATGTTAAAATCTGGTCACCTTAGCCTACATGGGCACCTTTCTCTGGTGCTCAGCCTCTCAAACGCTGGGCCCCTGGAACTGTGCTTTGCTCAGGTAATGTTACCAAGGTTTTTCAATGCTTCCAATACATTTCTTAAAGCACATTCTACTCTGCCATAAGCTTCAGCTGAAAGGTGCTCCACTCTGGTTCTGTGTGTCAGCAAACTTAAGGGTGCTCAACTTTCTCATTTCACTGGCCAAGAGCCCACCAATCTATATCATGCTTTTGATACCGTTATCGCTTCTCTACCACATCTCTGACATCATAGCTCTATTGGATAAAAGAGGGTCCATGTGCAGCAATCTCCAGTTCCTGAGATGGTTCATTGTAAATCAAGTGGGATGACAAAGCGGACAAATTATGCTAGAGCTCCGTACATCCTGTTTGCATGGTCTCACCTCATATGGGTACCTTATTTACCTTATTACGTACTATATGCCTTATTGTTTATTGTCCAATCACTGGTAGGCCACAAGCACCTCATACCTGGATAGTTCTACTCAGTTCATAAGAACAATTATGAGAATGGCACAGGACTAGGCAGTATGTCGCTCTGTTGTATGTAGGATCAGCGTGGGTCATAACTGACTGGATAGCACCTAACACCAACAGCCCATCCAGTCTCATAGAGACCTTATAGGACAGGATAGAATTGCTCCAGTGGGTTGCTGAGACTGTAACTCTGTGTGGGAATTAGAAGCCTCATCTTTCTCCGTTGGAGCAGCTGGTGATTTCGAACTTCTGACCTTGCAGTTAACAGTCCAACTCCTAACCACTGTGCCACCAGCGCGCTCTCCTTATTATACAAAGGGGCTTCAAAAAAAGTTCATGGGGAAATTGAATTAAGAAAGAAACAAAAACAAACTTAGTGACATTGAGTTGATTCTGACCCAAAATTAAAGATAATAGAAGATAATAGCATTTACCCTTAATTTTTTGACACCCCCCTCCAAAAGAATCTATTTTTTACCAAGATTCTAAGAGAATCTATTAGAAACACCTGGGAGGTCTTGTTAAAATGTAGATTCTGATTCAATTTATCTGTGGTAAAAAGGCAAATGCTCAGCTAGCTACAGCTCAGCCTGGACTCAAGCAGTTCAAAGCCTTGGTGCCTCTGCTTGGAAACCACTGTAGTATGTGAACTGGGAGCTATCTAGTGCTAGCACTGTTATTTATTCTCCTAACTGACCTATTTTCCATGTCCCCCTTTTGTTTCCTTGCCTTTAGATTTCTCTCACCATCTTTAAAAGCAGTGGGGTGGGAGGGCATCACTTAACACTCTTGCTTTGATGATTAAAAGAAGTTTTAGTAAGTACTGCTTTGAATATAAAAGTACACTAATAACTGCCAAATTATGCAGTGCTGTTAAATCTTTCAAGAGTCAGGTGACTCCTTGGCCCGGAACTTTGCCTTATGGATACTACTACATGAGTATATTAATAAATTTATCTTGGCATTAGTTTTATCAAATAATCTGAGTCATACTAACAAATCAGGAATATTATCTGTAAGTTTCTCACATGAAATCCAGTATCAAAGCAAGTGGTGTGCTTTATTATAAAAAGATTCCATGCCAAGAAATCTGTATTTATAAACCTGTCTTGCTATCCTGACACTTTTTTCCACATTCAAAACAGGCACTGTGTTCTTTCTAGGCCTGAAATTGAAAACAGAGGTGTCATTGTTTTTAGAACATGATTCAGCTGACCAAAGCCATCTTCAAAATTGCCAAGTTAGGAAAAGAATTTAGTATCCTAGCTTAACGTCTTAGATACAGTAAACTATAAATAAGTTCTTTAGCAATCAGCTGCATTTTGGCTCCTGAGTTTCAGAAGTCCGTTACGAGAAGGAAAGCATACAAAACATGCTGTATTCTGTATACTTCATTGTATAATGGCTACACGAGGATAGATACTTTGCCATCAGCAAAGTATAAATTATCTTCCAATTGCCAGAGGATCTGTTTACTTTTTTTCTTCAAAATGCGCTGATGCATGTTCTGGCTTTCTGCTGGTAAATAAATGGTGTAGTATTTAACCGAGCAATTAATTGAAAACAATTTTTATCTTAATGTTCTGAAGTAAAATTTTGAACTTTTAACACTGAGTGTTCAGTTTATTACAAATATGTTCACTTTGGAGCAGAATAACCACATTCATTTAATCAAAAATTAAATATAAAGGATTGTAAGTTAGGTATAAAAATGCTACCTAGATAAGGGAAAAAGGCAAGGAGGTGACTGCCAGCTATCTCCCAGATGGCAGCCAAAAAACCACAACTACCACTCCCAGGGCTGGATGTACAGAGGGAAGGCTTTGGACATATTAAAACTTCGAGGAGGAACCCTGTGGAGGAGAAACTCAGTTTGTGAGGAGGAGGCATAATCTGCTGGTGTTGATTCTGATTCTGTCAGAGCTTGTAGAGGGAACCCTGGTCTCTAGCACACTGGTTGTGAATCTGAGAAGGGCTGGCTCTTCAAGGTTGAGAAAACATCAAACAGGATTCTTTTAACTGCTTCAAGGAAAGAACTGTGGATATTGGGTGAAGAACGGAAGGTGGGATGGTGTTTACAGAAATGCTAGGCAGGTGGGAAATTTGAATATCGTCCTCAAGGCTTGGTGGACCAGGATGTGCTCTGATAAGACATGCCCCTCTCCAGGAGCTGCAGATTCAGTGCTGTCCTCTGAAATAAATTCTTCGGGGGTGGGGGTGGGGGCAGGTACCTGTCCAAGTAGTTGGGATTGGGGCCGGCCCCTCAGGCCTCTCCACTGATTCCCTACTCCATGCGGCCTGTTGCATTCACATTCAACCCAGTGCTCCAAGTCTCGTCCCACTTTTTCTGTGGAGATATAAACAATACCCTCTCCTTGGGTTGGCTATTTCCCTGTTCCCCCACTACCCATTTCTTTTTTGTCCCTTCCCCCGCTCCTCTTTAGTTGGCTATCATATGTATCCCTGGGTTTGGTCGGGCCAGTGAATTATTTACATGCCTCTTCTAGCCAAAGTCTCCTACTCCCACCTGTGACCCGCCCCCCCTTCCTGCATGGTCTTGTAAAAAGTTGAGGGAAGATACTGATAGGATACACTTGTGAGTCATTGCAAACAGGATTCCCTGAAATGCCGTCCTGCTGCATATAACATGAGCCCTCTGAGAAGCAGAAAGCGCAATTTTGTTACTAGCAAGAGGAGGAGTGGAACATGTCCTCTGGACCCAAGATGCCAGTGCAGTGAACCTCCTGGATCCAGAAGACAGCTGTGGCATCAGAGGAGCAGCAGCAGAACCAGGAGGCAGAGCATGGAACAGAGTAGTGGGCTTCACAGACCAGAGAGCAGGTTTGCTGACCCTTAGAGCTTGAACGGAATGCTTCTGGGTTGAGCCTTCTGGTGCAATAGTATGCCCCCTTGTGCATTAATTAGCAGAACTGAAAGAACTTTGTAACGTGTTTAGAAACAACTACCCTGACCATTTCTCACTGGCATTATTAAACTCACTGCCGTTGAATCTTTGCTCTGGGTCTCCCTGTGGGTTTCCAATAGTAGTCGTTTATGGGAGTAGAAAACCCAGTGTTTCTTGCACATTGGCATTATTACAGCCTGTTAAATTCTTAACCCTTTAATCAAATCATGAATTTTGCTTATATAGCCGTTGCAGTGGATATTAGAACCTAGAGATCAAGTAGAGAATACAAATTAAAACAATACAGATACTGCAACGTAAAATTGAGGGTATAATAATCATCGGAGAACTTTAAAAAAAAGAACCCCAGTCAAAATAAATTTATCATGAACTCAAACCACCGCTGCTGTTTTTTTGTTTTTGTTTTATTTGTTCACTCAGCAGTTTTTGGGTTTTTAAATAGTTCCAGAAACGATAGTTTTGTTTCTTAACTACAAAGGGAGTCACTTGTGTACTGATCATATCTCCCTTCCTCCCCCACACACTGGAAAAAGAGGTAACTCTTTCTCTTTTGTTTCTTGCTGACCTCATGTGAACACATGAGCTCATTGTTTGCTTGGTAGACACATTAAACCTGTGAGATAATGTTTCTTCAATTTATCTGGTTGGTATGGCTTGTGAACCTAAGAGGTGAACATATTTTTTCCCTTGTTTGTAATTATAAAGGCAATATGTGTTCAATAATGAAAATCTGGAAATTGAGGTTTTAAACAGGAAATAGTCACACCACAATCCATGGCATCAGTAGTACATTTTGTATTAAGCTATTAAAAAACTTGATTATTATTATTATTATTACATGGACTTATTTTTTGAGTGTACCATAATCTATTATTAGATATCCAGGATCTATTTTTTTCTTTATTTCCAACAATGTTGCAGTGAACATCATTGGTTATTACTTTTTGTTAAGGACTGAATTGTGTCCTAGTATGTGTTGTGAATCCAGGCCCATGTATATCAGTATAGTTTGTGTTTGCTGTAATAAAATTGGAATATTAGGCACAGAGAAGTGAGCAGACATGTGGAGAGATAAATGTGTCAAGCAATTGAAGATTAAAAGTTGAAGAGACAGAATCAATAGAAAAATGCCTTTTCTGAGAGCCTGTGCTTCATTATAGTCCCGCCACTAATATATGAGTATGTATCCTTTTAATCATGGTCATATCAGTCTTGGAAAATCCTGTTTTAAGTGTTAGAGTATTTCTATGTAATTTTTTGTCCCATCACCCAGAAATACTGCTTTATGTCTTTGCTTCTCTTTCCTGAACCAACTTAACTAACGTATATACTCAAGTATAAGCTGACCCGAATATCAGCCGAGGCACCTAATTTTACCACAAAAACTGCATTAAAAAATGTGCTGGAAAACTCTGCTTACACACGAGTGAGTATATACAGTACTCTTGTGCCTCTTTCCTTATAGAGGAAGAGAGATCATCAATTCCTTCATCTTTCCTTTGCCAAACTCAACATCTGCATTTCTTTGTGCTCATGGACTAAGTGTCCCTTATGTACCATGAGCAGATCTTCCTTTCTCAACACTTGGGCACTTTCCTCCTCCAATTGGCCCCATCTCCTTCCTGCATCTGTCTTCTTATCTGATGGTTGCTTTCCCTTATCACTCCATCAAGTCTGATCTTCTATTAAAAAAATTTTTTTTTAAAAGACCCTCTTCAACCCAATATCCTTTTCTAATTTTGCTTTCCCCCTTTTAATACAAAATTACTGATTTTCTTAGAAACTATTTACACACAGTGCTTACATCTTCTCATCTTCGTTCATTTCAGTCATTCAAGATATATTTTGTTCATCTTTTTTCATTAAGAACAAATAAAATTCAAATCTTCCAATTGTTCAATTGCTGTGTGCAACTGAAAAGCCAAAGAACTTATATTTAACAACAAAAAAACATGTTAACTGAATATGTTGTCTCTGAACCTTGTGTACTTACAAAGGAGAAGCATTCAGTATTTGTAAATTCAAAAAATAAAATTTAATGTAAAGAAAAAGTGTGTTTCATGCTGAAGCTACAGGTAAAGAGGGACCTCAATGTCAAATATAATTTGTAGAGACACATTAAGTCTTAAACAAGACCAAGATGGCATCAGGATGAGGGAAACCATCACCAAAGATCATAATGGTGTCCATGGATTCACAGAAACATGGCCACTTAAACAGGACATGCAGAACATAGCAAACTGTCACAAAATCATGATCTGGTGGAGTGCCGATACATCACAGTTGCAACTGGGGCTATACGCTTGTGTATTAGAAAGTCTTCAAGATAGGGCCAGGATCTTCCAACCAAAGCAGTGTAAATCTTGCCTAGTTACATCAAGAGCACATCCAGACAAGTTCCTGAGAGTGACTAGGAATGTCATAGCAATCTGTTTTCAAACACACTGCTCGAGGGTAAAGCTTTTCATGTGGCCGGCCAGTGGTCAGAACTTCATAGAAGTTGAACCTATGTCTCAAACTCACTACTGTTGAGTAATTTTGACTCAATAAATGGATTTAGGGCTCCCTATATAAGCCACAGCCTTCCACAAATCTGGTGCTCTAAAAATACAGTAGCTTATAACGAGTCAGGGAAGACGTCCATGAAATAGTAATTGAGCTGAGATCTAAAGGTAGTATGAGAGTTAACAGGCATAGGGAGCTTATCCAGAACTCTAGAACTGTTAACATGTTTAATGATCTTCATGCAGTTTGGTCCCAAGGATGGTAGTCATCATCCTTCACCTCTAAGTTGCATTTGACAAAGTTGCCTGCTCCTCAATCTTGCTGCTTCTGGAACTGTCCGAACCCACCAACTGCGTTATCTAAGAGAAAGGTGCCACCATCTGCTTTGGAAAGAAGCCTCAGGAACCCTGCGGGCCAATTCTGTTGTTAAGTTTGATGGTACCAGTTATTTATTTGGAGTTCTTTTGCTCATGCTTTTGGTGTTGCACATAAGAAATAATTCACTATTAAATCCAGGGTCAAAAAGTTTTGCCTGTATGTTTTCCTCCTAAAAATTTTATGAATTTGGCTCCTGAAATTTAGATCAGTGAGATCCATTCTTGGAGCTCATTTTTTAATATGGTATGAGGTTCCAGTATCATTCTTTGACATGTAGAAATCTGGTCATCCCAGCAACATTTTTTGAAGAGACTCTTCTTCCTCCATTGAATGGACCTGATAATCCTTGTCCAAAATCATTTGGTTGTAGATGCATGATTTGATATCCAGAGTCTCAGTTTTGTGATCTATATGTTGATCTGTATGACATCACACGGTTTTGATTACTTGAGTTTTGAAACTGGAAAATGTGACTAACTTTGTCCTTTTTTTTAATTATTAAAAGATCATTTTATTGGAGACTCTTACAACTCTTGTTACAATCCATACATTGATTGCATCAGGCATGTTTGTACATGTTGCCTTCATTCTTGCCCCACCCCCCCAGCAGCCCCTCCCCCACCCCAGCCTTCCCCTCCCCACCTTTATTCTTTTCTATACATTTACTTTCTATTGAGCCCTTGGTATCAGCTCCCCCCCCCCCCCATAATGCCCTAAAGATTATAAATTATTATTTTCAAAAAAGGGAGATGCCAACCGCTGTCTCCTGTCCCCCATGTTTTCTGTTGTTGTTCTCCCTGTTGAGGGGTGCATGGTTATGTGTTGATTATTGAGATTGGTCCCCAGTTCCTCTTTTCTCCCTTTTTCCCCTTCCCCCCTACCCTTCTTGTATCACTATCCCACTCCTGTTCCTGGATTCTGTGTGTCGTGAGCCCCCATCTCTTATACCTGTGTAAATCATCCAGGTTAGTCGGAATTGGGAAGCAACACTGGGGTAATGATAGTTAGTGGTGAGGAAGCCTCAAGGAGCCAGAGGAATGTTGTGTGTTTCATCGATGCTTTACTGCACCCTGGTTGACTCATCCCTTCCCTGTGGCTCCTCTGTTGGAGGATTGATCCATTATCTACAGATGGGCTTTGGGTCTCTGCTCCAACATCCCACATTCTCAACAATATTTTTTTGTTTGTTATGTGTATTCTGATGCCTATTACCAGGGCCTGATGACTCCTCATAATCAGACTGGCGGTGTGCTTCTTACATGTGGACTTGTTGCTTCTCTGCTGAGTGGCCACTTGTTTAAACTTCAGGCCTTTAAGACCCCAGACACTATATCTTTTAATAGCGGGGCACCATCTGCCTTCTTCACATTTTCTTATGCACCTGTTTTGTCTTCAGCTTCCTTTTACCTTCCTCCTGCCCCACCACCACTTTCCCCCTATTTCTACCTCTTGGTTTCTTCTTCTTAGCTAGTTTGCTGTTGCCCCGAACACACACACACACACACACACACACACACACACACACACACAC
>NW_022111373.1:71752065-71753260 GCF_000313985.2 Echinops telfairi | reverse complement strand
AAGGCCTGGTGGGCCAGGATGTGCTCCAGTCTCTCCTCCTCCCCCGTCATCTGCTCCTGTGTGCTCTGGTCAGATATATCCCTCTCCCAAAGCTGCAGATTCAGTGCCATCCTTTGAGATAAATTCTTCTTGGGGGAGGGGCAGGCATCCACTTAGTATTTGGGACTGGGGCCAGCCCCACACTTTGGGTAGTATTGCCGTCTTAGCAATATTAAGTATTTTGTCATGAAAATAGATGTTTTTCCACTTTTATGTCTTTATTTTTTTCTATGTAATTTTGTAGTTTTCAGCATATAAGTCTTTTTTAACTCCTTGATTATATTTCTCAGTACTTTTTTTTCTTTTGGATGCTACTGTCATGGCAACTGTTAATCTCATTTCCTTTTCAGATTGTTCATTGCTTGTGTATAGAAATAGTTGACTGTTTCTTTGGTCTTGTGCCTCGGAAATGAAGTAACCCATTCATTGTAGTAGCTTTCTTGTGGACTCCATGGGATTTTCTACATATAGAATTATGCACTCTGAAAATAGAGATAGTTCCAGTGCTTTATTTCCATTTCGGATGGCTTTCACCCTTTTCTTGATGACTTTTTTTATACATGAAAATTTTTTTTATAAAGCTCCACTTATGTTGTTGTCACAAGTTGTACCCAGTAACATACATTTATAATCTTACTAAAAGAAAAATCTTACTGTATTTTTTAATCACAGAAGGTAAAAGAAAGTTACCCAACCCATTGCGTGAAGTCAAATCCAAGTCTTAGGGACGCTGTAAGACAAGTAGAACTCTGACCCATAGGGTTTTTAGGGCTGTCCATCTCCACCAAAGCAGACAGTCACATCTTTCTTGTGCAAATAGTTGTGTTGTTGTTGTTAGATACCACTGAGTTGGTTCTGGTGGCACCACACAGTAGCCACCACAGTAAGGCAAAGTGAAGGACAAGTGGTGGAAATAAGAGCTCTAGAACTACATAATGTAACTTTGCTCATGATAACCTTTACTAGAGAACTGAGATAACTAGGAACTCACATAACTGAGTTACAATTCACTGTCCTTTTAGTTCAACCCGAAGAATTGTTCTTAGTATTTCTAGTAGAACAAGTCTTGTGGTAAGGAAGTTCCTCAGGTTTTGTTTATCTAGGGATGTCTTAATTTCCTATCTGTACCAGTGTACATCCTCTGGTCTAGCCAGAC
>NW_022111373.1:71716867-71750990 GCF_000313985.2 Echinops telfairi | reverse complement strand
AATTCCCCAGGGAATGATGAGGGTGGACATTGGAGACAGGGCATGGTGCCCCAACAGGCTAGACTGGAGTCTGTAATTCTTTACTAGAGTAGAAAGCCCAGTATTTCTCCCTGGGAGCTGAGCTGCTGGTGGTTTCAAACTGCTGACCATGGATTGGGGCCCAATGGGTAACACCAGGCTACCTTGGCTCCTTTTCTCCTCCTCCTCTCCAATGCTTGTAAAATGTGTAAGTTGAACTACTTGATAGTGTGCCCTAGTCTCCGCTTTACTTCGTATTTTTCTGTTCTTCAATATCCGATTCCTTCTTTCCTCTGCTTCCTCAATCAAATAAACCTGTTTTTGAGCCCCACACCCCTTCATGGATTTTCCATTTCTGTTACACTTTTCCAGTTCAGAATTTCCTTATGGTTCCTTTTTATAATTTCTGTTTCTTCACTACGATTCCCCTTTTATTCATGCACTATTTCCCTTTAGTTTTTTTGCTCATGTTTTTCTTTAGACCATGAGTATATTTAACGATGCCTGTCTTCTCAGCCATGGTTTCTGTTTTTGTTTTGCTCATTTAAGTAGGCCATACTTTCCAATTTCTCTATGCCTTGAAATTTTTTTTGAAAATAGGACTCTTCAATATTTATAATATGGTATCTCTAGAAATATTTTCTTACTATTACTTAGGGTTTTCCCCCTTTAAAATTTCTTGATTGACAGATGATGTGAGTTTTAAAATAAAGTATGGGTTCCTTCGCATGGAAGGGAGATGAAGAATTCTTCTCCCATGAAGAATTACAGTATTGGAAATCCAAAGAGGTAGTTTACCTCTATCTTGTAGGGTCACTATGGGTTGGAATTGACCTGATTACATTGAATGAGCATTCTTTGGTGTATGTGGTTCCTGAAGTATGTTCATTTAACATGTTCAGCTAGTATTTTGGAAAATATTTTGAAAGTTAGGAATTTGAAAAAGAAGAAAAAATAAGATAAAATTAAAACAAAGAGTAGAGAAATTATACCTCTCTAAGTATTTGCAGATTGGCTCTGTAATGAGACCCTTCTTCAGTACTTAACCATCTTCTACTCTAGAGATCAGCCCAAGGTAAAAACTTAAGGCAGTGGTACTCACCCTTCCTAATGCCACGACCCTTTAGTACAGTTCTTCATATTGTGGTGACCCCCCCCCCCCAACTATAACATTATTTTTGTTGTTAATTCATAACTGTAATTTTGCTACTGTTTTGAATTAGGTGACCCCTGTGAAAGGGTTGTCCGACCTCAAAGGGGTCGTGACCCACAGGTTGAGAACCGCTGGCTTAGGGTTTTCTTGGGTCTTCTAAGCATGCAATTTACCCTGATGAGTGTAGCTTTCTAACTTCTCCTGTGTATATGACATTTTTTTTGCATGTTCTAAAGGAAACTTTGTCCTTTGTTTTTAATTAATTTATGTATTTCAATTTCCCCTTTAGTCCTTCAGAGGTATCTTGTATGGCTCAGTTGCACTCTTGTCCCAGGTGGATAGTGTTTTAGGCAATGCTTATACCCTACTTATACCCTACATGACATTGAAGATGGATGAATGAAACAAAGACAAAAGCCTTCAGTCTCTTATCCTTCTCACAGATGTAAAAACAGAGAAACTCCTTACTTTGTAAATAAGTTCAGATCTTCTCTGTCCTCTCTGGAACCAGGGATCCCTGTTGGAAGTATGGGCTGCTGTCTTCAGGTCCACCACTAGACTATGGGGAGGTTAGGGTGTGCACAAGTAAAAAATGCTTTCCTGCTGTTTTTCAGTTGCCTTTTCTTGAATCAGCATTCTTGTTATCTGTCTCTAATAAGGATTCGCACCCTGAAGAAGCAGAGCCAAGGTGACACCAGAATGGAGACCAACAGCAACACAGGCTGTCTTGATAATGACCCATTTGAAATCAGGATTCAAACCATGGGGAGTCATGTACAAATGCTTTACATTAACTTGGGTTTCTGAATAATCATGTGACGTAATTGTTGACTATGAGCAAGTAGACAGAACAATATAGTCTTCGGCCAGACACAGGATGTCTCTGTTGACTAATCAGATAGCAAAAATTAGCATCTCGAGTTGATTCTGCGAGTTATCTGGAGGTTCCCTCTGAGCAATGCAGCAAGTTATAAAAATCCCCAAGAGACTGGGGTGGTGATGGTTGTGGGGTGTTTTGGGTGGGGAGACAAAGAAAACTTGGTGTGAATTAGGCTAACTACAAGAGAATTGGGATACATTCTGTGAGCAATGCAGCAAGTTATAAAAATCCCTGAGACTGAGAGGTAGGGGGAGGGGTGTGTGTGTGTGTGTGTGTGTGTGTGTGTGTGTGTGTGTATTTTGGGTGAGAGACAAAGAGAACTTGGTGTGAATTAGGCTAACTATAGCAAGAGAATTAGGATACATTCTCGTGGTTATAAATCTTTTGATTATCCAGAATACTAAAAAAGTTGGTTCTAAGAGTTTTTGTCTCCCCCCACCCAAAATAATATATCTTTATAGGGAACAAGAATGTGGAGCTTCTTATTCTACCAACTCACTTCTCCCTGTTTAATTTTCAACTTGCCTTGGTCTTTTGTTTTAGTTGTTATTTCTAAATATTACATAGTTAGGGTTTTTACCTGTGATTTTTATGCAGAGTATTTTGGCATGCAGTCTGGTTTTTAATATACTATCGGTGTTTAAATCTGAGTTTTCAGCCCTTTAACATCAGTTATTTAACGAGTATTTTATTTGTGCAAATCATAACCTTGAAAGTGTACTTTGCAAAAAGGAGGGGGGAAATTCATGTTATTCCTGCACCCCAAAGTAACCATTTTGGTATGTGGGGCTACTATATGCTTTGCAAGAGTATTTTCATATTTATGTCTATGAAATTATTCTAAAAACAAGAAGGAGCTTAAAAATATTTTACAAAATCACAGGAATCTTTATTTTAAAGAAAAATATCAAAATGTGAAGCTGCCGTTTCTCAACATCTCCATTTGGGTCAATACACCGAGAGACAGTGTTTCCATATATCTAATATTTCACGAGAGAATATCTTTCGATTTATAGCACATCAAAATGTTCTCTGACTTTTGGGAGTAAAAAAGTCTGAAGGGGCAAAATGAGGGTTATACGTAAGGTTTTCAACAGGAACATTATTATGATGGGAAATTTCTTGACATAACTTTTCTGACCTTTTTCTCACCAGTGCACTTTTCTGTTTTATCATTTCTTCCTACTAACCCCCCATGATTATGCTGTATCCTTTAAAAAAATCTATAAATATTAACCCCTTTGGGATTCTAAAAAAATTTGCTATGATCTTCAAAGCTGATATCTCTGCCTTGCATCTAACATACACAGCAGATCTCCTCCTGAGAAACAGCAGATCTCCTGAGAAAACGGCACGGACAGAGGACCATATCTGAACTCTTCTGGCTTCCTTATTACCAGAAGACAGAGAGGTCACTCTCTCTTTACCAATTTGACATCATGCAAATCCTCCCATGGCACTCTGGCAACACAGAACTCACAGACAAAACTCAGGATTAAGTGTTCTAGGGAACTTACCAAGGAGGTCACCACAAACCAAGATAGTGTTTTCTCCTTAGCTAACAGCCAAGTCTCTCTCAGGTCCTCAACCACTCAGCCACGTGGTCCCTTGGTTTCTGCCACCCTGATCCAGGAAGTCTTCATACTGGTCTTCACAGTCCCATAGTTTCCACTCTGTTGATCTGTTTCATAGAAGCCTTGGTTGTGGTAGCGGTTACTTGTTGGGCTTCTAACCACAAGGTCAGCAGTTCAAAACTACCAGCAGCTCCTCGGGAGAAAGACAGGACTTCTACCACTGTAAAAAGTTACAGCCCCTGTTCTCTTCTGTAGGGTCTCCTTGCCTTGGCTTCTGGCACTTTTGCTGTATCCCATGGTCTTCATGCCACAGTGTCTGGTGCCCCTAGTTTTGGCAGAGACCTTAAATGAGCTCCATTGTTAGTTCTTTTGATAGTCCTTGGATTTCTCTCTGTGCTTCTGAGATGGCTCTTATACAGAGGAATGGCTTTGATGGAGGTGTGGTTTTTGTCTTTAAGCTGACCATACCCTGAGCAAACAAACGATGTAACTTGGTTCACGCTTTCTACTAAAGTCTAAATTAAATCTTACCAGAACCCTGTCAATTAGCATAGAAGAGAAACCCCCCTGAAATAAGATAATTAGCCATAGGCATAGAGTCTGGAATTTATATCATATAAGGAATTATGGCTAGAAGGGCCATGTGAACTGACTACATCTCACCCATGGAAGCGGCTGATTTGATGGGACCTTTTTTGGTATTACTTTAAGATTAAGATGAGCATTAGAACTTGTTTGCATCCATCAACTAATTGCAGAGACATATTTAGATGTTTTGTTTGGAATAAGCCCATGTGTGTATGAACTGGAACCCTAGTAACAGTGCTTTTTTAACTTACTCTCTTATATGTGTTTATGTGTTCATGTATTACGTAGTAAAGGAAAGGGGATGGATGGAAGAAAAAAGACAACATTTTTCATGTCTTGTATGAACAGAAATCTATGTCAAATATCTTCAACATCACTGATAATTCTCTTTTTTGGGGTAAATTAATGGCTTGGTAGACAAACATCTACAGCAGACTAAGTATTACCTTTGTCTCTTTTAGCACTGACATTCAGTAAATGTTTGAGGAATGAATAAAAGAAAGGAACTTTTTTTCCTTTTTGGTCTCTTAAAGATTTCTATGGAGAATGATTATCTCGGTCCCCGGAGAATTGAGAGTCTTCAAAAAGAAGATGCTGACTGGCAGCGGAAAGCTCACATGGCTGTGCTTTCTATTCAAGATCTTACTGTCAAATATTTTGAAATAACAGCTAAAGCTCAAAAAGGTAAGTAAACTTATCCATGCTGGATATTTTGGACAATGAATGATTGAGTATTTTGTTTTAAGTAGTCTATAAAGATAACTAGCCTGTAGAAATTCAGAACCTGTGACATTTTTGAAGAAAGTTGCTGTACTGTTTTAGGGCAGCCTTACCTTTCTGGTTCATTTCATCCCTACCTGCACTCACTCAAACTCCCCCGCCACCCCACCCCTAGGACCATATAAAAACTTCCATGGCTACTTGATACACAATTTTTTTAAAAAATCATTTTATTAGGGGCTCATACAACTCTTATAATAATCCATACATCCATCCATTGTTGATACACAATTTTCAGTCACTGCTATTCATTTAAAAAAATCTTTTCTAGCACTATTTTGTTTAGCATCATTTTATTTAAGTGCAAGTTTCACTTGCAGCAGTTTGTCTCTTTAGACTGCTGGCCCTGCTTGAAAGTACTGTGCTTTTCTTAATTCCTAATCAGCATTTTCCATTATCATGAAAATAAAATAAATTGACACTTTGATAGATTAAAAAAAGTATTATATTTTTCTATTAATTTTTAGTTACAATACTACTTTACCGAGTCCTGTTGGGGTAGTGGTTATGCGGTGGACACAATCTGCAAGTCAACAGTTTGAAACCGCCACTTGCTTTGTGGGAGAAAGACAGGGCTTTATACTCTGGTAGAGTTAGCGCCTGAAACCCTCAGGGGCAATTCTGCCCTGTTCTGTAGGGTCGCTGTGAGTTGGCATTGACTTGATGGCAGTGAGTTTCGTTTTTTATTATTTTATTTTGTATTTTTATAACGATCATTGGGGACTTTTACAGCTTTTACAACAATCTGTACATCAATTGTATCAAGTATATTTGTACATATTTATGCCATCATTATATTCTAGCATTTACTTTCTATTTGAGCCTTTGGTATTAGCTCTTCTTTTTTCCCTAGCCCACCTGCCCCCACAGATTTGGTTTTTTAAATAATGACTTTGTTTTATGCATCCCCCTTTTTGGGGGGGGGCTAGTTAATGTTATTGGGGTGTGTACTTTTTTGGTTTAATCTGTATGAACCCTAAAGTAGCCCTGGTAGTGTAATGGTAACTTGTTGGTCCGCTAACCACAAGGCCAGCAGTTCTTAACCATGAGCCACACCCAGGGAAAAAGAAGGCTTTCTACTCCCTTTAAAGAGTTACAGTCTCAGAAACCCATAGTGACAGTTCTGTTAGGTCCTTTAGGGCTGTTAAGAGCCAGAATTGACTTGATGGCAGTGAATTTGGTTTGGGGAATGAACTCTAGTTAAAGCTATACATTTATTGTTACTATTTGTAATTCTTTTTTGGGTAATTCTTACAATATTTTGCAAGATTTTTTTAAACCATCAGTTTTTAAGGACAATTTATCCTTTTTCAGTCTTTAAACAGTATTGGTTAATTTGTTGTATTTTTCTGAAGGTTTTTCCCCTACTAGGTAAAGTTTTATATATTTAAATTTTTCTGGACTATTGTTATTGATACGCTCTGTTCTAATGCTAAAATTAGTATAGCTTCATAATGAATTTCAATGTCTATCTCAGCAAGCACTCATTGTTTCAAAATTTTCTTTGTTGTAAATAATTATTTTTCTCTAAAGTATTGCTTTCCTTCATTACTGTAAGGCAGCAGTTCTCAACCTGTGGGTTGCAACCCCACTGAGGGTCAAACGACCCTTTCACAGGGATTGTCCGATTCATAACAGTAGCAAAATTAGCTATGAAGTAGCAACGAAAATAATTTTATGGTTGGGGGTCACCACAATATGAGGAACTGTATTAAAGGATCGCAGTGTGAGGAAGGTTGATAACCACTGCTTTAAGGCATAATTTATTCACTGCTGCCTTTTCATGTTAATGTTGGCGTGGGTGATTTGTACACAGATGCTGGGAAAGCTGTCTAGTCAGGAATATTACGGCTACATTTTATGCTCATTCTGCAGTTTCAGCTTTCAAACCTACTGTGTCACGTATTGTATTTGTCTAAACAGGTGGCATAATTAGCTTTTTTTATGTTCTGTTTTAGGAAATCCAGACTTCTCTTGAGACCTCAGGATTTTATTACTTAGAAGCTATTTTTAAACAGCATAGTATGTTTTAAGTAAACTGTATTATTTACTTACCAAGCCCCTTTTTAGACAGTATAACAATATTAAGAAACACATTTAAATTCACTCAATATTTTAGAGTAAACGCTTTATAAAAATTCAAAAACAAACAATGGTTTGTAATTAACACTTAGTAACAAGCATCAGCACATTATTATTATTACTGCATTATTATGTGAAAGATGTTTCAGAGTATGTAGAAGTGCTTCTTTAAACATTTTATACATAGAAAGGTACATGAAAGACTGTATCCTATAACAAATATTTGGGCAACTGACATTAGATAGGAACTATACCTAACTGTCCAGTCATGCAAATTTGACTTAAAGACATATATATATGTTCCCTAGACAATTTCTTACTCATTTTGCAGAGTCTTTATTCAATTGTTCCCCTAAGAAGTCTTCTCTAACTACTTTGATTACAGTGTTCACACTATACTGTAAAGGTTTACGGCTCCTCGGGACAGAAGATGGGTCCTTATTTTACATATTTTATATATCTTGGGAGAAAGATGGGTTTCTACTCCTGTAAAGAGTTACAGTCTTAGAAACCCACAGGGACAGTTCTACCCCGTCCTATTGGGTCACTACGAGTTGACTTTAACTTAATGGCAGTGAGTTTATTTGGTTTTTTTTTAATATTTTAAAGTTAAAATATTAAAACATAGATAAAACTTCCTAGTCAATGCTAAGTGAAAGAAAAAATAGTTGGCTCATAGTACATAGCTGACAAACAACTCCCTTGTGGGCCATGGCACAGTTGAGAAGTCTAAACAGAGATCATATGACTAGCAAACCTAAAATCTTTATTATTTGGTCCTTTTCTGAAAAAAAGTTGACTCCTGACCTAGAGAAAACTTGAGAAATCTTCTGACAGAATGACCAATAGAAATCAATGACACTGATCAGGAGCAAATGAAGAGGGAAGGAGAGAGAGTGCAGCACATCCTGGTCCACCAAGCCCAGAGGATGGTTTTCCTGCTCGGAGCAGCCAGTGCACAAAGACGACCATAGGACCGCCCCCACCATAAGACACAAGAGTCCCTCACTGACCGATAGTGCTACGAGGGACAACACTGGAGACAGTATGGGGATTGTGTCTGTTCTGACCCTACCGCATCAGGGCAAAACACTAAGCGCGTACAATAGAGCAGCAAGGCTAGCAAAGCAACAAAAACCCCAAGGAATATCAAAAATAGATTTTGGGGCCAGGGTGTTGCACCCCATCAGACTCAAGCACGCATTAAGGTCCACAGATACGGAACTATTTATAGGCTTCTCTTTTTTGCTGTTCGCTTTGTTGTTTTCTTCTGTTGTTTTGTTTTGTCTTGTTTTTGTGCTTTTGTCTTCTGCATGTCTAAGTAGATGAGATAGGCGGAATAATCAACCTAGAGGAGAAAACAACTGGACTGATGGTCCCAGGGGGACATGGGAGAAGGGGAGGCAGGGGAAAGGAAGGAGGGTACCAACAAACCCGGGGACAAGGGAACAACAAGTGATCTAAAATCCATGGTGGAGGAGGGTATGGGATGCCTGGTGGGACTTGATCTAGGGCAATGTAAACAAGAGTAATTACTGAAACCCGAATGAAGGCCCAACATGATAGTGGGATAAAAGGAAAGTAAAAGGAAATAGAGGAAAGAACCAGAAGACAAAGGACATTTACAGAGATCTAAATACAGGCATGTACATAATGTAAATATATTTCTATGTAACAGAAATAGATCCATGTACATATATTTATTTGTTAAGTAGTAAGGCAGCAGACGGACATTGGGCCTTCACTCAAGTACTCCCTAAATGCAAGAACACTCTGCTCTAGTAACCTGGCATTCTGTGATGCTCATCTTCCCTGAAACAATCGGTGAAGACAAAAGGAAAGCTTATGGTGCCCGGCTTTCAAAAGATATAGCGACTGGGGTCTTAAAGGCTTGAAGATAAACAGGCGGCCATCTAGCTTAGAAGCAACAAAGCCCACATGAAAGAAGCGCACCAATCTGTGTGATCATCAGGTGTTGATAGGATTAGGTACCAGGCATCAAAGACCCCAAACTAAAAATCATGTCGAAGTGAATTAGGAGGAGGGTGGAATGGAGACCCAAAATCCCTCTGTAGACACCCCCTTACAGAAGGTCACGAGGAGGCGAGCCAGTTAGGGTGCAATATAGCACCAATGAAAGATAACTTTCCTCTAGTTCTTGAAAGCTTCCTTCCCCCCACTATCATGACCCCAATTCTACTTTACAAATCCCGCTAGACCAGAGGATGTACACTGATACAGATAAGAACTGGTAACACAGGGAATCCAGGACAGATAAGTCCCTCAGGACCAACAATGATAGTAGCAATACCAGGAGGGTAGGTGGATGGTGGGGGGAGAAAGGGGGAACCGATCAAAATGATTGACATATAACCTACTCCCCATCCCCACCACAGGTTGAATAGCAGAAAAGTGGGTGGAGCAAGACAGTGGTCAGTGTAAGACACAAAATAAAAGAACGTTCTACTTTGTCTTCATAGAAGAGTAAAATAGACACTTTTATTTCCTTCATTTTACAAAGCTAGGTGTAACCTAATTTTGATGTAGTCATTTAAAAATCTTTAAACCTTGTCTAAGTTTTATCTATTAGCGATTTAACATGGCACCTTGTAAACAACCAGATTTTTGTTACATATGCTGATGATTATCATAGGATATTAGTGCAGTAGCAAAGTTGATGTCCTTACCATGTGCATGGCCAGCAAATGAAGAGATCTGTTTTAGAGATATTTCAAGAATTCTACATCCATAGAATTATTTCCTTCATTATTTTCTTTATTCCTGCAGATATTTAAAAATAATTGCAATTGAAATAAACAACTAGTAAATGTGGCATCCAGATATGTTGAAAGACAATGTATTGACTAGCATTGGGATGGGTAACAACCTGAGTCTAGTTAGGAAATAGGGGATTCCTAATTATTTGTGATTAATAAATGTTTGTTTATTTACTATAATTGCAAGTTCAGGAAATTTGGTAGTGCTGACAGACTAAGGAATTAATGACCTGGGTATTAGTTAAAACTGTTCTTTCAGGCAACCTTGTCTTGTGTTATTAACAACCCACCCCCCACCCCCATTTCTCGTATATACAGAAGTTGATGGTAATGTATACCTTGCCTATTCTATAGGCTTATTGGACAGATAGTAGAGATAATGTATGGGAAAGTATGTTGAAATTAATATATGAGGGGTTGGGGTGTATGCATGAAGGAAAAAAGGATCAAATAAGTCATTAATTTTCTATATGAGGTGGGGGAGGCATTTTTATAAACCACCACCAAAACACACATGCACAGGCCCGCGTGTGCATACATACACACCTAGTAATTCCCTTCTATAATTCTGTTCATTGACAGAGAAGGAATTGAACCCAAGACTATTTAATGTTGGAATACAACTTTAAATCATAGTGATCTAACTATAGTTCCTGCTATGCTCTACTGTACTAATCTTACACACCGTACAGTGTTTTAACAATGGTCAGTAGCTAACTAACATGAGTAAAATTTTTATTATGTGGTAAAACTAAAATCGACATTCAAAAGAGTTTTTAATATTTATTTACTTATTTAAATCATTTTATTGGGGTTCATACAACTCTTATTAAAACCATCCATTGTGTCAAACACATTTTCTTTCTACTTGAACCCTTGGTATCAGCTCCTCATTTTCCCCTTCCTCCCCGCTCCCCCCTCCCTCATGAACCCTTGATAATTTATAAATTATTATTTTGTCATACACTGTCCAATGTCTCCCATCACCCACTTTTCTGTTGTCCATCCCCCAGGATGGGGGTTATATGTAGATCCTTGCTCCACCCTTCCAGTATCACCGCGCTCACCACTGGTCCTGAAGGGTTCATCTGTCCTGGATTTCTTGTGTTTCCAGTTCCTATCTGTACATCTTCTGGTCTAGCCGGATTTGTAAGGTAGAATTGGGATCATAATAGTGGGAGGAGAGGAAGCCTTTAGGAACTAGAGGAAAGTTGTATGTTTTATTGTTGCTTCACTGCTCCCTTACTGCCTCGTCTCCTCCTCGAGACCCTTCTGTAAGGGGATGTCCAGTTGCCTACAGATGGGCTTTGGGTCCCCACTCTGCACTGCCCTTCATTCTCAATATACAATTTTTTTGTTCTTTGATGCCTGATACCTGATCCCTTCAACCACCACCTCGTGGTCACCCAGACTTCTTCAATGTGGGCTTTGTTGCTTCCCTGTTAGATGGCCGCTTGTTTACCTTCAAGCCTTTAAGGCCCTAGACACTAAAAGAGTATAAATCGAAAATATCATTTATGTATTAACTCTTTAAATGTTATGCAAAAACCATAGAAAAAAACAAAGCTCTTGAGAATGGAAAGTTCTTATCCAGCATAATAAGGAAGGCAGTAGATAACTATTAATAAATCAAGATGTAACATTATTCACTTATGAGGAAACTACCAGAGGTGATTAAAAAGTCGATTCCTTTGAGCAGTAGACTAGGTTTTATGGGTAGACCCGAGGGTGAGAAATTACTGCTCTGTTGTTTGTAGCCATGTTGTTGTTACTAACCTATATAGCTTAAAAAAATTAAGCATGTATTATTATTGTAAAAAAATCACATAAAGATTCCATAAAGATCTGAAGCATAGTTTACTGAAATAAATGTTCTTAGGAAAGACACCAGGGAAGAACTGGTAAGGTATTAGCTGTTTGACTGTTACAATGATATTCTGAGTAATACCTTTATTCAGACAAAATCAAGCCATCCTTCCTCCCTTCCCTTTTTCTTTCCTTTGATTTTCTTTGGAACGCTAACTGATGGTCTCACAGTACAGTCCTGCCCATGTTACTGTGGTTTTCAGTAGATCCTATTGCTCTTGGGTCCCTCCCTTCTACCCACTCCCATCAATTACTATACTTACAATGTAAGGACCTACAATGGTAGGATTTAAAATAGTCCTGACTCCAATTTCATCAATAAATTCAGTAGAAAATACATACCTGCGTAGAATTGCGTTTGTATAGACTTTAGAACAGTGGTTCTCTGTGGGGAGGAAACGAGCCAGTGAGGGTACAGTGTAGCAACGATGAAACATGCAACTTTCCTCTAGTTCCTAAATGCTCCCCCCTCCATCCTCATTATCATGATCCCAATCCTACCTTACAAATCTGGCTAGACCAAAGGATGCACACTGGTACAGATAGGAACTGGAAACACAGGGAATCCAGGACGGATGCTCCCTTCAGGACCAGTGGTGAGAGTGGCGGTAATGGGAGGGTGGGGTGGAAAGGGGGAGCCGATTACAAGTATCTACATATAACCTCCTCCCTAGAAGACGGACAACAGAAAAGTGGGTGAAGGGAGATGTCAGGTAGTGTAAGATATGACAATAATAATTTATAAATTATCAAGGGTTCATGAGGGAGGGGGGATTGAGGGACGGAATGAGGAGCTGATGCCAATGGCTTAAGTGGAGAGCAAATGTTTTGAGAATAATGAGGGCAATTAATGTACGAATGTGCTTTACACAATTGATGTATGTATGGATTGTGATGAGATGTATGAGCCCCTAATAAAATGATTTTTTTAAAAGTGGTTCTCATGATGGGGGGAGTGCGGAGTGGAGATCCAAAGCCCATTAGTAGGCCACTGGAGATCCCCTTGCAGAGGGATCTCGGGGAGGAGATGATCCAGTCAGGGTGCGATGTAACAATGATGAGAAATACAACTTTCCTCTAGCTCCTAAAGGTTTCCTCCCCGCTCCCACTACCATGACTCGAATTCTATCTTGCAAGACTGGCTAGACCAGAGGAGGTACACTGGTACAGATAGGAACTGAAAATACAGGGAATCCAGGACGGATGAGCCCTATAGGACCAGTGGTGTGAGTGGCAAAACCGGGAGGGTAAAGGGAGAATGGGTAGGAAAGAGGGAACCGATTACATGGAACTGTGTGTGACCTCCTCCCTGGGGGACAGACAACTGAAAAGTGGATGAAGGGAGACGTCGGACAGGGCAAGATATGACAAAATACCCATTTATAAACTATCAAGGGCACATGCGGGAGGGGGGAGCGGGAGGGAGGGGAAAAATGAGGACCTAATGTCGGGGGTTTAAATGGAGAGAAAATGTTTTGAGAAACGATGTACAAATGCGCTTTACACAATTGATGTGTGTATGGATTGGGATAACAGTTGCATGAGCCCCTAATAAAATGTTTAAAAAAAAAAAAAGTGGTTCTCAACCTTCCTAACCCAACCATAAAATTATCTTCATTGCTGCTTCATAACTAGTATTCCTACCGTTATTAATCGGACGACTCCTGTGAAAGGGTCATTCGACAACCCCCCAAGGGGTCACGACCCACAGGTTGAGAATTGCTGTTTTAAAAGTTACTAATGCTGGAAAACTGAAAGTGTTTTTAAAATATTTGGGAAAAACTTGTGATAATACAGTTTCATGTTCTGAGGACAGTTATTTAAAATTCTTGCTGAAGACATTAGAATCTAAGATATAGTTGAATTACGTTTTAAAGGTGGTTTTTTAAATTACATTTTAAAGATGTTTTAATTAACTTATCATAGGATAGTGTTTGTATGTTTATTTAAAAGTCATTTCTTAATCTCTTTAAAACTTACTATTAATAGCTGTGTTCGATCGAATGCGAGCAGATCAGAAAAAATTTGGTAAAGCGTCATGGGCAGCAGCCGCTGAGCGTATGGAAAAACTCCAGTATGCGGTTTCCAAGGAGACTTTGCAGATGATGAGAGCTAAAGAAATCTGTTTGGAACAGAGGAAACATGCTCTAAAAGAAGAGGTAACAAAAACCATGAGGCAATATTATGAAAGTTAAGATGAATTAATTTTAATTTGTGTATAAGATTGACCTTTTTCTGAGATTCCGTACATTGTCTATGTGAACTGCTCATGTCAATACTTATTCTGATACCTGTGATATGGGTTGCCAGGTATCTGAGTAGGTTCATCCAATATTTCACCTCAGCCCAGTGTAACTCAGGGTACTGCTATTAGAGATATAGAATTCGGCACCAGAGCCCTTTAAAAAAAATGTTTTGTTCTTGTTTTTCTGGCATTTATTTATAAAGTTCTACTTCCCAGGGAAATTTAGCAAATAATTTAACTGCAAAAGAAAACTCTAGCTCTGACCTTAAAATGAACTCCATGCAAACATTTTATATTCTATATTTGTTGCTGGCATTGATTATATTACAATTAAAGCTACTTTTTGGAACATTCTTTCTTTGTCCTACAGTATGAATGAGAGTTAATAGAGATTTGATCTTTTTCATGTGTTTGGGTTATTTAAACTGGGAAAAGCTGTAGTTTTTATGTGTATTGAAAATTAACTAAGATGATATTTTTAAAATTATTAATTTTTGTTTATGGTAGTATTCTTCATACTACCATTACAGCCCCCAAAGTGCCATTGATGTCCAAGACTATTATTAGGTGTATGACCTTGTTCTTTTACTCTTATACCAATAGTTTTGAAACAGACTACTTAGTTGCTTCTTAATGAAAAGGTTCCCAGAAATCTACAATGGTCACTTCTAGGGACCAGGAGTGAAGACTGATAATTAATAGTGGATGAAGAGTAAAGAACCTGAGAGGGTGTTGAAGGCTGCATGTAGTAAAAATCTGAGGCTTCAGATACAAAAATATCTTTGTTTATAACTCAAAATATTTACAAGATGATTTTAGAATTTTCAAATCAAAGTTTGGGTAGTTTCCCTATGGTTTCATTTTATTCCGTACTTGAAATAATCATTCATATTTTGTTAATAAACCAGTTTGGGGACAAATGAAATCAGCCTGTTAACAACATGTCGTGCAGAGTATTTATAAAACCAAACCCATTTTCCACTTTTTACTTTACCCGGTCTTCAGCTTTCCTCTTTCTATATGGACCCATTGTTACGTAAGGTTGTAAAATTTTAGAGAGGACCAAATAACGTCATTTTTTGCTAAGAGGTTTGAACCTTGCAGCTAGCGGTTCTTTCTTGAGTGCTTCCCTGACAGCACCTCCAGGACGCTGTTGCAAGCCTCCAGAAGACAAAATCGGAATTTCATTTTCCTGGGACGCTTTTTCACATTTTATAACCAAAATCTCTTTGGCAAGGATTTCAGCCCCATCTTGTTTTCCCCTGAGGCATTTCACTGCAGTCTCTAATAATGTGAGTTAACTTGTTACTAGTTGCCTGACATCTTTAAAAATTCTAGAACTTAAAAAAAGTTAAAATACTAACATTTTGACTATAAAATAGCATACTTATCTCAGTTCATCTCATTGGCTAGCTTTGTTCTCACCTGGGAGAGCTGCTGATGGTGCAATTTTTGTCTAAGGTGGTGGAGGAATGGTAAGGCTGTAATCACCCCAAGAGCTTTAGATGATTATCTGTGGGCCCATCCCAATAAAATAATGTTTTAAGTTCTAGGTTGTGTTTGAATTCGTCAAAAGATTTGTTAAGATTGTTAGTCATTCTTGCCATGTTTGTGCCTGTTGTGTATATAATAAGTGTTTTGTGCTTTTCACATAATGTATGTGATGATATACTACACCAGTTTTATTAGCATTAATTTAAAATGACCACATTACTCATGACAAAGACAGGAAGCATGAATTATTAAGTCCATCCCAAGCAAATGCTACGCCTATAAAGGTTTGAAATAAAACACTGCCCTGTGATTTAGTTAGGGGAGACTTGTTCTTTATAAAGAATGCCCGTATGTTTTGCCCCTGAAGTTATTTTAAAACAATATCTTTCTGGCATGACAATAAAACACTTTAAGAGTTGAAAATGAATTTAGTAATAACTGCCACAAGGATAATGCTGAACTGGAAACAATGTTTCTAAATCCTGAAATGGAGAAAAAATTCTAGGCAGACAAAAAGCTATTTCTTTGTGTGTTTCCTCTCTTAACTTTTTCTGCATCTTAGACTGTGTCTGTTTTTGCTCTGTTTAATACCATGAACATCTGTACATCTGCAGCCATATATATCTTAGATCCCAGATTAACCACGGATGTTTAGATTTCACAAAACAACCAAAAGCCAACAAACAAAATAGTTCAAAATGTCAATGGTATTTTAGCCACTAGCATTGAAAGAATTCAGGTGAATTTAAGTAGGTGAAACTACTTCAGTATACTACTCTTCCTCTCCCTGCCCCATGTACAATAAAAACATGGACATGAATCCAACAATGCAAGTAAACCTGTGCTTTCAGACCTGTATTTTAGTCCAGTTTATATTAGATTGTGTGAGTTAAGTAAAAAGAACCATTTGCAACGATTATGTATAATTACATAGGCTTAGGAATCGAATCCGAGAAGTTGGCTTCTATGAAGATGTGGCATCATCATTGGAGGAAGGCTTATTAACAACCTGCGATACGCAGATGACACACCTTGTTTGCTGAAAATGAGGAATTGAAACACTTGCTGGAGATGATCAAAGATTTCTGCCTTCACTATGAATTACAGCTCAATGTCAAGAGAACCAAATTCCTCACAACAAGACCAAGAGGTTACATAATGATAAATGGAGAAAAGGTTCAAGTTGTCAAAGATTTTGTTTTCCTTATATCTGCAATCAATGCTTATGGAAGCAGTAGTCTAGAGATCAAAAGATGGGTTGCATTAGATAAATCTGCATAAGACCTCTTTAGAATATTGAAAAGGAAGGATGTTAGTTACTTTGCGGATGGATGGAGGTGTGCATGACCCAAGCCATGGCATTTTACTTTGTCTCATACATATGCGAAAGTTGGACATTGAATAAGGAAGATCAAAAAGGAATCGATACATTTGAATTGTGTTCGAGAAGAAGATTGGAAGTACCAGGGACTGCTAAAAGGACAAACCAGTCTGTCTTGGAAGAAAGACCTTTGATTTGGTTTGTGGGTACAGCCTCAATAGAAGATAGGTAGTTGAGGTGTTTGTACATGCAGGGTGACTTTACTTTCTCCCTATTAGCAGGGAGGTTGATAAATCTGTTCAATATCTGTACACTAGAATTTTCAAACTCTCTAAAGAGCTACATTCCATTCTAAAGGCTTTAATTTATGTATCTACAAAATTCTATTTTAGCTGAGTTACAAATTGTAGCCATCTGAATTACATCTTAGTAGCAGTTAAATACCCCCCCAAAAAAATACATTAAATATTTAAAGTTCTGCCTTTTACTGTTCCATGTATAATTATCTATTTTAATTCTCAGTAATAATCGTTTATATCTAAAGGCCAAGAACCCACTATTAGAAATTCTTAAAGCTAGTTGTGTTTCAAACATAAGAAATTTTTCAGATTTTAGAACGTTTTTTTGAACATATAATATCAGGGCAATATTTTGGTAAACATGTTTATATTGTATGGGATAAGTATGGAGTGTGTCCTCAAATTCAGAGTCCATTTTGGCTCCAAATGGATGTAAGATCACGCTTTGACACCAAAGAGAATGAACACACACACACACACCCCAAATGGAAGCAAGATCACATTTGACACCAGAGAATTAAAACAAATACACACACACACACACACACACACACACACACACACACACGCAGCTTTTCTGAAATTCAGAATTCCAGATAGTAACCATTGGCTTATATTTGTGCAACTTTGATTGGTGGAACCTCAGTTTTTATACTCAAATTGGTCTGGCACATGAAAAGACTGGTTTTAACTGAAAGCTTATCTTTATGATAGTTTGACCATGCACACCTGAAAACTACCATGTGCCAGCCTTCTGTATGATAGGAATGCCAAGCCAGCTGCACATTCTTTATTTGGCATGTACGTAAAATGAAAATATGTGGAAGTGATTCATACTTCATTTTCCTTCTAAATTTGTTCCCAAATTGCTTTTTATAGTGGAAAGAGCACGCGTAATAAAATTGGGAGAATGGAATTCTGGTTCCAACTTCACTGCTAAGAATGTGGATCACACTGTGGAGTCATAAATTGGTTTGGGATCCCAGTATCCCTATATCTAAAGTACATTTAAGAGGGTAAAAGCTCACACCAGCCTATGCAACCACGAGGTGTCGAAGGGATCAGGTGTAAGGCATCATCAGAACAAAAAATCTTACCATAGTGAATGATGGGGGCAGTGCGGAGTGGAGATCCAAAGCCCATTAGTAGGCCACTGGAGATCCCCTTGCAGAGGGGTCTCGGGGAGGAGATGAGCCAGTCAGGGTGCGATGTAACAACGATGAGAAATACAACTTTCCTCTAGTTCCTAAATGTTTCCTCCCCGCTCCCACTACCATGACTTGAATTCGACCTTGCAAGTCTGGCTAGGCCAGAGGATGTACACTGGTACAGATAGGAACTGAAAACACAGGGAATCCAGGGCAGATGAGCCCTACAGGACCAGTGGTGTGAGTGGCGAAACAGGGAGGATAAAGGGAGAATGGGTAGGAAAGAGGGAACCGATTAAAACTATCAAGGGCTCATGAGGGAGGGGGGAGCGGGGAGGGAGGGGAAAAATGAGGACCTAATGTCGGGGGTTTAAGTGGACAGGAAATGTTTTGAGAATGATGTACAAATGCGCTTTACACAATTGATGTGTGTATGGATTGCGATAACAGTTGTATGAGCCCCTAATAAAATTTTTTTTTTTTTTTTTAAAGGGTAAAAGCTGGACAGACCAAATTCCAAGTGTTCTATGGAACCCTATTCTCTTCTTTTTGAAGCGCTTACCGTACCTCCTGGGCTTCTTTCTTCTGAAGGAAGCACTTCCCTCGGCGATAACAGGCACTTCCATTGTGGCACTTGTCTTCCCTGCAACTGCTCCCATTTCCCGAGAATCCACTCTGATTTCCAATCCCTTAGTACTGTGGCTAGAAAATTGTTCTGAGAAGCTGGAGGCTCATCATTGCCTTATTCTTTTGTTCTCTCAGATCTTGGGATTTAGAAGACCCTTTGCCCATCTCCCTTTGAAATCATTTTGTCTGCTCTTCTGAACTCAGCTAACCCTGGCAGGGCCACCTCTGGACTTGCTTGCTCATTGAGCTAAGGAGTGAACCAGGGCACTCCTTGTAAGGAAATACCTCCTTCCTTCCTCTGCTCGATATTTGATATTGGCTGTTTTTTGGTGCCAGTGAGCACGTGAAGTGTTTTCCAGGCACATGGCTCTGGGTAAGGGTTAGAGTACACTTCTTGCAGTAGAGTGGTCACATTGTAAAAGATATGCCAACAGGAGGCTTTTGATTTCCTCAACTGAAGGAGATTGGCGAGAAGAGACAGATTCAGAGAAGCCTATAGGAAGACTGAGCACAGCAATTTGGTCCCTTCTGGCTGCAGAGAGCTGAAGTAGTTTAAATGGAACCTTATACCTCATATCCCTCTAAATAATGCTACTGGACACTGATCTCAAAGAAAGTATTAGCACTGATATGCTCAAAAGTTATAACTTGACAAATTGTACTTTCTCTCCCCACATAAAGCCTTTTCACATTGGCATTGACCTGTTGCATGCAGTGCCCACAGCATGTGCTTTCCCCTTCCCGGCCCACTGTAATTTATAATTAGTCATATTGACTGTTATGAATTACCACTTGAAATGTTTTTAAAGAGCAGGACCAGTCACTGGTTTTGTAACTTAAAGACTTTGGGTAATATGTTGATATTCAGCAATTTCATGTTTTATTCACCTGTTTATTCTTAAATGTATGCTTTCATCTATTTAGACCTGAGCCTAATTACTGCTTTTCAATTAATTTCTTTGTTAAAGCATTTGAGATTTCCTATAAAGAAAAACATTTTAGTCGTGGAGAGATTATAGACATCTCGAATGTAAAGGAAAGACTAGAAATTTACTCCCTCTATGTGTTGATAGCTTCCGCCACCCTCAATAGACAGATTGTAGCAATACAACAACTCACCATCGTTTGCATCCCTGAGCTGCCCCAGACCGTCACTCAGCATCTCCCTGATATTCTGGTAGCCCCGAATTATGCCTCATGAGCTCATAAACATTGGTCTCATTTTCACTTCTGTTCTGCCTCCACCCCTTTGGTGCTCACTCCCTGGGAAACCACTTGACACCAGAGCTTCCTCACCTATCTTCGTGGGACCCCATAACACACAGGCGGCTGTGTCAGGTGTCTCCTGGAGCTTCAGTGCACAAGCATTTAAACACCTGAGCTGTGAACTATGCTCTTATTTCTTCAGGACTGGTCACTGCTGAGAAGCAGATTGTTGCCTCCCTCCGTGCTTATTGTTTCATCACACCATACAGCAAAGCTTGCACTCATACGGACTCCTGAAAAGCCTTTTCAGCTTCCTCTTAGAGATTCCTTGCTCCGTAGATCCAAATAGGAATCCAGAGAAGTGTTGAGAGTAGCAACCATTGTCTGAAGCATATAACTGTCTCTTCAAGGCCAAACAAATACAGTTCTCATCTAGGATTACCTACTGCTCATGAGATATGCCCAGGAATTTTTTAATCTCACCTTTAATCTCTCCAGAAACACTAACTTGTTCTCCAGCCAGTAGATCTCAGAGGCTAGCCATGGTGTAACCAGGGACCAAAACAGCCCCGGGTGTGTGGAGCTGACCAGACTCTTTCACTCCGGTTATGTGTTGGGCTGCAATTCACTTCACATGGTTTGAAGCTACTAGCCACTCCAGCCGAAGAATTATAGTATCAGAAACTCACAGGGACAGTTTTATCCTGTCATGGGTTTGCTATGAGTCAGTAATGTTTGGATGACAGTGAATTTTGAGATGATTTATCTTTTTCATATGTCTCATGAATATCCATATTCTTACATGAATCTGTATTTTAAAGTGAAATGGAAGCACTCTCTGTTTATGCCAGGAGAATATGAATAATGCATTGTCACCTTAAAGATAGAATGGTGGTTGTGGTTAGGAGCCAGTGAGTCAGCTAAGACTCTTAACAACCCTTTGTATAACAGAAATGTTTTCCTGTCTTGTGCCTCTTCATAACCAGGCCTATGTTTGATGAGCCCATTGTTACAGCAACTTTGCCGATCCATCTCCTTGATGATCTTCCTCCTTTTTTTTTTTTTAACCAACCCTCTACCAAACTCACATGATGTCCTTTTACAGAGACTGTCCTGAGAACATGCCCAAAGTATGCCAGAGGAAATCTCACCATTCTTGTTTTGCTTCAAAGGAGGATCCTGTCTGTATTCTGTTTTTTCTTTTGGCACTCCATGGTATATTCAACATCACAATTTAAATGCATCCATTTGACCTTCCTTATTCATTGTCCAGCTGTCATATGTGTATGAGGCAGTTGGAAATACTGTGGCTTGAGTTGAGCGCACCTTAATCCTCATGGTGACACCGTTGCTTTTTTACACTTTAAAAAGAGGCCTTTGACCAAAGATGAATGCACTATAGCAGTAGTCTCAACCCGTGGGTCGCAACCTCTTTACGGGTCAAACGACACTTTCATTGGGGTTGCCCATTTCATAACAGTATCAAAATTACAGTTATGAGGTAGCAACGAAAATCATTGTATGGTTGGGGGGGGTCACTACAACATGAGGGACTGTATTAAGGGTCGCGGCATAAGGAAGGTGGAGAACCACTGCATTACAGTATACATAAGGAGCCATAGTGATGCACCAGTGAAGCACTCGTGTTTACCTTGTTATTTCCAACTGCTAACTGAAAGGTTGATGGTTTGAACTCTCCACCACCGGCTCCCTGGGAAAATAGACCTGGTGCTCATGTGGATTAACAGCCTTGGAACATCTGTGGGGTAATTCTGTTCTGTCCTTGTTGCTGTTGACAGTTGAGATAACTCACACTGACCTGTAGGACAGAGTAGCTGTGACTCTTTACTGGAGCAAATCTCCAGGTCTTTGCTCCTGTGGAGCAGCTGGAGGGTTGCTGGAGGACAGCAACCTTTCAGATAACAGATGAGTGCTGCACTGGTGACTCCACATCTCTACTACAGTGCATTAATTTTTAGGCAGAAGATCCCATTAAAAGCTCCCACAGAGCAAGCAGCAGATAGGTTCAGAGCACGGACCTGTTGGTGCATAGCCAGGCATTTCACTGGACCATAGGATCACGAGAGTCGTAATTTGCTCAAAGTTATACAAACAGTAGCAACACCAAATTTAGATAAACCTTTTATGGTGGTATTCTTAAATCGTGGTTACCTTGTTATTTCCAAAAACTCAGAAGTTGTTAGTGCTTTCATATCAATTTAAAAATCCTGATTTCTTGCCTACAAGCTTCTTCCTTAGAAGAGCACTTGGTGGGGTTTTTCTGCCCCATTAGTCCTAGTTGGATTCTTTGTTTGCTCCTCTTAACTAGGAATGTTTTTATTTTCATTTTCATTGCAGATGCAGACTTTGCAGGGTGGTACAGAAGCCATAGCCCGACTGGATCAGCTGGAAGCTGATTACTATGATCTGCAACTTCAGTTGTATGAAGTACAGTTTGAAATCTTGAAGTGTGAAGAGTTGCTGTTGACAGCACAACTGGAAAGCATCAAAAGACTTTTATCAGGTAGGGTGTATATAAGTCCATGGAAGATATATAGAGAAAATACTAAGTTACTTACAAATTTCCATTGTCTTTTCATTCTACACCCCACCCCTACCCCCCTTTTAAGCTCCTTCACATACATGGACCTTGGCTGTTTTCTTTCTGTTAAGAGCGAGAAAAAAAGTCTTGTTTTAAAAGAAACTTGTAAAAGTATTCCTGAAGTCAAACAAATGTCCATGAAGTTGAACATTGGAACATTGCCATTTTTGGTTACCTTTGTAAAATGCTTTATAAAGGTTGCTTCAGCCAGAACATGGAATTTTATAAATGAATTATCTGTGGAGTTTTAACATTTATTGAAGGAGTGGAGTCCTGGTGGCGGTGTTGGGCTGCTAACAACAATGTCCACGGTTCAAACTCACCAGCCAAAGAGGAGTCTGTCTGCTTATTGGAGTTGACTCACTGGCAGTGGGTTTTAGTTGAGCATTATGGAGCAATTAGGGTTTCAGCTGCTGCAAGTGTAAGGTTTCAGCAGCAAATGTCTTTGCCTGAGGTTACAAGTGGATTAAACCCACTGCCAGCCAGCAGATAGATGAAGCTCACTGCCATTGAGTTGACTGACTTATCTCTCTTGAACAGGGCAGAATTGCCCCTGTAGGCTTCTGAGAATGTAACTCAAGGTAGCTGGTGGTTTCAAATTGCTGTTCTTGTGGGCAGCTGCCCTCTATACCTCCAGGACCAAGTGGATTAGTTCCGTCCATCTGGTAAACCAAACTACTTGTTGTTGCTTTTATGTAACAGAAAAGCGAGATGAAGTGGTGTATTACGACACTTACGAAAGTATGGAGGCCATGCTGGAGAAGGAGGAGATGGCAGCGTCCATGCTCTCACAAAGAGAAGAGCTGCAGAAACTGCAGCAGAAAACACGCCAGCTGGAAGCAAGACGCGGACGGGTTTCAGCCAAGAAAGCCTACCTCAGAAACAAAAAGGTGCTGTAGGTTAAGCAGCATGAATATATCGTCTTAATTTAAGGTCTTGTTTTTATTGATTCTGTCAAGGATGGGTAACCTGTAGCCTTCGAGCCATGGGTATGAGACTTTGAGGATTAAAATTGAAAAAAATGTAAAAGATATTATTCAGATAATGGTGATTTCATTTGGTAAATATATATTTATTAATCAACTAATTGTTGTGAAGGACAGGATTGGCTCTCTTGTCTCAAAAGTTTGCCAGCTCCTGATCTACACCTAAGAAATTTGTCAGTAAGACTGCATTATAAAGTTGAATATGGGTTACTATTTCCTAATACTCAAGTTATTACCTTAAACATTCTTCACGAATTGCCCTTCACAAGCACATTGGAATAGCCAGTCGTGTTGTACAGCCTATCCCCAGGACCCTGTTTACCACAGCGTTAGCAAGTATGAGCGTTCTCCCAGCTACTACAACCCTAGCTCCTTCACGCCAAGTCAGCAGTGTTCAACCTGTGGGTCGTGACATGGTCACCCGATTCATAACAGTAGCATAATTACAGTTATGAAATAGCAATGAAAATAATTCTCAGAGAGAACTCGTGAGTTTTCAAGTCTGAATAGAGTTTTGCTGGAGTTAAGGACTTGAAGGGAATTTCAAGAAGAAAGAATGCTTAGCATCGGCATGAAAGCAGAATAACTTGGTGACACACACGGACTGGGTAAAGCATACTCTGGGGACCGTGTTATGGGAAGTAGTGTATACTTCACTAATAAACCTAAGCTTTACTCTAAAGTAGTGTAAGTTATTGAAAACAGTTAAGCAAAGGGGAAACACGATCAGGTTTGCATTTTAGAAAGATAAAGCAATATAGAGACGAGGTGGAAAAATTATAGTTGGAATATGAGTGGTGTCATTCAGGGTGGGCTGTAAAGGTATGTTAAAGCAATGGCAGGTGGCAGCAGAGAAGGTGAGGGTAGACAAATCTGAGAAGTGCTTTGAGCTGATGCTTTCCAGAAATGAACATCAGTGTGAATCATAGTGAAGAAGAGAAAAGGCATAGAAAATAGCTCTCTGGTTCTTGTGAGTGCCCAGTGGATGGGTGCTAGCCACCAGAATGGAGACCCTAGAAGTAAGATCACATAGGGGATTTAGGTGATGGGCTAAGCCGTAGATTTGCACATAAGGAGTCTCTGGGTTACCTGTAGAAATGGAGACGATACACTAGGCATATACATTTTATGAGTTGATGGGGTGCTCCTAGGAAAAGATGGAGTAAATGATTCTTGTTGCTAGCGACCCTGTTTACAACAGAAGAAAACACTGCCCCATCCTGTGCCATCCTCACACGTGTTCTTATGTTTGAGCCTGTTGTTGCAGCCACTGTGTCAGTCCATTTTGCTGAGGGTCTTCCTCTTTTTATGCCGTCCTTTACTTCACCAAGCACGTCTTTCTCCAGGGCCTGGTCTCCTGACAACATGTCCAAAGTATGTGAAGACTAAGTCTCACCATCTTTGTCTCTAAGAAGCATTCTAATGATTGTTCTTCCACGATATACCTGCTTGTTCATTTGACAGTAAATCATTATTTTAGCTTATTAATATCCAGCTCACACATGCATACGAGGTGACGGGAAATAAAATTGCTTTGGTCAGGCACACCTTAGTCTTCAAAGTAACATCCTTGCTTTTCAACACTTCAACGAGGTCTTGTGCAGCAGACTCTTCTGGTACTGCTGCATTATTCTTATGCTTCAGCTCCACTGATGACTTCCTCAGCACACAGATGGAATAATTATGACGAGAGGATAACAGCTCTGATGTACAGGTTCCACTTAAGCACAATTAAGTGTTCTGGAATGCTTATTCTCAAAGCTGTCCATAGTTTACGATCCACATAGTTGAATGTCTTTCCTTAGTCAAAAAAGCACAAGCAAACATCCATCTGATATTCACTGCTTCCAGTAAGATCCATCTGATAATATCCCTTATTCCACGACCCCTTCTGAGTCTGGCCTAAACCTCTGCCAGCTCCCTGTCAGTGTACAGCAATTTTTTAATATGTTCTTCAGCAATATTTTACTTGCTGTGAGATTATATTAAAGTAAGTTTTATGTATTTATAGGAAATTTGTATTGCAAAACACAACGAAAAATTCCAACAGCGCCTTCAGAGTGAAGATGAGTATAAAACCCATCACACAGCACAACTGGTAAGTTTGGAACCTTGATACAAGTGTGCGGTGGTTTGGGTTTTGGTTAGGTTTGGTTCACTTGTCTCAAAGTGGTTAAAATACAGAGAATGAGAAAAATCTTATAGATAAAAATGGTCACTTTATTATTTTTTAGAAATTATTATTAAAAACCTTCCACTCCCCAATATCATCACACCTCATCACACACATGGTATAAATACATCATCTAAATAGTACTGTCTTCTCAAATAGAAAGTAAATGTTGGCAGCATAGCTTTAAAAAGCAGCTTTTTTGCAGTTCACCTGTATGAAGACACACACACATACACTGCACATTTTTTGTATAACAACGTAGGCTTTTTAGACACTTAGGTCCTAGAGATTGTGTAAATCTCCGTGGGTCAAAACTGCTTTGTAAAGATAAACAAAGGTGCTATCATAGCAATAAGGTGAAGAAGTATGCCCACTAATGTCACAATCATTTTGTGTTCCTTTCATATGAAAAAATTGGCATCTGATGAAATATGTGAAATTTTGTGAATGAATTGGCTGACTTTTTTAAATTATATTTTCCAAAGAGACATAGGGGATGGTAAAAATAAAGAAATTGAAGTTTAGGGATATCTCAGAGGGGAATGGACTCTACCGCTTAAATTTTGCATTGTACTAGCTAGCGTTGGGTGTGATACCTGATTTTGAAAAGACAGCTTCCAAAGCCCACGTGAAAGAAGCACACCAGCCTGTGTGATCACAGGGTGCCGAAAGGATCAGTTATCAGGCATCAGAAACCAAAAAAATCATATCGTTGTGTGCTCACCTCCCTGATATGATCGCTGAAGGCAAATGTGAAGAAAGCTGATGATGCCCGGCCATTAAAAAGATATAGTGTCTGGGGTCTTAAAAGCTTGACAGTAAACAAGCGGCCACCTAGCTCTGTAGCAACAAAGCCCACTTGGAAAAAGCACACCACCCTGTGTGATCACGAGGTGTCAAAGGGATCACGTATCAGGCATCAAAGAACAAAAAAATCAAATCAGTGTGAATGAGGGGGAACGCGGTATAGGGACCCAAAGCCCATGTTTAGGCAACTGGACATCCCCTTACGGAAGGGTTGCAGGGAGGAGACGAGTCAGTGTAGCAACGATGAAACATACAACTTTCCTCTAGTTCCTAAATGCTCCCTCTCCCTTCCACTATAGACCAGAGCATGTACACTGGTACAGATAGGAACTGGAAACACAGGGAATCCAGGACGGATGATCCCTTCAGGACCAGTGCTGAAAGTGGGGTGGAAAGGGGAAACCGATTACAGGGGTCTACATATAACCTCCTCCCTGGGTGATGGACAACAGAAAAGTAGGTAAAGGGAGACGTCAGACAGTGTAAGATATGACAAAATAATTATAAATTATCAAGGGTCCATGAGGGAGGGAGGAGTGGGGAGGGAGTGGGGAAAGGAGGAGCTGATGCCAGGGGCTTAAGTGGAGAGCAAATGTTTTGAGAATGATGAGTGTAACGAATGTACAAATGTGCTTTACACAATTGATGTATGTATGGATTGTGATAAGAGTTGTATGAGCCCCAAATAAAAAAATTTTTTTAAAATGGCTTCATCCACCAGCTCAGCCATCGTAATTAAAGGAAAATGAAAGCCTAGTTAGACCAAGATAGATCATTGTTCTCAAAGCTGTTTCCAGACCCCCTTAATCAGAATTTCTTAGGTTATTTAAACTTTTGACCCCCCTTTTTCAGTTAGTCATGTTGGGGGCTCTTACAGATTGTAAAAACAATCCATAAATCAGTTGTATCAAGCACAGTTGTACATGTGTTGCCATCATCATTTTGAAAACATTTTCTTTCTTCTTAAGCCCTCGTATCTGTTCTTTTTTCCACCTCCCTCCCCCTTATGAATCCTTACTAATTAGAAAATTTTGACCCATTTAAATTTTTGTCAAAACTTCATGTATTTGCTATAATTTGTGTGTCACTGTATTGGTGTCATTTTCTTGTTTCGTTCAGATATTTTCTTCTCAATTTTCTTTCATTCCTTATGTGCCAGGGAAAAATAAAAGTCAAAACTGTCTTTATACCACCACTTGAAGAATTGTGGTGTTGTTACCATGGAAACAGTTCAGTTTTTAAAATAGTATTTAAATAAATGTATTGAATATTTGTGCTTTGTTGTACCAATTAATTTCAGATCTGGCCGAAAACTAAATTGTTAAGTTATAGTGTATGATATAATTTTGCAACTGTATGCAAATATTATCTTATTTAATAACATTCAAAATAATTAGCTGACCACACACTTCTCTTTTTATTTCTCAGGCCTCTTTTTCTACTCTCGTTTTCACTTTTTTAATAAAAGGAAGTAGGGGACCTCTTAGTCCTTTTCCTTTCTTAGATTTTGATATAATCATTGAAGGCAAATGCAACAGTGGTTCTTGTTTGAAATCATATTGTCCGAGGTAAAGAATATGGGGGTAAGGGAGAGAGAGGTGCTAGGAGTAAAGAATAAAAGAGAATTGAATTGGAAAGGGCATGCTGGAGGCCGTCTTTCTTTCCGTGTGAAATGACCTGAGTTTTCAGAAGGTCTCTCTCAAAAAAAAAAAAAAAGCCGCGAAAATCCATTTACCTATCAAGGAAGCTTTTATATTTATTTGACTAGATATCTTTCAGGTGATTCATCAATATGAGATAACTTTTAAAATCTGCATATTACTGATTCTGACATTAAACCAAGTGATTCATGAGTAATGCTGGAAGTTATATGTTTTCAAACTCCTGATTATATTGGTTGAAGGTAATGTATAATATCTAAATTGTGCGATCAAGTCAGTTGCTAATTTTTTTAAGGTCAGCTATTTTATTAGTGGAATATAGGTACCTGCTAATCGCGCTTTGTGCTTAAAAATTGTTAAAGCTAAAACCTCAAAGATAAAACATGTCATTTAATTTTATATAGTAGCATCTTAAATTGGGAGTAAGTGCAGGAAAATGAAAAAAGTATTTTCAGCAACATCACTGGATTTTAAAATAATGTCTGTTATAAAACTTTTGCTGTAACACATTTTGCTAATGAATCATTGTTTGGTGAGCTCTCATCTTAAAAACAAATGGGATACATCATAATGTAATTCTTAATTAATTTTTAATAGAAGAAAGAAAAATTACACGATGAAGAAGAAAGAAAAAGTGCCTGGGTTAGCCAAGAAAGACAGAAAACGTTGGATAGACTTCGAACGTTTAAACAGGTGATAAAGCCATGATCAGTTTGTTCTTTTTTTTGTTTTATTTGGACTTTCCTTCTTTTTTTTTCGGGGTTTTATTTCCTCAGTCAGGAGTCTGAAAGGAAGGTACTAGCTCTATGGCAGAATCCTCGCCGCAGCTTCTCTCGCATTCTTCTTTGGGGCTCCTGGGAGCTTTCCATGCAGTATGTCTTTTCCCTACTCCTGCTTACTTGCTTCACCCAGTTTTGCTCCTTATGCAGCTAAAATTCTTTTGGCTTAAGTGAACGTCACAGCAGACATATATAGAACATATATAGAGCACCAACATAAGACATGCTCACTTCTAACACTTATGAATCATTTTCAGAATCGACCATATGCATGGACAGCAAACAAATGTTTTTTATTAAAAAATTTTATTGGGGGCTCTTACAACTCTTATAACAATCCATACATCAATTGTATCAGTCATATTTGTACATATGTTGCCAGTCTTTAAAAGATTGAAATCATACAGCTATCATTTCTGTTCATAACATTAAAAAAGAAATAATAAAGATCAAGGCAGACATGAAATTAAAAATAATAGAAATACTCAACAAAACCAGAAATTGGTTCTTTATTTCAGTAAAAAGATAAACTAGATAAACTAGGTGGTACAGTCACGAGTCTCAGAAGCCCACAGGGGAAGGTCTACCCTGCCCTAAAGGGTCACAACTGGATGTTGATGAGCATGTGACTTTTCTTGAATTTTCAAAGAATAGAAATTTTCTTTCAGAAAGCTATAATGAATGTTCTTTCACTTCAGTTTTTCCCTCCTTCATATTAATAATTAAGCTTAATTATGCTCCCATGAAAAGGACTATCATAATGTTCCAAGTAAGAGTTTTAATTGTGACTAATCTAGAATTTATTGAATTCCTGTTCCATACTTGTAATCCTAGCCTTTTAAATGATGTATTTTAAAATCAGGTATCATCCCAGCCAAAGAACACACACACTGTGATGGTTTTGTTACAGTCAATTTCTCTAGAATCCTTAAGGTGAGATCCTAGCATGCCATTTGATAAGATTCCCACAATGGTTTCCTGTTGACTAGCACACTGTGCATAGACTCCTCCTGACATACAAACGTTCTCATGATGACCACAGGCTACCTTTCTAGTCTTAACCTTGACTTCATGGCAGGAAAGTTTTTAAAGGTTGAACATAAAACAAGAAGCAGATAACCAAATTAAAATACAAAGGGGGAGAAAAAGATCATAACTGATTGCTATGATAGATTGCACTCCAACAGATATGAAACCTAAGTGAAATAGATTCCTATAATCTTACTCTCTACCCAAACTAACGCAAACAGAGGTAGGAAATTTAAACAGAACCATTATAAGAGATTGAAGATGGCACTCAAAAATAAAGCCTGCCAACATCATAAAGTCCAGGACAGATGGCCACACTGGAGAATAACACCAAACATTGAGAAAAGCTGACATCAGTCCTACTCGTTTCACTTAAAAATACACACGAAAAATAACTCATCAAAGTGTTCCTACAAAGTGAAACCAGTATAACCCCGATGTCGACACAGACACCTAAGGCATGAAGATAAACACTGAGACGAAGATTGGCATAAAAAATCTGATGGACTAGAACAGAGGCTTCTCAACCTGCAGGTCGCGACCCTTTTGAGGGTTGAATGACCCTTTCACAGGGGTCGCCCGATTCATAACAGTAGCGAAATTAATTTTATGTAGCAACGAAAATAATCTTATGGTTGGAGGGGGGGGTCACCACAACATGAGGAGCAGTATTAAAGGGTGGTGGCGTTAGGAAGGTTGAGAACCACTGCTCTAGAAGGATGACAAGAATAGACATGAGAGTAGAGGAGGATGGACGCCCACAAGCAAGTAACAGAATTTTTTTTTACATAAAGCCATACTGTATATGAAAAACCAACAGCCAATATTGTACTCAAAGAATAAAGGCTGAAAATCTTCCATCAAGAGCAGGAACCACACAAGGATGCTTTTTATCACCCAACCAAACCAGAACAATATATTAGGGAACCAAATCAGAAAGGAAGAAGTAAAACTACATTTTCAGATGACATGCCACTACCCTAAAGATTCTACAAAAGGAAAACCTAAAACTAATAGAAGAATTTAACAGAGTCAACAGTGTACAAGATCAGTAAATGAAAGTCAGGGTTCTCTACATTAACAAAAAAATACTCTAAAAACGAAATCAAGAAATTCATATAATTTACAGTGCCCCCAAATTGATAAATCACCTAGGAATTAATCTAACCAGGGGCATAAAAAACACAAAAATCGTAAAACACTACCAGAGACTAAAAGGGACGTATATCATGGATTGAAAACTTAATGATCTAGGGATCCAATGCAGTCCTAATACAAATTCCAATAACATTCTTTACTGAAATGGGAAACCTAATAAATTTCATCTAGAAAGGAAAGAGACCCAAATAGCCAAAACAATACTGAATAAAACAAAGGAGGGTGCTTAGCACTCCCCAGTACCTAAATCACTGGTCCCAAGGGAGATTCGAAGCAACCACCAGTAGTGATAGTGGTCACATAGGCCAGTGGAATAATTGAGAACCCAACCATCCATGGACAGCTGATTTTCGACAAGGGATCAAAGTCTATTCAGTGAGGCAGAAACAGTCTTGTGAGTAAACTGTGCTGGCAAAACTGGCTATCCACCTGCAGAAAAACAGCACAATCAAAGAAAACGTTGCCACGTTGTGATAAATGTTTAACTAATGAACAGTTTGTGCAGAAACTGTCAAATGAGAGCCTAGTTTGCCTGCGTAACTTTCTCCAGGAACTCAGTAGGGGCAGGATTGGCTTAAGACACGCTCTACACTGCTATGGCTTGATTAACCCAACACACTGTTCCCAAATGAGGCTGTGTCAATAGTTGTGGCGTTCTAACATGTATTTGGGAGGGCAGAGGGGCACAGTTCATAGCTATGTACATAGTCCTAGTAAGGATTTCTTTGTTTGCAGAAACCCTGTTCCCCCCTTGTTATTTTATTTAAAATAGATCTTACATAAAGCAGACTTTTATTCAGTATTCTTGGTATATAATTCACATAGGCAATTCAGTAGTCTAGTCATAAGGAAAAGAGGACAGTCATCAGTAGATTCCGTTTTAGAACGTTTTCTTTCTTGTCGTCATCAGTACTAGCTCCCCATTCCCCCAGCCGTCCATGCCATACTTCCAGGAGACCGTTAATGTAGTTGCTGTCCACGTGTGAACCCTGCAAATGGCTTTGGGCTCTCCCTGCCTTCCATAGCTGTCTGCAAAGCAGGTGTTCGGTTACAATCCCCTCCACATTTGGAGTTTATTAGTTACACTTCTTGGATGGTACAGTGATTTTTCTTCTACATGACCTTAGTTGACTGCTGCTTTGAAGACAAGCTTTTAACATTTTGCTAAATAGCACCCATTATCTTCTGTGATCTTTTCATGAGGGTGAATATCAAGCAGGGACTCTTTTCTTCTGTCTTGGCTGTTCCATGACTAGCTTCCTTCTGTTTACTGTCAGAATTCATATTCTTGAAACTCTTGGTCCACAACCTCAGAAGTCTGGGTATTAGATTGGGGGTTTTATTTATAAAAATAAGGTCAGTCAACAAGCTGTATAGTTAAGCATCAACTTGTGATCAATTCCACATGGGAGTGAGACACGGACCGAACTTATGGCAGACTCCTGGGCACTGTGCTTAAGCCATACTGTTCTAGTTATGTACAGGGTTCCAGAGCCTTACTTAATCGTACAGTTAAAACATCCGACTGCTTTCAAGTCACTTGTGACTCAGATTGGCCTCCATGAATCTTTATGGAGCGCCAGACTCATTTTACTCCCACGGAGTAGCTGGTGGTTTTGAGCTGCCGACCTTGTGTAACCCAGGATACCACCAGGGTTCCCCTAGATTGGGTCCAAGAATAAAGAATTCTTGTGTTGACTAAGTCTAGCATAATAGGCAGGTTTTACTGCAGCAAAAGATCTGGAAAAAGTGAGTTAACAAGATTTTATTTCTGCATATTCTATATGCACATATTGTTTCAGATTTATGTTTTGTTTGTTTTACTGATAGGTAACCTCTAATGAGCCCAGTTGGTGCTATCAGTAAGCTTTGAACTGCTAACCAGAAGGTCAGCAGCTCAAACCCATCACCTGGATTAGAGGAGAAAGATGAAATTGTCAGCTCCTGTAAGATTTCTAGCCCCCAAAAGTCTATATAGGGTCATAATAGGGGCATAGTGGTTATTCATTGGTCAGTACTTTGATACCACTAGTCACTCAATGGGACAAAGGAAAGCCTTTCTCTCACAAAAGAGCTAATGGTCCCAGAAACCCACAGGGGCTGTTCTACTCTGCCCTGTAAGGCCATCATGAGTCGGAATTGATTCAGTGACAGTGAATTTGGTTTCTGGCTTTTGAGCTGGAATCAACTCAACTATAGTAGGCTTCTCTGGTTGTTTTGTTTCTTTTAGCTAACCTTTTAAGAACATTGCCACCACTTGAAAATAATAGTTTCTTATGGTAGTATTAAGTTATATATTTTTTACTTTTGTGTATTTTGTTCTTTTTAAATTTTTTCCAATTAGTAATTTTATTCATTAAATGATTTTTAAAATCCGGTTGATTTTGAACTGTTCATTTTTTAACTAGATATGAAGAGCTAAGGCATTAATAAAGGATGTGATCAGGAAAAAGTAATGAGGTGTGACTTTGAATTTTTTAGCGGTATCCTGGGCAAGTCATACTCAAATCAACCAGGTTGCGACTGGCTCATGCGAGAAGAAAAAGCACAGCAAGTCCTGTGCCCTGTGAAGATCAGTGCACCTCTCCACCCGCAGCCCTCCAGATGGAAGAGAAAACCGAAGAGGCAGAGGAAGGAAGAGGCCTCCTTGTGTCAGTGCAGACAGCAGAACCCCAGAGCCTTGCCCAACTTGAAGATACTTCATTAGCACAACTTGAAGCCACTTTATTACCTCTCAGTGGTGTTACCTCTGAACTGCCTCCCACTGTATCTCTTCCAATTTTGACTAATAATGACCTTGAACTAGCTTCTCTTACCATAGATTCACTCCCAGCCACTCTTCCTCAAGCTTCACCTCCCCTACCACCACC
>NW_022111373.1:71710105-71716767 GCF_000313985.2 Echinops telfairi | reverse complement strand
CACCACCTCTACCTGTTGCTAAGGACAGCATCCCAGAGACCCTGGACAAAGGTCTGCCTAGGATGGAGGAGCCGGAGAAGAGGATCCCAAAGTCTGCAAGTGCCCCTTCAGCACACCTCTTTGACAGCAGCCAGCTGGTCAGTGCCAGGAAAAAGCTCAAAAAGACAGCTGAAGGTTTGCAGAGGAGGAGAGGTAACTGAATGTTAATGTGTTGAATGAAGTGAGGTGTAATCACGGGACTCATACAAAGCTGAGGGCATTAGTTTTTTTTTTGAAACAGAATTTTATAGCAAATATAAATCATAAGTATCTCAGAAGAATTCTTACCAACCCACATCAAACAACATCTTGTACTATTGGCCAGCATTTTGTAAAAGTGTGTTTTCTTAAGTTATACTTGATTTCTTTGACTGTGTGCAGAGGTAACCCCTTATTCGCAGAGAAAAGGTCTGCTTTGCAGAGAAAAAGTCTGCTTTTTACATTGGAAAACAGAATATAGTAGCATCAGAGAGGAACTGTCACATTTTATCGAGGGACCTGCTACTCTTCAGCTATGGAAGCGAAGAAGAGTAGGGGGTGATGTGTGCAGGGTTTTTTGCATCTCAGATAAATCTCAGTGAAGCTGTTTTCTCTAAAATTCATGTCCTAAGGATATATTCATGTGTAAAATAACTAAACATAGTCACCCAATTGGACGAAAATTTAATTGTTAAGTTGTGTAGTTCAATACCAATTTAGCAAATTAGATTAGTCATGGAAATTCTGTAGGAGTCTCACCCATGGCTTTATGACGGTGATGTCCATCTCCCTCCTGTTGACATAGTTTTGGGGTTGTGGGGGGGGATAGGCATACCAGCATTGCCAGGTGTTGAACTTAAGTTTTAGGGTGGTTTTGAACAAGGGTAAGTAGTACTCCGGCCCATCCTCTGGGACCCTTTTGTTGGTGGCGACTTCATTGCCCTAGGCTATCACAGTCTGAAACTGTAGAGGTTCTTGAGTTTGGTTGGAAGTGCAATCCTAACTCTTCTGTCTCCTCTCACAGTGAGCTCGCCTATGGATGAGGTGCTAGCTTCCTTGAAGCGTGGTAGTTTTCATCTGAAAAAGGTTGAACAGCGAACTCTGCCTCCTTTTCCTGATGAAGATGATAGTAATAATATCTTGGCACAAATAAGGAAAGGGGTAAAATTGAAGAAAGTACAGAAGGAAGTTTTGAGAGAATCCTTCACACTTCTGCCCGATACGGATCCTCTCACACGGAGTATCCATGAGGCTCTTAGAAGAATTAAAGAAGCATCGCCCGAGTCAGAAGATGAAGAGGAGGTTTTACCTTGCACAGACTGGGAAAACTAACAAGTAAATGGTCTTTTCTTCAATAACATTTCATATTAATGTCTTTTATCGTGGAAAATAGGATCTCTTTTTTTTTTAGTCCGAGGTATATTGTTTATTATACAAATAAATTATATCATGGATCATATATTTCTAAGCTACAGGTTTTACTTAGTACTGTGGGTCTCAGATACATAGCCTTTTTGTGACCTGTGCGACACAGAGTGCCCACTTACTCTGTCCACCTCTGGAGGGGTTTAATGGGATGCTGCCCTGCAATGTTACTGATATCACATGCAAGTAAAATTTTGTTGAACATAGCTCCAATAATCTCTGGTGGCGTAGTGGGGTTACTATTTGGGCTTTTAACATCAACAATTCAAATCTGCCGCCACTCTTCAGGAGAAAGATGAGGTTTTTTACTCTTGAAAAGATTTACAGCCTTGAAAGCCCAAAGGTGCAGTGCTACTCAGATTTACAGGTCAGAGTTGTGAGTTTATATTTCATATCCCAGTTTTAGTACATGCTGCCATCTGGTGGGGCCCTGTAGAATTGTGAATCTTCACAAACTGGCCTATCTCACCATCCCTGATACCAGAGACTCCTTGGGACACAGGGTCCTCACAAATTGTGTCAAAATCTATATTGCCTCAAAAAAAAAAAAACCTTTAAAAGTTCCATTCACTATGCCTTCCATTATTGAAAACACATGGTTCCGACAACAAAATTTAAAGCATAAAATAATTAAGTCTTGAGAGGATCAAACCTTTTAAAAGGAGTTTGCTGTATACATAATATTTTAAATTCCTGCTTATTCAACACTTTCACATTGTGTATCTCAAGTAGAATAGGGTTGTTATTCTAGCCTTCAAGAGAAGAAGCAGGCTTTTTCTCTAACTCAGTTATTTCACTTATACATTGTTAGGAATATTGAATTTGGATTTCTTATTATCTGCCTACCAGGCATTTTCTAAGATCAGTCAAGAAAAGTACTGCATCATTTTTCTAACCCTTTAAAAGGCGAAAGCTTGCCACAGTTACTACATCATTTAGATAACATTTGCAGTCAGCCTGTTAAATACGTAAAAACTTGATACAGATCCCTTTGAAGTATCCCTGTGGTTATTAAGATCTTTGTGCTACACCAATACTAATTTCCTAAGACAATAGAAAGCTGTACTCCCGAACACTCTAAAAAGGCAATTAGAGAATAGTGGGACACATTCTGCTACATGTATAGACTCATAAAGATGACAGCACATGCTGTAAGTTCAGTAATACATAGAATTGGGTGTGATTGTAACTGAAATGTTATTTAAGTGCAGAAATGTTAACTAAGAGCTCTTGGTAGAATATCATTCTGCAAAGTAGGGTTGGTTCATTGGTTTTTGTTTTTTTTGAGTCTTAGAGGAAGTAAAGGAATAGTTAATTCAGTAGCACTGTGATTCTTCAACTTGCTTGACTGTAAAAACTACCAGCGGCGATTATTAAAAATCTTCCTGGCCTGGACTCCAAAGATTCTGACTGAATTAGACTGATGTCGGTTCTGGTTTTATCCTTGACCAGTAAAGTTAATTGCACGAACCCCTACACACAGGCACATGCATCTCTTTGGTCACGCTAGGATAAGCCCCAATCAGGAGAATGAAACAATGTAGGATGGAAAATCACATGCCTTTAACTTGGTTCAGCCAGTAAGACTAGCTTACAGAAGCTGCCGCCACATCTCTCTCCCACAGTTACCGCACGCCTTTGTGTTAGCAGCCCAGCACTTAGCAGCTGCACCATCAGTCACTTCCTTTACATGGGTTTTTTTATTCTAAATGCGTTTCCAACCATTTGTGTGTCTATATGAACAAATGTGTACTCTCCTTTGCAGAGTATAGCTACACCAGCTGCCTGCTTGCTCCATGTGTAAATGTGTCCAGAGAATAGGCTGGGGCTGCTCAAATTCTTTTTCATGCTAGGCATTTGTAGATTCTCTCTAACTGTATTGCTCTTACTTCATTTTGCTTGTAGCATCTTAGTGTGTCACTGAGCATGTGCCCCAACTTGCATCCTAACCCTGACCATTCAGTTCCACAGCTGGGGAATCGCATGAATGTGTGGTTAGTCCTTTCATTGCAGCGGTGTCTTCTTATGGCCTCATCGTGGTTCATTGCACACCAGCAGCTGATCAGGCCAGCCTGTCCCCCTTGATTCTGTCCAGCACTTTGACATTGCACCCACATTTCTAATGCTGTGCCAAGGATGTTATTCTAGCTTCTAGCTGCTGATTCTGCCTGTGTAGCAGGTGTTAAGAATGTGGTGCGGGGTCTGTACCACTTTGAAAGTTGTTTGGAAACTTTGTTTTTTACTAATTGTCATGACTGGTATGTGTTAGAATAATGAAACACTCATAGATAATGTGAGCTCTGCTATTTACAAAGTTATTTGGCAAGACTAAATTAAACCTAGCTGCAGACTCTTACCACTTCAGCAGGTGGTGATAAAGGCGCCCGTGACTGCTTTGTAGGCCGCTAGAAACGTTTTCTATGGCCCTAACCTTTCAGATAAGTCTATAAACTGCTAAAAAGCCAATCCTTTTCATTTCTTAGTAATAGATTTCTTTCTTGTAGATTTTAAGTCATTCGGGTAATATAAAAGCTTAGTTCTCAAGACTTCGTTCTCTGTTCTTCACCCACACCACACCCACCCATCTCCAAAAACCTAGAGATAGTTAATAGTGTTATTCAAGGGAGGGGAGAGAGGGTTGTAAACATTAGCAATAGATTGTCTTTGAGGTTTTTAACTGGTTTCCTGTGGAGTCTTCCTTAAACCTATTAAGTAACCATAACAACTCTGTTGAGTAGAAAGGTAATGTGAACTAAAGAAAATGACCTAAAATTTGTTTTAGTAATATTTTAAGAATTGGAGGCACTGTGTACTTTTTTGAGTTCTTAGTCTTTTTAATCCAGTGTCTATTTTACACTAATTATTCATCTCAATACACATCTAAACATTCAGTGGTTAAAATGAAAGTCTTAGCAAGGCAATGTAGTTGTATTTATTGAGAAAAATGCTTCGTATTGTTCTTTATTTGTAGATAAAGTAAAAATTCGGTTTCAGTGACATTAACCACACTTAAGGTAGACAATGCCGGAACAGTATTAAATTGATCATTGGCACACGTGCATGTCACCTTTAACCTGATTGGCAGGTCTTTCATACGTATGCTCCTCTGCCATTGGTAAACTCGTAGATTCAAACACAAACTATTGGATTCCCTTTTTTTTTTTTTTTAAAGCTTTGATACAGCGACCTTTTAAACAGCAGTTAGTCTGTTAGTCTGCCAGGACTGTCATCCAAAGCCCCAATGTAAATTGTAAAGATACCACCTAATGGTTTATGAGGAAATAGAGTATAGTTACCTTTGAAGTATGTATGTTTTGACATAAAAATATTAGTATAAAGTCAATAGTGAAATATATCCAACAAACACCAATGTAACTAATCAAAAGCTATATTAAATTTATTTTCATTTTTATTGCCTTAAGAATATAATCATCCTTTAAAAAGAAGTGCCTCCTATATAACATTCTGTATAAATGTCATTTAGGGAAAATAGTAACCTGGGGCACAGAAAATATGGTAAAAGGTCCTCTCTTTTTTTTTTTTTAACACACTATATCATTTTATTTGTATACAGGTGACTTAATAAAAAGAAGAAACATGCCTACAGTTGAAGATCAGTCCTTATTCCCTTGGAGAACAATATTTTCATCACACGGTCCACAGTCGGGTCCCATTGGGTCAGTGGGACTGGACTGGCTCGGTGCTGTGAGCAACACGGAAGCACTGTGGGCGGGGCTGGTTAGCCTGAGGGTTAGACGTGCAGTGTTCCTGACTGCAGTGAAGAAAGCACCTTTCCCCTTCCTCTTCTCTGCCCTTCACTTGCCCTCACAGGGACCAGTTAACCCAGTGGGTTGCTGTGAATTGGAAGTACAGAGCAACCATGAGCTGTACTGGGACTGCTTTGAGATCCATCCTTCGGAGCACTGGAAAGCCATCTGCTTAAAAGAGAGAGCTTCTTCCACGTCAGCTTATCTAAGTAATATGACCCTCTGAAAAAGTAGTTTACCATGATAGCTGTAAGACAGGAGTTGAAAGAAAATAAGGTGGAAATGCACTTAAAATTTCCACATTACTCATCTCCAAAGGTGTTTTCATAAGGATGTTTAATGACACCTGAAAGGATACACAACCACAGAGATACACATATTAATTTGTGTTTAACATAACATGATATGTCTGTTGAGGCATATTTTTAGGAGGCCACACAGTCTTACACTTTGTAAGGGTTTGAAGTAAAAATTTCCATGTTTTTAAATAGTTCTTCATAATTCTGAATTTATAATAGTTTGAATTTTATGTGTACTTTTGTTTATGACAAGCAATACTTTGTAACTTGATATTTCAAATTATTTTTAGTCCGTTTGTGTGAACTATTACTTGAGTACTATAACTCACATGACTTTCCTATTGAGAATCAAAATGAGGATTCCATAATAGGAATGCAAATCCTGTCTATCATGCACCGTTTAAGTTTTTTATTTTGATGTTACACATGAGGGGGGAAAGGTGTGTTCTATAATGATAAAAAAAAATAGAAAAGCCACCATGGCGGATGTTTCACTACCGTTAAATGCTTTGAGTAGAATTTTGCAAGTCTTCATTCTTGTCACTAAAATGTTATGCATATGTATGCTGCCGAGGTGCTGGATTTACTCGGATGGGTGCATGAAGGAAATTCAGCAACCGTGTGTTTGGGCTTGAACGACAGTAGGTGTAGTGTAGTATAGTATACAGTACTCTCTGGAGTGTGGTGCTGCATAAGGGAGGGACCACCAGGAAATTCCCTGGCTTAGACCCAGAGAGTAAGCAGTATGGGAATAAAAGCCTTCCAATGTGCATGAATCTGATATACTTAGAGAAATGCTCACACTGGTCATTTAAAAATGCTAGTCCCATAAAGTAAGTATGCAGACAAATGTCTGATAAGTGGTGTAAAGCAAAATCAGCTTAAATACTGGATAAGGTGTAATTAAGAACTTTGGCACAGCATTTCCACACTGCAAATAAGCATCACTTAACAGCCACTATACATGGTGTGAATAGGACATTAGGGGGGTTGGGAGTTGTGTGAGCACCATATTGTATACAGGCAGTCCCGATATGATCCGTAGTTTGATCCCTGTAACCCTGTTCAATCAAAACCATGGCAGCCTGCTGGAAAAAGCCGAGAGCAGTGCCTTCTAGGTACAGGAGGACGTACAGCTTGGGGGGGGCACGGG
>NW_022111373.1:71704270-71710005 GCF_000313985.2 Echinops telfairi | reverse complement strand
GCTTACACCAGATGGAGGGCAGGCTTGTGAAGAAGTGGCCACGGGGATCAGGTGTGCAGGTGCTAGGAACACAGTAGTGAGGGCCCTGCTTGCTACCAACTAGTGGTGCCGTCACTTCCCAATAGTGTGCAGCCACCAAGTGGAACTGTGAGTGCCCCGGGTGTGCTGGCACACCAGTGTCAGTGCTGGAAGGCTGCATGGCTTTTGGGCAGGCAGATACAGCATGAAGAGCAAGCGCTGTAGCATTAGATGTATAGCCTGGGCCCCACTGTTCCTTCACATCCAGAGCTACAGCTCTGCAAAACCATTAGGAGGAAATAATAAAAGGGGAACTGTTTTCCTAATATATATAAATATGGGACCTTAGATGTCTGTCTATGCAATTGGATATTTCCCAAATGGACATTAAGCGACACACAGCTTTACATTGGTTTTATTCCCAGCGTTTATATCTTGTCTGGGAAGATAAATACAGATCTAAGATACAAAGGTATTCTTTAATCCCAAGAGGTATGGTGGGGGAGATGAATTATTTTCTTTGTACACCTTCACATTTGAGAGAGAAAAAAACGCTTTGAACCCAAAGAATGACGTGTTTGAGTGTTAGTATATCTGAAGATGTTTTTAATAAATTGGCAAGTATTTTTAATAGGCATATATTTTATGCCTCTGGATTCTTGTTCTTAACCTGGATTTTTCACTTAATAAAACTTCGAGAAATGCCAGAGGAGCTAATGTTCCATTAACAGCAGAAACACTAGGACATTTATGCACCCAGAGGGAATTGTCTTCCCATTTTGTTGAGGGTTGTATTGTTTTGTAACACAATGTTGCGTACAAAGGAGAGGTGGGAAACAGGCCCACAGGTCAACCAGAGCTATGTCTAACCAAGGCCCACACCATTTAGTGTTGGGATCTGGAATTTCATTCCAAGACAGGCTGACTTATAAAGGGGCTGTGGACTTGTCATCGTGTGACCCAGGCTCTAGTTCGTCACAGAGGGTGTTCTGAGCCCATTACTCCTTATTGGGGTGCCAGCACAGGCGGCAGCATGCTGGCCCTTAGCTCCCCCGGAGGACCCTCGGAGCTTGAATAGAAGAGGCTGAAGAGCAGCCTCCTCAGTAATGCTCCAGAACCCTGGGGATTATTTAACTCTCTAAGACCCTCCACTTTCCCCCAGTCCCTGGATTTGGGTCCCTTTCCACAGCATTCCGAATTACTGCAGACGACCCACAAATAATAATACATTTTCAGATATCAAGGATGACTCACACCCAGGTGAGATTACCCATTGAACACTCATGTTCTCTTCAGAGCTGTTTCTGCGCCTGCACCAGCGGTGGGAGCTGGGCTACCCCTCCCTTTCCCCCAGGCCTCCATCTGTGTGTCTTCAGTGACAGGATTGGTCACATTTCCACGCCCAAACTAGACTGTGATTTGGTGGTTCAGTCTTTGAGAGTCATATTGCAGTTACTGTATCATTTCTGTATTAAAAACCACCAACAGCTGCTTGCTTATGCTGATTCAACTTAGATGTTAATTTACCAATCTAGTCTCAATTGCAATATATTTAAAATAGTAAAACATGTAGATGAGGATTTGGGGATGTTTTGTGATTCATGCTACTGTTCACTTGAATGTCAATTTCAAATGGATCTCACACAAATGCAGCCAAAATGATGTGTATGTAACCAATGTAGCATGAATGGAAGGTGTTTTTAAGAATTTCAAATCCTACTGGTCCTATAGTGTAGCAGCAGTATATGAGACACAGCTTGGCTATAGAGGATTTTACTTTGTTTATTTGGCATATGCCTATAGGCTTACTGAGTTTGTGAGCAGCGTAAAAACAATCATTCCTTAGTTATTGTGAGATTGAAACATTTCTGTAAAATCAGCTTTAAACAGACTCTCAGACCCAGCCATAAGGATTGTGAAGTGTATTTTTTCAGCAACGGGGCTTTTCACATTACAGGAAACCACGGGAAGTTCTCAGCACTGATTCCGTGTGTGTTGGGGCGAGGGTCCTTGTGTCCATGCAGCTCAGAAGGACTGTGGTGGCATGCAGCACGGCCACTTCATGCCATAGGTGCATTCAGTTGTGAAGCATGCTTTGGCCATAACAGACACAAATAATTAAAATTTCTAAATCCGTAGAGTAGAAGTTAGTTGGCAGCACCTCTCTATCTGGAACAGCATCAATATACACTACAATTTCATTTTCTGGATTCCTTAGAACTCCATTTTAAAATTCAAAACATTGAATTTGTAAAATCTGAGAATCAAGTCCTTAAAGGCCCCTATCAGGGAGTTGGAATTTCACACACCTTCCCAGATTATTTGTCAATCAAGTGAACAGCTGTAAACCATTTAGTAATGGTGGCCAAGCCATTTAATAGTAAAGCAGAAACCATCCTAAGTTTCACCTGATTCTTGCACTGAATTTAAATGATAAGATAAAGTGGGATGTGCATTTTAAGCAGATGTTATTTTCCATTAATTGCTTACCATAGAAAAGGAACTGTGCCTAGTGTTGGGAGCTGGTCAACAGCGTTGATTTCTGGTGGAAGAGGAGAGGGGAGCACTTGCCGCGGAAGCAGGGCGCACTGACAAGTGAGGGCTGCCTTACCGATCAATGCAGTGCTGATTTCTGAACTTGCTGCAAAGTGCTCGTTAGCTAAAGCACGTTAAGAAAAATGTTCGCTTAATTGCTTTGTAAAGTGAAGCAATGGCATTTTTTATCCTATAAATATAGTGTAATTAAAAAGTTTTCTACAAAATGAGTTTTATATTACCTCCTAAACTACCATATATGTAAACAGGTTTTTTTAAAGGTGGGTGGGAGTCTGGAGTGTGTGTATGTGTGTGTGTAATGATTTCCCATTGAATTGGTTTTTTTAAATGTGTCCATTCTAAAACTTTGTTTTTCCACAGTAAATGTACAATTAGATATTTGATTGAGTGACTCTTCTGAATCCCAAATGTGTAAAATGTTTCTCCTCTTCTCCAAATGTCTACTGTTATACTGGAAGGTCCATGTACAGAAACCACTGAGGCTGATGTGCTAACTCTTAAGGGTCTTAATTCCACACAGCAGATCTCCAAGCCGTTTGTTGTAGAGTGAGAGAGGGCTTTCACTGTAAGCGAGGGACAGTTACGAGCCCCTCACCCTAGGGCATCAGGTGGGTAGTTAGGCCTTGAAAGTCAGGTTACGGTGAACCCAAAGTGGATGAGTGTCGGTTATGGAGTTTGGTTCTCACACAGGGAAGTTTTGTTTTGCTTTTTAACTGGCATGTTTTATGGGTAGCGATCAAAGGGTGTAAGAAAAGTACTCCAGCATCTCCCAGTATTGATAGTGATTCGAAGACGTCTTCATGGTCCCCAGGTAGCACTTTTCCTTTTGTGACTCAGGAGGAGAGTCAGCGCAGCCCGTGCAGTAACTTCTCAACACTGACCGAATCTGTCTGGTTGCACCTCTCACCGGACTGTACGGTCTCTCTTGCCTAGTGTGTAACCAGAACTGTAGCTTATGACAAATGGAAAGGACACAGATCATTTTGCATGAATAAAGCCTATTAAGGCTAAAGAAACTGACATGTGTTTTAGTTTTTCTGGGTACATGAAAATCTTAATGGCAAACTGATTCACCATTTACTAGCTTTGTGCAATATTATAAAGGTAGAAGCAAAAAACACTAACACATTGTGCTTGGCTTTTAAGGATGGCTTTAACAACACCATTACATTAAGTGGACAGTATATTATAAACGGCAACTTCTGCAAATGTAATACTTAAACACACTCAGTTAGCATTCTAAAGTATTAAGAGTACAAAGAAAAACTAAGCAAGCATTTATAGCAATACTATGAAATCTCCAATAGTTTTGATTGTTGCCTTTTGCTCTCTAGTGCAACTTTTCTGCATTGTAATTGTACTGCTTTGTACTTCGTGTTTTATACACTCATGACTTCAGAGTTCACTACTTGTACACTGTGTACTGCAATCACCATCCTCTTGTACATGCAATGTAATAACATGCAGTTTTGGTGCTTAACAATATTCCTTTTTTTTCTTTAATAAAGGATATTTATTTGAATTACCCTGATTTTGCTTGTTTAAAAGGCCTTGGTGCTAGTTTCACTTCATTTCAACCAGAAGGAGCAAGTGCACTGCGTTTGCCTGTTAGAGCATGCAGCTCAGGGTTCAGAGACTATCCCTTTAAAATGTCTGCCTTCTCTCGAACACTTGATTAAGAAGTGACTTTCAAGGCGGGCTGCAAACCCATCAACCACTCTTGGAGAGAGAGAAGGTTTTAGTAAAGGGTTACAGCCTTGGAAACCTGCTGGGTGAGTTCTACTCAGTCCTGTAGTCGCTATGAGTTGGAATTGAGTTCGGTTTAAGTGTTCCTGTGTTAATATTTGCCATCCGTTTAGACTCATGGTCAAGCAAAGTGTGCCGGAGTATAAGTGTTTCATGTTAGGCTCCTGTTTTGTTTTCGGGAATAGATTGCTAGGTCTGTCTTCTGGGGCACGTACCTCTCTGGTGAGCAGTCAAGCACTTAATCACTCAGGCCAACCAAGACAGCAAACAAATGTAGAAACACTATCACAGAGTTTATTCTGATTCACACTGACCCGATGCGGGGTTTCTGAGGCTGTAAATCATGGGAGCAGAGAGAGCCTCGTCCTTCCCAGGGAGCAGCTGGTGGGTTTGACCTTGCTGTAAAATCTGTTCCAAGTCGCTGTGACCCTGTAGGACAGAGTAGAACTGCCCCCTCAGGCATCAAGACTCAGTCTTCATGGAAGCTGGCTGCCACATCTTCCCAGAATGCCACAGGTGGGTTCCAACTGCCAACCTCTCAGCAGGAAATCACTTTAACCACTTCACTACCACGGCTGAATTCATAACCCAGTAGAGAATTTCACAAATTCTTTGGCAGAGAAAAAACTTGGTTTAGAATTTCTTACTACAAATATACCAACATTCCATTACATTCTGACTGTTTACCAAAGTTTAACTGGGGTTCCCAAGAGCTTTGTCACCAACAAATGGCTACCTTCCAGTCCTTTCCAGAGACCTACCACAGCAGTGTTGTTTATCAAAGACTCTCCTAACCCCCAATGCCAGCCCCTAGCCTGCCTCTTCACAGTGCTGTAACATGTTTATCCTATACCTTGGCACATCTGTTGGCATTGAATGTCCATTTGGAAAGCACGTGGGTAATATGTTTCTCCTAGTCAAAACACCAAATGCGATAATCAGGAAGTTAAAAGAGGGAAAAGGGTGGAATTTGAGAACCTAGTTCAAGAAGTGGTGTGAGAGACGAACTTGACCAGGGTGACTGTTAGGTGGCCGAGAATTAGGGTTTAACACCAGGTTAAGTTTCTGACATGTGCAACTTCGCTCTCTTTCCTTTACAGTCCAACTTACGAACTAGCTTCCAGTTCAGGCTTCCTAGAGTAGCTGTTCTTACTTAACCTGTGGGTCGCGACCCCTTTGATGGTCAAATGACCATTTCATAGGGATCACCCGTTTCATAACAGTAGCAAAATGACGGGAAGTAGCAAGGAAAATAACTTTATGGTTGGTTGGTCCCCACATGAACTGTATGAAAGAGTTGCGCCGCCTGAGGAAGGTTGCGAACCCCTGCCCTAGACTGACTCGAGGCCCTGTAGAGAAAGCTGTGGGCAGAAACCATACTTTGCTAACCAAAGGTCAGAGCAGAGCCAACAGCG
>NW_022111373.1:71689446-71704092 GCF_000313985.2 Echinops telfairi | reverse complement strand
TTGAGATTTCTGAAGCTCCCTTAACTAGATTCAACTGACTACTGATTTCCTGCTTCACGCATTCCTCCCCGCTCCCAAGAAAGAAGGTTTAGGATGGTTCCATTGACCTTTCTCCTCATCAAAACCTGTCTTCAACTCCTCCTGACCCCAGACACCCACCCCCCAATTTTTTTTCCTTTTTGCCACAGAATAATTTGCATGCTTGCTCTACTAAACAGTGAGAGCCATCGTGTCTAACATATGTCCCCCTTTTTTGATTGCTTAAAATGGCAGGGAATCGAGCCAGATTTCATGCTCCAAAGGAAAAACCAACTTAGCTTAGGCTTCTGGGTTTTTTTAATTGGCTGTGTGTGTGTGTTTCTCTGGCTTTCAGTGCTTTAATATTGCAAATGCCCTTTAGAAAAGTGGTGAGAAAATTTTAAATTCAAATAAAAAATTTTAAATGCCGCTGGCCACATAGCTGGCCCCAGTGGTTAAGAGCCGAGGCTCCCGGCCCCCTTCTAGCTTGGTGCCACTGGGCAAACGATTTCTCCGAGCCTCAGTGTCGTCATCTGTCAAATGGAGGCAATAGTGCAATCTACCTTCTAGAATAGTGTGCGATGAAGACTGCCTGGAACACCAAAAACTGCCTGAAGTGTTAGCGGGCATCAAGATCTGATGCTGAAATCCCAAGCCACAAACGTGAGGAATTAGGAAGCAGGAAGTCTATGAGACTAGGACGCTGTGTGGGAAAAGAGCAGTCTTCACCCATGTCTGAAGAAAAGCAGGGGGTTCATAGGCATGCACACGTCACTGAAGGGATGATATTCGATAGGCAACATTTTATTAGGGGCTCATACAACTCACCACAATCCATACATACATTGTGTCAAGCACATTTTTACATGTGTTGCCCTCATCCTCAAAACATTTGCTTTCTACTTAGGCCTTTGGTATCCGTTCCTCATTTCCACCCCTCCTTCCCCACTCCCCTCCTTCCCGAACCCTTAATTATTTCTAAATTATCATCTTGTCATGTCTTACACTGTCTGTCGTCTCCCTTCACCCACTTTTCTGTTGTCTGTCCCGCGGGGAGGAGGCTATATTTAGATCTTTACAATAGGTTCCCCCTTTCTACCCCACCTTCCGGTATCGCCCCTCTCACCACTGGTCTTGAAGGGGCCATCTGCCCTGAATTCCCTGTGTTTCCAGTTCCTATCTGTACCAGTGTACATCCTCCGGTCCAGCCGGATTTGTAAGGTAGAATTAGGATCATGATGCGGGGGCGGGAGAAAGCATTAAAGAACTAGAGGAAATTTGTATATTTCATCGTTGCTACACTGCACCCTGACTGGCTCATCTCCCCGAGACCCTTCTGTAATGGGATGCCCAGTTGGATAGGCATTTTAAACCATCCACAGCAAGGCCTCAAGGCCTTTCCTTCCTGTTGACTCTAGAAGAAACGGGGTGCAACTTAATACAGCATTGCTGCCTGCTTGTTTGTTCCCTTCAATTTGGAAATGTACTAAAGAGTCAAACTGGGCGCCTGCTGTTGTCACCCACCAGGCTGCCTGTCCCCCTTGCCCTCCCCACTGCCAGGCCTGCGGGGCAGCCCAGACCAGGGTCAGGCGACCTGTCTCCCCTACCTCCAGGTTGGCGGTCTGCCCGCACAGCCCAGTGGGCCAGCCCTGCCCCATCTCAGCGTCGACCCTGGGCCCCAGGAGCCCCCTCAGGTGCTTGACGGACAGGACGGGCTTCTGCCCTGCCTGCTAAGGGAATGAACGAAGGACGCTGTGAAACAAGGAACGGACAAAGGACTCAGAACTGGCCGGGCAAACACCTGCACCTTGGTCCTGTTTGAAGATCCTGTCCCAGAACTGTATTCAGAGAATCCTGAGCCACACTGACCCAAAGCAGGGGCCCAGATAAAACGGGAAAGAAACCATCTCTGAGACCCAAGGACGAACTGTGTGAAGAATCAGGAAGATGCTTGACCATCTGCAGCGCGTCAGTCCCCTCCCATTTGAAAGTGTCATTTACAACCAGAAGCATTAGCTGAGACGGCCCTTCTCACCGCATGTGTAAACGCGTCCCTAACTCGTGAGAGGGGCCCTCCGTTTCTTAGGAAGTGACTACGCTTGCAAGCAAGGGCAGCTTAACTCCGCTGCTGTGTGCGTGTGTGAGCTTCGCTTTTCTCTGGACCCCACACTATACCATCTGGGCTTGGAGCCTTGCTGCTTCCCGGGGGCGACAGCCTGCGCAGCCCCACGTGGGGCAGCCGCGCGGCTCCTGAACGCCCATGCCCTGCTCCCTGTGACCATTCTCCGAAGCTGCTGAATGTGAGGACAGCTCTCCACTTCCCCCAGCAATATCCTGCCCCCAGCCCCTGGCTGCCGCAGCCCTCTGGTCTCCGATGACAGGTGGTCGTCCACCTCTCTCAAGACCCTGCCGCGTCTGGGCCTCCATTGTACCCCAGAGCCCAGCTCGACCCTTCCCTCACCCTGGGGCCCCTCTGAAGCTAGACCTCCCGATGCGGAGACCCTGGGCACCCACCTTCATCTTGCCCCTCTCCTGAAAGTGCCATGAACCTGCTGGAGTGGGGAGGCCTGCACTGCCCGGGGCCTAGGGGCAGGGGTCAAGGAGCGGGGTTTGGTAGAAGCCCTCCTACTCTGGGCTGGCCCCAGGGTCCCTCCGCCTTGTTGTCTTTCTGTTGTGCACCAAGTCCTGGGAGGGCGCTCCTGGGAAGGAGGCCGGGAAGGGAAGGCACCGGAGGTTCATTCTGGAGATCAAATCAGCGAGAGACTAACTGGACCCAATAGTCACAACAGGAAGTGGACAAGGATCACGCACAGTTGGAGAGTAAAAGTCCACCTCGAGAAGCAGGGGACCTCAGGCCCCCGCCCGCCCGCTTTTTTCTCTTTATTGTACCCAGGACAAAAGTGATCTGATGGAGTCAGGGAGAGCCTTCTCAACCCCGGCCCTTGGCAGCAGGTGGGGGCGGGGAGGGGGAGAAGGCCTTGCTCCTCCTTGGTGTGCCTACAGTTAAGAGCTTCCGTGCTCACACAAGACTCACACTGGTAGAACACGAGATGAGCCGGTCAGGGTGCAGTGTAGCACCGATGAAATACAACTTTCCTCTAGTTCGTTAATACTTTCTCCACCACTATTATGACCCCAACTTTACCTTACAAATCTGGCTAGACCAGCACATGTACATAGGTAGAGATAAGAACTAGAAATCCAGGAATCCAGGACAGATAGACCCCTCAGGACCAATATTGAGTAATGATACCAGGAGGGGAAGGGGAAGGTGGGGTAGAAACGGGGAACCGATCACAATGATCTACTTATAACCCCTTCCCAGGGGGATGGACAACAGAAAAGTGGGTGAAGGGAGACAGCAGTCAGTGTAAGACATGAAAATAATAATTTACAAATGAAGGGTTCGTCGGGAGGGAAGTAAAAAAATGAGGAGCTGATTGATAAAAGGGCTCAAGTAGAAAGAGGGTGTTTTGAAAATGATGATGGCAACAAACGCACGAATGTGCTTGACACAATGGATGGATGGATGGATTTTATACAATGATTAAAAAGAAAGGAATAAAGAATGCCAACAAGTTGTCAGGTAAACGTGGTGGATTGAACATACTCTTTTATGAAGTTTCTCTCCAAATGCACTGCTTCTATGCACTGCTGTTAAGGTGCTTCCGCCCCACCACAACCGGATATGCAGCCCAGAAGGAAACCCTGCCTGGTGCGCACCAGCCGCACATCCTGCAGCCACCGTGTCCATCCGCCTCGTTGAGGGCCTTCGTCGTTTTTCTTCTGCTCTTTACTTTACCAAGCATGATGCCCTTGTCCAGGGAGTGGTCCCTCCTGTTAGTCTTTAAGGAATATTACTGTTGCCTCTTGTTCCCAGCCCTGAGCAAGGCCTCTGCACTCCAGAAGTGTCTGAGAGGAGCCTCACATTGTTAAAAGTCTGCACCAGGGACAGAGAGCAGACCAAGTGAAAGGTGAAAAGAAACTTCACAATGAAACAAAATGACAATGGGTGGTTGAGAAACAAGGAAGAAAATAAAACCCAGTCAAATACTTCCTTCATGAAACCTGAATGTGTTGCAGTAAAAAGGGAATATCCCAAGAACAAGACACAACACTCAAATTGAAACTATAAGAGCAGAAATTAAAAAACATTGTGAGGTTTAAGACAGGTGAGGGACTCTTCCTAAAAACGGAACAAACATAGATGAATAGAAAAAATAATTAGAGCATTAACTCAGCCAATCCAACATCTGATTATTGCTTAAAGTTAGAAATGGGGTGGAGAAGGTTCTTAAAGAATAGAGGAAATTACTCTTGGTATGTGGCAAATTGAGTTGGGTGTTCATGTGCACAAGAAAGATTCCCGGAGGGAATCTGACGAAGCACGGGAACTGAGCGCTCGGAAGTGTCCCCTGGAGTCAGAGGGCAGCATGCAGGCTCCGAAATACTTTGGCAAAAGGAACTTTGGGGGAAGAGGGGCAGCTGGGCTAGAATGGAGAACTCTGAGAATGGAAAGTTCAGTCAGGAAGTGCAGGTGGCTCATGAGCACACCTTTCTTCCAACGACTTTGCAGTGGAGAGAGAGCGCGATGGAGAGCTATAGCAATTTAGAGGGGGGTGCTTTTACTAGAGGATCGCTAGGCATTTGAACTCACTCCCTGGCCACGAGTTTGTTTTGTTTTGATTTCTACTGGTAGCACTAGAACATGTTTGGATGTTAATTTTTTTAATTGGGAGCTCTTATAGCTTATCACAATCCATACATATATCCATTTTGTCAAACACATCTGTACATATGTTGTCATCATCTTTTAAAAAATATGTTCTTTCTACTTGAGCCCCTGGCATCAGCTCATTTTTACCTCTCCTTCTTCTACCCTCCCTCTCCCATGTCCCCTTGATAATTAATAAATTATTGTTCTTGTTTTTCATGTCCTACACCAACTGCTATCTCATTTCACCCACTTTTCTGCTGTCCATCCTTCTAGGATGGGGGCCATATGTCAATCATTGTGATCAGTTCCCCCTTACCCCTCCCTGCTCCCTTACCCTCCTAGTATCACTGCTCCCCTTATTGGTCTTAACAAAAATCATATCGATGTGAATGAGGGGGAGGGCAGAGTGGAGTCCCAAAGCCCATCAGTAGTCAATTGGACACCCCCTGTCAGAACAGCCACAAGGAAGAGAAGAGCCAGTGAGGGTGCAGTATAGCACCAATGAAACACACAAACTTCCTCTGGTTCTTTAATGGTGTGTCCCCCCCACCCCCATCCCCACCATGCCCTAATTCTATCTTACAAATTTGGCTAGACCAGATATGTATACTGGTAGAGATAAGAGCTAGAAACACAGGGAGTCCAGAACAGATAAACCCCTCTGGATTTTAAATAATTTTAAATAAGCAAATATGAATCAAATGTGTTGGAGATAGTAATTGTATTCTACATCTAGGGAAACAAAACTACATTAATAGTTAATAAATAACAAAATGGAGAAGAAAATTATCCAATTACTCCAAACGCCTTTTACCTTGATGGCATGGTTTAAATTCTAAGTATTGAGACAGTGGGACACAGGACTTTGTCACACCCAGGCTTTATCGACCTCAGGTCTCCCTGGTATATGAGGTGGTAACCGGACACACACACACACGCACACGCACACGCACAAAAAAACAAAACAGAAAAAAAGCTCTGCAGAGTAGCGCTTTTGTAGTGCACACTTTTCCCACTAGGCGAGCATCGAGCATGGAGCCACTTGCTTAGAACCAGTGCACTCAGTGGTGTCGTCTGGGAAGGTTCTCTCTGGTCACAGTGAATTTTTTCGTAAAAGCAGTTTCACTTGAACCTCGTCTTTTTGTGATGGTCGATTTATAAACAAGTGAGCAGCTGTGAAATTTTGTTTCCTGCTCAGGAAAAATGCCGCAGAAACTGTTGTGATGTTGAACATAGCTTACAAGGACAGTGCTATGGGAAAAACACAAGTGTATGAGTGGTTTTCTCATTTCAAAAAAGGCGAAATGTCGACTCCCGAACACATGAAAATGTTGGCAAAATTCATGCACTTGTGCTCAAAGACCAAAGACAAGGAACCATTGAAGAGATGAGAAAGTTATCTGGACTGTCTTGGAGCTCAGTTCAGTGAATTTTAACAGAAGATTTGGGAGTGAGGGGTCGCTGTGAAATTTGTGCCTCAGATTCTGCCTGACCAGGAAAAAGTGTCAAGTAGAAACATGCTGTGCTTCGAAAGAACAGCTCCAAAGCAACCCAGACTTTTTCCCCAAGGTCATTGCTGGTGACAAGACCTGGTGCTATTCTTCTGACTCTGAAAGCAAACATCAATCAAGCCAGGGGAAGATGCCATCATCAAATCACCCAAAAAAACCTTGTCAAGCGAAGTCAAAGGTCAAGACGATGCTCATTTGTTTTGTTGATGTGAGGGGGACAGTGCATTTGGAGTTCATTCCACCAGGACAGACTGTTCATCATGCTTTCTATTGAGGTTCTGAAAAGATTGCGTATCAGTGTGCCATAAGAAGGCCTGATCTGTGACAGACAGAGGACTGGTTTGGCCACCAAGACAATGCATCTGTTCATGCAACCATCACAGTGTGTCAGTTTGGGGCAGAAAAAAACCCCAGCATGCCTCTCTTGCACACCTGACTCAGCTGACCTCACTCTGTGTGACTTCTTTTTGTGAATGAAAGTGAATGAAACGGGACATGAAGGACAGCGATTTGATGACATAGAAGAGGTGAAGAAAAAACCGAGAGAGGTGCTGTCAGCCTTCCAAACAAATGAGTTTAAAAAATGTTTCCAAGAATATAATCACACTGACCCATAGAGCTATAGGGTACACCAGTGGGGAGACAGTGCGGGATTCGTGCCCAGTCTGACCTCATCACGCCAGGACAAAACATTAAGGGCTCGCACATTAAGGGCTTGCAACAGAGCAGCAAGGGGAGGAAAGCACAAAAGTCCTCAGGGAATACCAAAAATAGACTGTGGACCAGGGCATGGCACCTCATCAGACTCAAATGGAAAACACGCCTAAAGGTCAGCAAACTGACCTGGATATGCAGGATAAAAAATCCAGAGGAGAAAACCACGAGACTGATTATTAGGGTGCTGGGGGGCGGGGCGCACAGGAGAGGGGAAGAGGGGTGTCAACAAATCCAGGGACAAGGGAACGACAAGTGATCTAAAATCGATGGCAAGGAGGGCAAGGGTATAGGATGCCTGGTGAGGCTTGATCAAGGGGAATGTAGCCGAGAGGAATTACTGAAACCCAAATGAAGACTGAACATAATAGTGGGACAAGAGGAAAATAAATGGAAATAGACAAAAGAATTAGGAGGCAAAGGACATTTAGAGAGGTCTAAATACAGGCATGTACATATGTAAATGTATTTACATATGATAGGGAAATAGATCTATGTACATATTTATATGTTAAGTATTAAGGTAGTAGAAGGACATTGGACCTCTCTACTCAAGCCGTCCCTCAATGCAAGAACACTTTGCTCTAATAACCCAGCATTCTATGATGCTCACCTTCCCAACATGATTGATGAAGACAAAATGGGTACATAAGCAAATGTGGTGACGAAAGCTGATGGTGTCTGGCTATCAAAAGATATAGTGTCTGGGGTCTTAAAGGCTTGAAGATAAGTAAGAGGCCGCCTAGCTGAGAAGCAACAATGCTCACATGGAAGAAGCACACCAGCCTGTGTGATCATGAGGTGTCGATGAGATCAGGTTATCAGGCATCAAAGACCCAGAACAAAAAATCATATCAATGTGAATGAGGGAGAAGGCAGAGTAGAGACCCAAAGCCCATCTGTAGACAATTGGACATCCCCTTTCAGAAGGGTTTCAGGGAAGAGATGAGCCAGTCAGGGTGCAGTATAGCACTGATGAAACATACAACTTTCCTCTAGTTCAGCGGTTCTCAACCTGTGGGTCGTGACCCCCTTTGGGGGGTCGAACCACCCTTTCACAATGGTCGCCCAATTCATAACAATAGCAAAATTAGTTATGAAGTAGCAATGAAAATACTTTTCTGGTTGGGGGTCACCACAACATGAGGAACTGTATTAATGAGTGGCAGCAATAGTAAGGTTGAGAACCACTGCTCTAGTTCTTTGAAGCTTCCTTCCCCCCACAATCATGACCCCAGGTCTACTGTACAAATCCAGCTAGACCAAAGCATGTACAGTGGTACAGATAAGAGCTTACAACACAGGGAATCCAGAACAGATAAACCCCTCAGGATCAATAATGACAGTAGCAATACCAGGAGGATAAGGGAAGGTGGAGGAGAAAGGGGGAACCGATCACAATGTTCTACATATAACTCTCTCCCAGGGGACGGACAACATAAAAGTGGGTAAAGGGGAAGAGCGGTAGGTATAAGATATGGAAAAAAAATTATAAATTATCAAGGGTTCATGAGAGAGGGAGGAGGGGGAGGGGGGAAATGAGCTGATACCAAGGGCTCAAGTAGAAAGAAAATGTTTTGAAAATGATGATGGCAACATATGTACAAATGTGCTTGACACGCACAACGTATTTATGTATGGATTGTGATAACAGCTGTAAGAGCCCCCGATAAAATGATTTGAAAACAAAAAGAAGGGAATTGCAGATTTGACAAATGAATTTTTTTATTACTAATTATTTTATTGGGGGGGGGGCTCTTACAAATCTTGTAACAATCCATCATTCAATTTTATTAAGCACACTTGTACATATTTTGCCATCAGTATGTCCAGAACATTTTCTTTCTACTTGAGCCCTTGGTATCTGCTTCCCCCTCCCCCACCTTTGGGAATCCTTAATCATTTACAAATTATTACTGTTGTTTCATGTCTTACACTGTCTGTTGTCTCCTTTTACCCACTTTTCTGTTATTCATCCCTCTGGTGGTGGGCTATATTTCCAACCTTGTGATGGGTTCCCCTTTCTTTCCTTTTCTTCCTCTTCCCCTCTCACCTCCCCCACCATCACTCTCCCACTACCCTACTCCCACTACTGTTCCTGAGGGTTTTATCTGTCCTGAATTCCATGTGTTGAGAGCTCTTATCTGTACCAATGTGTAGTACTCCGGTCTAGGTGGATTTGTAAGGTAGAACTGGGTCGTGGTAATGGGCACGCATTCAGAAACTAGAGGAATGATGTGTGCTTCATTGGTGCTTTACTTCACTCAGGTTGAACTGTCTCTTCCTTGTAACCCTTCTGTGGGGGGGTGTGTGTGTGTGTCCAATTGTCCACAGATGGGCTTCGGGTCTCCACTCTAACCCTTCTTTCGCATTGATATAATTGTTTAGGATCTTTTGATACCTGATCCCGTTGGCAGACACCTTATGATCACACAGGCTGGTGTGCTTCTTCCATGGGGATTTTGTTACTTCCTTACTAGATGGCGGCTTGCTTAACTTCAAGCCATTAAGACCCCAGATGCTACATCTTTTGATAGCCAGGCACCATCAGCTTTTTTCACATTTGCTTATGCCCCCATTTTGACAAATGTCTTAAGTATAATGGAGAGTACTTTGAAGGTGATAAGGCTGTTTTGTAAAAACTTGTTTTAAAAAATACCTTGTGTAATGCCCATGAAATTAGCCATAGATTGTTACCACCACCTCCCCGACACTCTCCTGAGCCTCAAGAGCCAGGTCTCTCTGGTCACAAATGCTTTCCTATAAAACTTTTGGAGCCTCCTCTCCAACGCTATGTACATAGTATCCTGCCACACTCTGATCTGAATAGTTCCCATTTGAGATCAGTCTTTTTGTTATCCGTTTGCTCCACTGGTGATTTGATTGAACTCACGCTCATTAAACACCGGTAGCATGCCCTTGAGGATAAGTAGGCATCTACAGGGCAGCGTAGAGGGTAGAGGCAGGTTGCAAGCAGTGGGAAAGTCACCTGTATTGGACCCACTGGTGGGATCACTATGAGTCAGAATTGGCTCTCTGGCAGTGAGTTTGGATTTGGTTTGGTTTGGGTGTGTGGCCCTTTCTGGCCCGGCCCAGGCTCTTGTGATGGCTGCCGAGTGGACACTAGTCACAGATGGTCCCTGTTTCCTCGCACACTGGGGTCTGGCCCAGGCAAGTCCTCACCTCAGCCCAGAACAGGAATTGGACTGCCTTTTGCTCAGCTGAAGCCCAGTGATATCACAGCTTCCATTAAAAAACTTTTTAAAATTACACATGGGATAAATAAGCAGTAGGCGGAGGGCAAGGCGTGGCGGGGTTGCCATTTTTCAGCGCTCGGGCAGCGGAGGTGCTCAGAAAGCTGCCGTCTTCAGCCTCGGGGAGCCTGGGCCTGGGCTGGCTCCCCTGGCAAATGTGGGGCTGGACTGGAGAAACACCGAGGTCCCATCGTGGAAGCTCACACCGGCCAAGCCCCTGTCACGCCATGCCAAGTCCATGGGCCACTCCTCATGCTCAGTAACGCAAGTAAGGCTGTGTGTTTCATCTTTCCTCAAACCTTCCCAAAATACGACAGACCAGACACAAACCATCTCAAGCAGTGAAGGGTAGAAGCGGCCACAAAGGAGGGGGCGTGCTGAGAAGGGGCGGCGGGGAGCTGCTGGCAGACGTGCCTCTGCTCTGCACCGCCAGCCGACTCTGCTTCCAGCAGCTTCCCTCCAGTCTTCAAGGCTCTCCTCTGTGCCGGGGAATTCTTGTACTATATAGATGAACATATGTTGCCCAGGAACCAAAGGGGGTTTTCGGAATATTCAAGATTACGCTCTTTGTTCCATCCGCATCTTCCCCTTTTTACATCTTGGTCTTGTAACCTGGTCTGCCGCCCGGGATGTCTCCTGTCATGTCTTGTCTTTGAGCTACAGACTTAGCCATCAGAGGGCTGCAAAAATATGTTCTTTAGGAATTTCACTCAGGAACAATTTTTATAGAATCAGTTGTATCTGCTTTGATGAGTTTTGACAGTTGAGACATCTGTGGGGTGCCCTTCACAGCCATGACACAGAACATTGCCACCTTGTCGAGAAGGTTTGTACTACCCGTCCCTTACCCCTCTGCTGCCTCCAGTGACAGGCACAGGGCCTGCTTTTGTCATGGGAGAAGAGTTTGCAGAACAGCATTTACCACAACGTTACATAAAATACGTAGCGGTGTGGTCCTGTGTCAGGTTTCTTCCATCCAGCCTACTGCGGTTCATCCATGTCCTTGCATTTATCAGTTTGTTTGTTTTTAATAGCTAAATAATAACCCATTCTGTGGCTGTACTGCACTATATACTACTTTACCTGTTGATGGGCAGTTGTTTCCAGTTTTTGGTTATATTATGTAAAGATTCATGGGCAAGTAGTTTTGTGGACATAAGTTTTTATCTGTCTTAGAGAAATTGCCGGGAGTGGAATGACTGGATTGAACGATGGGTGTGTGTGTGAAGAATGTTGACACATCGCTCTGATTGTCGTCAGGCACCACCCAGTCGGCTCCAACCCGTAGCGACCCTGTGCACAGCACTGCACGGTCCTGCGCCAGCCTCACGTGGTTCCATGGATGTAGCCACCGCAAATGTCTATCTCTGAGGAGGGCCTCTTCCTCGTTTTCATCACCCCTCCCCTTTCCCAAACAGGATGTCCTTCTCCAGGGACGGGTCTCTTCTGACCAGGTATCCAACACACGTAAAACGAAGTCTTGCCATCCTTGCCTCCATGGAGTCCTCTGGCCTTACTTCTTCCAAGACAGACTGGCTTGTCCTTTTAGACACATCTTTGTCACCGAGGGGCTGGTGAGTTCTACCCACCGACCTGCTAGTTAGCAACGAGAGCATCGTCACTGTGGCCCAGGCTCCTCCAGCAAAGACTTGGCAAGGCAGATTCAAAGTGTGCAGAGCAAGCACTTCATGGAAGAAAGGTGCCACAGCTCCGGGATCGGTCCACACTGCCATGCAGTCATGGGTGTCATCATGAGAAATGGCCTTCAGCATCGCTTCTAATGCAGGCCACATTTTCTCTGCCATGGATCTTTTGGGGGTGGGGCAAGTTTTAGTCTGAGTTTCTGGCAAAACCCTAGAAATCCCTGAGACCTCCTGTGCAGACACCCCCCCAACCCCCAACCCCACCCCCCGCCCCCGCCAGCACCACGCACTCAAGGGACTAGCAAGGAACCGAAGGGGCACAAGATAGAGGAACACGTCACCCTGGAGTGAAATACAAGGACAAAACCACTGGTCATGAACTCTGCTTGAATCCATCTAAGGGGAGTCCAGGGTGGAGATCATTGCAATAAAAATGGAACAAAATCATTAACTGACCATATCTCTTTCTTAATCCGAAATCTAAGCCTCCTTAAAAACATCCCGTGTGTCTGCTGTTTATTCGGCGTAGTCCGCAGGGCCCTGGAAGAGATTTCTGTGAAAGCATCGGGGCTGCTCTGCTTCTTCAGTGATCACCGCGCCTCGGATTTCAGCTGGAATGCAAGATATTGCCGAGCTGCAATCGGGTGGATCAGGAAATGCACATTTGGAGAGAAAAACATGTGACTTGAAGACACCTGACCTTAATCTCTGTCACTAATCAAATCACTTTCATTCCTCGAAGGAAAAATCTCAATTCTCCTTTTTTTTTTTGAGAAGATAATGTATCACAGGAAAAGTATGTGTCATCCAAGTCCTACTTGGTAGGATTACTTTTTCTGGACAAAGTGAGTGAAAGGAACTGAAGTGAAATTCAGAATTTCCTTGAACCAAAGAACGCAGAGGGAAAGGGAACCGCTGCCTGGGAGTCTGCTATTTTGATTACGTTGACGAATCCATCAGCTCTCTCACAGGAAGCCCAGGCTCTGCTGAGAAAAGGCCCCCACAGTCGCTGCAGAGACTTCTGACGGCTGCACGCTCTGTTGAATCTCAGGCATCTGGGTGGTTTTCTGGCTGCTCCGTGCTGGGTCGTTCTGAGGAGATACCCAGGTGTGGTCTGGCTCTGGAGAGAACCTGCCAGCTCCCCCCTGCAAGAAAAACCTCTTTCGGGATTTAGAGCAGGTGGAGCCAAGGCCTGGAACCTGAGGTGTACCCCACGGCCGATGCAGAAGAGGATCTATCCTGGAGAAGACAGTTCTCAGGCGGGGGGAGGGCATGTGCTACCCACGTTTTATCACTACGGGTAATCCTTCTTTACTTGATCCCAACTCGAAAAACATGGGCATTCTTTCCAGCCAGGGTGGGGAAGGGAGAGAGGAGCTGAGCCCTGCCCACTCAAGGGGCTAAAGGAGCTCATGTTGCAGCTTCCAGGAGCCCAGGGTCTCCATTTCAAACAAATCTGTCATGGAAGTCCTCCTGGGTCCACGTAGAACCAGTTCACGCTGACAAGTGGAAACTGGACGGAGAGAATGGAGAGGGAAATGAACCCGAGGAACACTGGAAATGACACCCTTATCTTACTTGGTTTCTCAGTGTTCTAGCGCCCTAGGGGGTTGGGGAGGGCAGTTCTCATTGCCTAGAAATAAGGAACGTGGGTCAGAAGGAACACGTTGTCTAGTCCTTATTTGTAGACAAGGAGCCCCGGTAGCAAAGTGGTTACAGCTCAGGCTACGAAGCTCAAGGTCAACAATTCAGATCTCCCAGCGGCTCTGTGGGAGAAAGGAGGCTTTCTATTCCTTCAGAGAGTTACACTCTTGGAAATCGCCAAGGGCAGTTTTCCCCTGTCCAGTAAGGTCAGTATCAGTCATAATCAACTCATCATGGACTCAGTGGTAGAGAGCGAATGTCTGAAAGGCAGTTGTGACCAAAAATCACACCAAACTCACTGCCACCAAGTTGATTTTGACTCATGGAGACCCTATAGGGCTGGGTGCGGCTGCCTCCGTGGGTTTCTGAGACTGTAATTCTACATGAGAGTAGAAAGCTTCATCTTTCTCCCTGGGAGTGGCTGGTGGTTTTGAACAGCTGACCTCACAGTTTGCAGCCCACAATGCCACCAGACAGAGGTCTGTTTTAAAAAGTAGTCGGGGTCGGTCCATTGATAAAACACGCAGAAGTACTCCCCAAGTAGGGAACTGTGCGCCATCTTGAATTTAGCACTCCGCACATAACCAAGCCCAGGATACATTCCCACAGCAGCCCTCGTGGCATCCTGCATTACGCGTTGGGCTGCTAACCACTAGGTCAGCAGCTCAAAACCAGCAGTCGCTCCTCTGGAGAAAGACAAGTCTTTCTTCTCGGGTCAGAATGACAGTTGTAGAGACCCACGGGGGCAGGTCTACTCTGATCTAAAGGGTCTCTGAATCAAAATCGCCTCCATGGCAGTGAGTTTGCCTTTGCAGCGCTGGAGTCGGCTGTGGGGCCTGAAGGCAGGGGACCAGAACATCACCTCATGTGTGAAAATGAGAATGGTAATTCCTCATCAACACGAAGAAAAGACATCACAGATGTTTTGTTTGTGACCCTGAGTTCTCCCCTGCCAGGTCTTCTTGAGGCCACTCTGGCCTTGTCAGAGACCCCTCATGGCTTCGTTGTTCTGCACACCCTTTAAAGGCCGGGGCTCCCTGGTGCTTCAGTCCTGCTCTCCTCCCCCATCTCTGTGTTGCACCCACTCCTGGCACTGTAAACCGAGTGGGTTGTGTGAACAGAAAGGTACTGTCTCAAAGTTCTGA
>NW_022111373.1:71682017-71688900 GCF_000313985.2 Echinops telfairi | reverse complement strand
TTGAGGTCAGGGTTGCAACCATGGATTCAGACATAGGAACCATGGGGAGAATGTTTCCTTCTGTCGTGCCCAGGGCTGCATTGGGTCGGAGCCCACTTGAGGGCATCTAACAAGAGCAACAGCATTATTCCAGCCAGTGTGTTGATCCATCTAGTTGAGGGTCTTCCTGGCTTCTAGTAGCTCCAGGCATTCCTTGGCTCGACATTTCAGCATAATTCCAGGGTCTGTCTCTAGGTGTCTTCTCTTCTTTTCTAGGGACACCATTCAGACACCAGGATCTCCCAGCTTACTCCTGCGGGAGCTCATGTGAACTTCGCTGATAACATCTACCAAGACCTTGTTTCCCTACAAGGCCAGGCTCACAGGTACAAAGAATCAGAACATTAATACTGGGACACATTTCAAATCCTAAAACCACCCAACATCTCTTTTCTGGTAATCCCAAATTTGTTTCTCTAGCTTGTACTTCTCCGTCAGCCTCCACATTCCTCAGACCTCACACTCGGCACGTCGTTCCAGTGTTCCACCAAACCAACCATCCGTAACTCAGAAGTCCTGTCAATCATCGCCAAGGCCTGCAGTTTATTTGTAGAAGGTATCTTTCCTCCGGTCACAGCCAGGGTGTACAAAGAACATCATTTTGTTCTTCAGTACTATATCCATTCTGCCTGAAAGCAGAAGTGTTATCTTTGTTAATTCAAACAAACCCAGCCAGTTTAGGGGTTCCCTCTCCCAGTTTCTTCGAAGAGGGTACATCAAGCTCCATGCACTGTCAAAGCACTCGGGGTGGCAGGCAGCAGGGGAGCGGTGGTTTCTGGTTCTCCATCCACCTCAGTCCGGCTGACCTGGGTGTAGTCGCTGGGTTCCCACTGGGTCCTTGTCCCTGACTGGCACCTTTTTACTGGCACCATCTGCACGTCCATCTGGTCTTCGGGACCCAGGGAACTCTGTGCTTTCCTCGTCGTCAAATATGGCCAGACTCACTCTTTTGACTCTTTCCTCAACTGATGGTGCACCCTCTGGAAAGGGCGGGACGCCGACTCTTCTCAGATGCCTCTCTAGGTCTCTCTGTTAGGCATGGGATCTTGTCCTCGGCTAAAGGCAGCGAGAGTCAGCTTTTCTGAGTGAGAGCATCACTTGTGGCAGCATGTTCTCTCGGACAAGGATGGGACTTCTCCAGAAAGCCTGGAAACACAAGTTGTCAAGCTCTTGAGCTTTTGTCCCCTTCCTCCCGACCGTCCTCCCACACCCGCTCAGAGGGGTGACTGTATGTGAGCACACATGAGCATGCAATGGGGACCACGTTTGGTTCCTACCACGCTCTTCCCCCAGCCTTGTCGCGCATGCTGACAGTTCCTAGGAAACCCCTTTCCCCGTACACAGCCCTGGTGGCACAGCGGTTACACATTGAGTTGCTAACAGCAGAGCCAGCAGTTTCAAAATCACCAGCTGCTCCCTGGAAGAATGATGAGGCTTTGTACTCCATCCAAGTGTTAGTCTCCATAGCAAGTATCTGTCCTTGTAAGAAATAGTACAGGGAACATTCGCCTAGCACCAACCTGCTCCCCCACCCTCTCCCCGCTCCAGGCTCAATGTAAACAGCTCCATTAGGAAATTAATCTGTACAAAGCAACAACTCACGGATGGTAGCTCACAGCTGGACTATACTCGCATACACTCCTCATGTCAACAGTATCTGAAATCCTACGTCATGGGCCAAATTATTCATGTTATCACCTGATACCTCAGGGGGGTGATTGACAGTGTTTGTCTTCTTTGTTCCTTTGTGTGCGCTTGCTTTGTTGGTGGTGGTTTTGGTTGTCACAATATGACCGCTAAGTAAACCAGAGGAGATTGTAGCCTAGGGACCAGCAGATGGATTCTGGGCTCCTACTTAATTCTAGCCCCAATCCAAGAACAGTTAGTTCTTAAAACATGGCTCTGCTCAAAACTCACCTTTATGAAATGATCACTTTGCTACAGCAAAGTGTGGTGAAGAAAGCAGACGGTGCCTGGCTATTAACTGGAATAGTGTCTGGCGTCTTAAAGGTTTGTATTCAAACAAGCAGCCATCCAAGTGAGGAGTCAACTAAGTCCATATCAAAGAAACACATCAGCCTGTGTGAAACAAAGATGACAATAACAAAATCCAAATATGACAAGGAGAAAAACATCAGAGTTTAAATTGTGAACACGCAATTTCTAGAATGTTATGGAGGACAGTGGGAGCCCCAAACCCATCTGCAAAGTATCTAGTCAGATTAAGCCTCTGGCAGGTCCCCTATAGCCACAGGCAAGGGACTCAAACAGCTTTACTATAAGACAGGGATTATTGTAAACTTGATTATGGTGGATCGAACCATGGTATAATAGGCTATTAATCAGTTGACCGGCTCTTGATCTAACCAGAATTTGTTCTAGGCTCAAATATTTCTCCCTTGTTCTATGACAGAAATTTCTTCTCTGACCTTTTAACTATTGTTGGTAGTCTTTTCTTTCGTACTACTTATTTGTATTTTTATCTTTACATTATTTTTTCTTCTGTTTCATTGTTTTATTTTCCCTTTGTTTTATTCATCATTTTATTGGGGGGCTTCCACAAACCTTATAACAATCCATCATTCAATTGTATTAAGCACACTTGTACATATGTTGCCATCAACATTTCCAAAACAGTTTCTTTCTACTTGAGCTCTTGGTATCAGATCCTCTTTTTTCCCCTTCCTCCCCCAACCTTAATAAAAAATTTAAAAATTGTTTCTGCTAGATTTCCCAGTTTATGAAGCACAGAAGGAGTGGATGCATAGAGACAATAACTGATGCTATGGTTTATGGGGATGGGAGTGGGCTGGGTGGTGGATGGGGAGGGCGAGGTGGGTGGGGAGCAAACAATGAGTTTAGGAGGGGGGAGGGAGCACTAGAACTGATTGTGATGATGTCTTTGGGGGACAAGGGCCCAAGAAACGTGTTAGGGGTTCTCTTATCCAGACCCGGTCACCTCTGTTTTCACTCCATGGTTGCTGCAGCCCAGGGGATTTCTGCCAGGTTTGTCACCCTCTGGGCAAAACTCATAAACTAAAGCATGTCCTCTGCGTTCAGCTCCCCAGTCCCATAGGGGTGCGCATTTCCCTCATGCTCTGATTTAAGTCTTGTGTGTTGAGAGGAGGGCAGAGTTTTGGGTTCTTCTTAGGGATGCTCACCATCTTTGCAATATGTTTTCTGTCCTTCCTTCTGTTTCTCTTCCTCTCTGCTCTTTTGGGGAGAAGAGTTGAAGAGGAAGGGTGGGGTTATCAGCATTTCACCTGGAGTGAGAAGAAACTCAAAGGTGGGATATTGACTTTACTACTCAGCCAATCCTAAGGGCAAAGGAAACAAAACATTTATTGTCACCTGAATTGAGGGTGAACGTAGAGATAGGAGAGCAAAGAATGTCACAAAGGAAGAGGCTAAAACGACAAAGCATCTCACCACAGCAGATGGCTTGAACACTCTTGTATTTGGTTCAGTTGTTTTGGTTCTTTTTTTTCCTTCAAGTTTCTTACCTGGATTCCCAAATTGCTGCCATCCCATTGAGTATGAATCAGTGACCCTATGGGACAGAGTAGACTTTCTCCATTGAACTTGCAAGACTGTAATACGTATTTTTTCATTATTTTATTTTGTTGTTGAGGATACGAGGGGTATAGAAAAATGGAAGGGAAAGATGGTGGTATTTCCCCACCCAAACATCTTGAAGCTCCCTCCAATATGCAACAAACCATACACTTAATAGAAAGTTTTTCCACATACACTTATTTTTACATTCTTTGTGCTGTGCAACTATTTTCTCTATTAGCCAAATTCACTGGCTCACGAGGCTCCTGTCTAATCTTTGAAGTGAGTGTTGCCAGTTTGATGGCTCAAGGCAGATCTTATTTTCAGTAGTTAAGCAAAATCATTGCTTTAAGACTTCAGGGCATATTTTTAGCTTCAGGTTTAAGAGAATTTCAGGGCAATAGTTTCTGAGGGTCATGTACCCTCCATGGTTGAAGAAAATCTCAAATACATCCATTTACAAACCTGCTCTGTATTCCCCCCCACCCCCCCTTTGATCAGGAGTATTCTAGGTGATCTTTGAACATACTGTGCAGCAATGGTAGCTGGGTCTCCTGTCCACTTCCTCAGGCCTCATGGCAAAGAAGGCAGCTGTTCAAAAAGGCACTTAGCCACACATTTCATACCCTTGCCCTGACTCTCCTTCTTTCACTGTTGCTCCAGATGAAGAGAGACCAGTCTTTGTGCCTTTGGTGGCTGCTCACAGCTTTGAGGACTCAGCCACTACACAGCAGACGAGGAGATAGATCAGGCAAACATGAGTTTGGGCTGTGATTCCAAAGGTCAGGAGTTGAAACCACCAGCTGATCGGTGGGATGGGACTTTCTGTTTCCATAAACTGTGACTGTATTAGAAACTCACAGGGCAGGTCTACCCTGTCCTATGGGGTTGCTATGAGTCAGCATTGATTTGATGGCAATGGGTTTGGTTTTAGGTTTTAGGCCATTTAACTTGGGATGGCTCATGAAATTACAACTCTAAATCTCCAAACCACAGAAAGAAATACCACGAGGTTTTTGGTTGTACAGAAGCAGGTTCAGCAACTACTCTGTTTCTGTTGTTAAAAATGAAAGCAGGCAGCCACATATTTTCCTCACAGAGCAATTGGTGGGCTCAAACCTCTGACCTTGTGGTCAGCAGCCAAGTGCTCACCCATTGGACCACCAAAGCTCCTTTTACTTGGATTAAAGAGCAAATGTTTTCTCCTATGTGTTCTTGCAGATCCTTTCTATAGTAAATTCTTGATCCTGGAGTCAGCAACTTACCTGATATGTAAAACCGAATGGGTTAGTTTCCCTCCTCCTGTTTCCATTTCCTTCAGAATTGTTGAACACGAGGCAAGGCCCATAGGTCTGCTATCTGCCCACCTGGTCTTCTCTGTGCCCAGGATTTTGAATGCTTATGATACCGCCTTTTCCCTATGCTTCCCCCGCCCCCCGCCATTTGTAACTCCCAGTGGACATCCCCTTTACTGTCTCTGCTCAAATGTCACCCACTTGATTATACCCCGTCCCCTGCTCCACATGCTCCCTGAGCGCTACGAGGCTTCACAACAGTGGTGACATCTTGTTGCACCTCTTGGTTAATGAGTATGCTGCCCTCATGAGACCATATGTGTCTTTAAAATAATCTTTAAAAGCCTTTTATTGTGAATAAGGTGATGGTTTACAGAGTAGATCATCATTTCACATTTGACAATTCCCACACATTTTGTTCCACCTCATCCACTGCAATCCCCAGAACACATCGTAACGGGCCCCATCCCACTGCCCCTGCAGTTTCCATATCTCCTGCTTCCCTACCCTGTGGTATCTTGTTCTTGGGTAAAAGCACCTTTTTGATCCTAAATAGTTGATTATTCCAGTCCAGTGCTGAGTCAAGTGCCAGACCTGAAGGGTGACAAAGGGCCAGCCTCGGGGGACCCATCAGTTGCCATCTGACCAGTAAGCTTGGCCTTTTTGATGAGTTTGAGTTGTTCCACATTGGTCTCCTACTCTATCCAGGACCTTCTAATCTGATGTGATCCTTCCCAGAGCAGGTGTAGTGATAGCTGGGCACCATGTAGTTCTCGCTTCAGGGTTGTGGAGACTGATGCTTGTGTGTTCCATGAGTCCACTGGACTGTTTCCAAATGTCCTTCCTTTGCAAGGGGACAAACTAATAGTTGTACCTTACATGGCTGCCGCCACACTTTTAAGACCATAGTCGCTGCTCACCAAAATAGGACGTAAAACATTGTTTTTAGAGAACTATATGATGACAACTGATTTGATGCCCCTCTACCCCCCCAAAGACTATGGCCATCTGATTCTTGAGGATGGAAACTGTGTCTTATCATCACTGCACCCGCAGTGCCTACCATATTGCTCAGTGGGCACAGCAGATGCTTACAAAACATTTGATTAAATGAACAGCCAACGGGGAGGGAATATTGCCAGAAGCAAAGGCACCAATAAAAGTGACAAGGATATTCCTATTTTTAAAAATTAGCTTCAACCCACTCCCTTATTCTCCACTTTGATGGCAATCAAACATGGTACTTTGGGGTTTTCAAGGGTCCTACACATTTCAGTGGCCACAGTTCAGGCATCCCCTGATGGAGGCATTATACAATAGGATTTAATGGGTGGTGGGCTGTCTCTCCTAAGACAGTTAACATGTTCAGCAAATTTACTGAGAAACTATGTCCAACGACCAGGTCAGAAAAGCCTTCCATCCAGTTTATTCTCCTCATCAACTGGAGGCACTGTGACATTCGGTAACTGGGTACTTACTAATTCACCCTGAATACCCCTAACATTTAGCAAATCGCCTCAAGTTGGGGAAGAATGGGGTTGAATAAAGTGAAAGAAACTGTGATGCCCATAAAAATAGTATATCCTGAAGTTTAAAAAAAGCGGACGTAGACCTATATGTACCAACTTGGGCAAATCTTCCAAACAGATTTAAGTGAAAAAGTAAGTTGTGGAATAAGACATATTATGAGATAGCTTATGTGTCTTCTTCTACTCTATAACCAATCAGGTATTCAGCACATGAATATTATGTACAAACAAAAAGCTTTACCACCTCATGGCCATCAAGTTGATTCTGACTTGTAGCAAAGGCCCAGGTGCAGTTCAAGGCTGTGAATCTTTCTGGGAGTTGAAACCAAGTGGCTGGTGACCTTTCAGTTAACACCCCAATGTGTAACCACTATACCACCAGAGCTCCAGAGCTCCATTAAAAGTAATTTCTAGAGATGGAAATGGCCAAGGATAAATTCTGCATTGCCTATATTAAGAAAAGGT
>NW_022111373.1:71674662-71675981 GCF_000313985.2 Echinops telfairi | reverse complement strand
TGAATTATTTGTTTTATATACTTTTATATTCTATTGGTCAGTATTTTGTTAAGGATTTTTGAATCAGTGTTCATTAAGGATATTGGTCTGTAGTTCTTGATTCTTGTGGGATCCCTGCCCATTTCAGTTATCAGTTATACTAGCTTCATACAAGGGATTTGGGAGTTTGCCTTCTTTTTCTGTTCTAGAAGAGTTTGTGTAGGATTGGTGTCAGTTTTCCCCTGAATGCTTGGTATAATTCTCCTGTGAAGCCATCTGGTCCAGCGGATTTATTTTTATGGTAATCCCTTAATAACCTGTCTATTTCTTCTATTGCTATGGGTTTGTTGAGATTCTTGACGTCCATTGGATATAGTCTAGGGAGGGATTTTCCCCCCAAGAATTTGTCCTTATCTTCCAAGTTGTTGGATTCATTGGAGTACAGTCCTTCATAGTACTGTGTAATTATCCTTTTGATCTCATTAGGGTCTGTTGTAATGTCCCCTCTTTCATCCCTCATTCTTGCTATTGAAATCTGTTCCCTCCTTTCTTTGGTTACGTTTGTCAGGGATCTGTCGATTCTGTTTAAAGTTTCACAGAACCAACTTTTAGCAGCATTATTTTTTCCCATAGTTTTCTATTTTCCCTCTCCTGAATCTCAGCCCTGATTTTTATTGTTTATTTTCTTTTGCTATTAGGATTGTCCTGTTGACTCTGCTCTAGTTGCTGTAAATTTTGTGCCTGTATATCAATCATAAGTCTCTCTTCCACTTTATATTTATTTTTAGTCATGTTATTGGGGGCTCATACAGCTCTTATCACAATCCATACATACGTCAATTGTGTAAAGCATGCTTGTATATTCGTAGTCTTCATCACCCTCAAAACATTCACCTTCCACTTGGGCTCTTGGAATCAGCTCACTTTTCCCCCTCCCTCCCCACTCCTTCCTCCCTCATGAACCCTTGATAATTAATAATTATTCTATCATACCTTACACTGCCCAACGTCTCCCTTCACCCACTTTTCTATTGTCAATCTCACATCTTCCTTTTTCATGTGTGCATGTATTTCTATAACACTTCCTCTCATAACTGCCTTTGCTGTGTCCCCTAACTTTTGTATGCCATGTTCTCATTCTCATTGGTTTCTAGCAATTTCCTAATTTAATCTCTGATCTGGGGTAGTACAAACTACCCCCAAAACTCTCCTTTTGCAATAGTTATTCATCCTCCAATTGTTTGCTTTTGTTTTCTTCATCTTCTTTTGTTGATATCCAGCCTTATGACACAGTTGTCAGTGAGAGAAGTCTGTTTGATATCAATGTGCTTAAATTTATG
>NW_022111373.1:71661742-71673619 GCF_000313985.2 Echinops telfairi | reverse complement strand
CTTCACTTTTTGGAATATGTTACTCCACTCTCTCCTCTTCCTCAGTGTCTGCTGATAGGTCTGACCACCTTCTTATTTGGGAACCTTCATATGTGGTTGCTTGTTTTTCCCTAGCTGATCTCACGATTTTCTCCTTTTCCTCAAAGCTGGATAGTTTAACTATTATGTGCCTTGGTGATGACTTCTTGGGATTCAGTCTAACTGGTGTTCTTTCAGCCTCCTGAAAAGTTGCCTGGTTTTCATTCGTTAAGCTGGGAAAGTTTTCCTCCAAGAATTCTCACTATTGTTGCAGATGACTTCTTTGTTATGTCTTCCCCTGGTAATCCAATTATTCTGATGTTGTTCCATCAGACATAGCTCTCAGGTTTCCTTCAACTTCTCTGATGACCTTATTCGATTTTTGTTCACATTTGTTAGTCTGCTTGGCTGTCCTCTAGGTCCCTGGCGTGGTTCTTTGCCGCCTCCAGTCGATTGACGAAGTCCGTGAGTCTGCTACTGGTTTTTGTTATATCATCCCTAAGCTCTTGTTATTTTCCTTTGGTGTATGGACTTTATCTCCTCTAACATTTCATCCTTTTTCTGCATTGTTTCCCTCATATCATGACTCCCAAGCAGCATTCTGAAAATATCTTTCTGTGGCAGATCAATGACTGCTTCTTCTATGCATGTTGTTAATGCCATTGCCTTTTGTCTCTCCTTTTTTTTCACTGAGGTTGTTGGGGCTGATTGCTGTTTGCATTGCAGTTTTAGAGGAGCCAGGTGCCATTTTCCAGGGAGCCAAAGAGCACTGCCTCTCTCTGGTTGACTTGTAAGAATGCTTCTTCGAACTGCCTGCTGCTAATTTCACTCAATTGGCCTACCAGTTTATCCTCCCGTGGCTTCACTATTTCCCTAGTCAACCAGTGTTCTGTTATTAGGAGGGCAAGTTGGACTGTCCTCAGGGGATGCTAGTTGGGTAGTTGTGGAACCACAAGGATGGTGCTGTACTGGGTGATCTCACAAGAAGCCGTGATGGTGTGGTCCACAGCAGCTTGGGGTGCCACAGAGGGTGTGCGTGTCTGCCCACTGCAACGGGAGTACCACGGAAGGCTGGTGGGTTGCCCGCTTTGGTGTAGAGCACTTCAAATGGTGGGCAGAACTGCCCTGGTCAGGTAGGTGGTTGGGCAGAGGTTCCTGCAGCAGCGTGGAATATTGGTGAATGTTGGCCGAGCTGCCTTAGGCTGTGAGGCACTATGGCTGGTGGGAGGAAGTTCCCTCAGTTATGTGGGACCACAAAGCATGGATAAGAGCCCCGCCAGCCACGAGGAAGGATTTACCCCAAAGAAGGTGGGCGGTATTTTCTCAGCCACGTGTTAAGCACTGCCGAGGGTGGGCGGGCGGAATTTCCCCTCGAAAAAGTTGGGCGGGATATTCCCTGGTGGATGGTGGGTAGGTTTTCCCCAGACCCGAGTTACGCTTCAGAGGGTGGAGCTCTCCCAGCTGGCTGGAGGGGAGGCATAAATGCCCTAGGCTAAGGGGAGTGGTCTGGAGATTGGCAGAGATGTGAGAGAAAAGGGAAGAGAAAAAGAAAAAAACAACAAAGTCTGCTGAGACTGTGGGGGCATAGAGAGGAGAGAGAAAAACAAAAGTAACAATTTAGCTGAGTCCTGATCCCTCACTGTGGGGCTGGAGGTGTTTAATCCCTGGCCCGAGGTGGCGGCAAGCTATGGCTCTCTTGAGATAAAGCCCCTGTGCTGGCTCCAAATGATCCCAGCTCCAGCAGCTACAGTGGCAGGTCTAAGGTCAAATCCTAGCCAGCCTCCACTGTGGTAAGCCAAAAGCCCCCAGCTCCTCAAAACCTAGTTGATCTGTGTCTACTTATCTTTATGATGCTCCTCCTGCAACCCAGTAGTGTGGAATTTCCCTCTTAATAACTCTCCTGCACTGATTTCTGCAGAGTCCCTCTGGTATGTGTTACTCAGTCGCCATCTTCTCGGAAGTCCCTTTCAATAGATGTTTTAAGGAGTGAAATACAAGGCATGATTCAGAGGCAATGGATCACATACAGGTTGCAGCAAGACTACTAACATTAACCTTAAAACTAATTTTCTAGTGAGTCAGCATCCTGTTCTGTAAATCTTTGATGTTAACTCATTTCAAAATCAACCTTCAAGGCTAGGGTGGGATTCGTACCATATTTCATATTTGTGTGCTCTGCAGCCAGGACCAATCAGGGGCTTTAATAACAGTCTACTGAACACCTACCCAGATAGGAAGGTATACCAAGTGTTTCCAGTGTCACCATCTATAACAGTGGTTCTCAAACTTCCTAATGCCGTGTCCTTTAATACAGTTCTTCATGTTTTGGTGACTACCCAACCATAAAATTATTTTCGTTGCTACTTCATAACTGTAATTTTGCTACTGATATGAATCGGGCGACCCCTGTGAAAGGGTCATTCCACCCCCAAAGGGGTAGTGATCCACAGTTTGAGATCTGCTGATCTGTAAGATGCCAGGGCCATGGGTATATTTTGAAGGTGACCTAGCAACTTGATCAACTACAAAGACTCTGACATCCTTTTTTGGTAGAAAGCGGGACCAGAAATGACACAGAGCCATCCAATACTGACTACAAAACTTACCAAATTACTGTTTACCACTGGGAGGTGAGGTTTACAGGTTTGCAACTCATTTCACTGGGTAACTTACGCACTGCCTTCCCAAGGCCTTGATGAAATATTTTCCTACTGTCAATTTTATAAACTGAAATTCTGCATGTGAATTGTACTTCTACGGAGTCTTTGAAGCCTGTATGGAAAAATAAAAGGGCAAAATTTGGGGGCTAGAACCACATTATGCGACATGACATATCCAAACAAGATATGATTGATTATCCAATATTGACAAGCATTGTAGATACCCACCTCAAGAAGGCCAAAAGAAGAAACATTCAAGAAAAGCAAATACTAAAATAGATTGTTAGAGATCCCTAAACTGAACTATTCTACAGGGCACAGCAGACAAACTAGAGGGGCAAATTGTATGAGATGTGTGAAGACTGCTGACTATGGCTGCGTACTGATGGTGGTGGGAGCACAGGGGGCGCAATCAACTGATCCTCTCCCTTCCCTTGTCCCCTATCCCAGGCCAGGCCAGCCACTAGGTACAATGCTGGAAGGGCTACAAGAAGAAATAAAATACCAAGCAGCTATAAGTCTGTTCCTTTCTGCTCCATTTTATATTGAAATTGTTGTCTCTACACAACATGACAGAATGCACAGATAAAATCAGGTTGACAAAAAAACCCCATGCATGACATATTGTTCTATGCCATACAGTGGGTTCAATTTTGCATGTATTAGGCATGCTGTAGGATAAAGAACCATATTTCTGTCCCTGGAAAGATCCGAAGGAGCCCTGGTGATGTAACGAATAACTCGTTGAACTACTAACCACAATGTCGGCAGTTCAAACCAGCCATCCCTTGGGAGAAAACTGGGCTTTCCACTCCCGTAGAGTTACAGTCTCAGAAATCCACAGCGGCAGGTCTACCCTGTTGTGTAGGGGTGCGAGGTGTCGGCACCGACTTGGTGAGTGAAAGGATAGATTAGACAGAAAAGTAGCTGACAGTACATCACATCTTACAGAATGGTGAATTCTAAAAGGTTAACTGTTTTATGACATGATGAACTCAAATGTGACAATGCTAGGATCTCTGAAATTCATTAAATTAATCCCAAATCATTGATTAGAGGCAGCAACAAGGCAAGAGACATTAAAGGGAGCACTTGTACATCCGCCAGTCATGTTACTTTTTTTAATCTACTTTTACAACAATCATCCTCTTGACTCCCCAATTTATTCCAGGTAAGCTCTAGAATACACCCTTTCATCTAAAGGGAACAAGGGTCCTTACTGATTAGAGAATTGACTAGAGGTGGATGGGGAGCTGGTGGTCAGCTTCCCGTTCTAGTACAGATGGAGCATCTCTCCTCGGATGACCTGTTTCTGTAAAAATGATGTAAAAAATTTTTGTGAGTCTAGTGTATGTATAGCTATTATTAATGTAGTACTAATTGAGGGTTTTCTTGGTTAAAATTTCTGGCTGTTTTCCTGCTGTTAGCGACCATCAAATGGGCTCGGCCTCTGGTTCTACGCCATTTTGATCACTGGTATGCTTGAGCTCATTGTTGCTGCTATTGTATTAATTCATCTCATTGAGAGTTTTGTTTCTGTTGACCATCGTTGCTACCAAACATGATGGGCTGTTCGAGGCAGTGGACTTTCCTAATGTCGCACCCAAAATAATAAGCCAGATAAAATGCTACCATCTTGTCCCTGAGCAGCACTCTGGCTTTGCCCTCTTTTACTCACTCACTGCTATCCAGTCACTTCGGACTCATAGGCACGAACAGGATAGACCTGCCCCTGGGGTTTTTTGAGACTGCAATTCTTTTAAGGAGTAAAAATTCTTCTTTCTTCCGCTCCATGGAGCAGCTGGTAGTTTCGATCTGCTGACCTTGTAGTTAGCAGCCCAAATGTAACCCACCAGATTAAATATCAAGAGAAAGCAGAGAGAATTTGCTTCTTCAATCTAATAATTAGGTTTGTGTGACATCTGTCGTCTTCCAAGAGAAAATGCATTGTAAAAATTAAGCTTGGTTCCTTCCCCCAGAAAAAAGGGACAAACCCCGGCAGCAACAACAAAAAGAATAAGCCAACTGGATCATTGTAAAAGACATAGCTGCCGGAGCGCTCAGATCCTGCTGGGGAAGGGTCCACACCTTGCTGCTGTTGGCTCGGTTCTGGCTCATAAAGGCCCTAATGGATGGAGTAGAAGTGTCCCACAGGTGTCCCAAGACAGCAGATCTTTACAGAAGCAGATTGCCACGTCCTTCTTCTAGGAAGCAGCTGGAGAGCGCTCAACTGGTACACTATCAGGACTCCTTTGGTGGGAAGGTAAATGGTACATTCCACCACTACTTGGCAAGGTGTCCTCATATACAAGGCTCCTCCTGGTGATGGGTATACATGCCAAAGGAAATTTCACACTTTCCCATGTGGGAACTCATATAAGAACATTCATTTTAGCTTTATTGGGTGGGGAGGTCAAGGTCAAACTGAATATGATTATTAAGGAAAAAGCACATGTTCACAGTTTAGATGCAGAAGAATGATACATATTTCTTTTCCAAAATGATTCTTTAGTGATAACTCCTAAAATATGTTCTCAACAGTTTCCTACTGAAGTTTAGCACATATCTACTTAGGAAGCTATATAAAAAGATGGCAATCTCACCTGAGTTTTCTTCTTTAAGAGAGTTTGTATAATTTATATAATTAACATTAAGAATGATGAAGGAACAGTTCCGAGTATCCAGGAGACCAAGTTAAAACTAAATGAAGATGCTTTCATGACTTAAGCACAGAATGTTAGGCTATAAACTCATTTGAAATCAAATGAAGAAACTGTTTAAAAAGGCGAGTGCCACCAACCAGACTTTTCCCGTGCTGGCCTCCCATTCCTGGATTGACAGCCTTTCAGGTCAGCAAGAAGGGAACTGCAGGGCTGCCCACTCCACGTTGAGTTACACGAAAACATGGAAGGTGGTAGCATATGCGTTAAGAAATACATTTAGTTTTAAAGGGCAAAGAAAGGAGTTTTAAAAGGTGATGATGCTTGAAGTATGAGTGCCCCTTACAGTTCCATGTGAAAAAACAAGAAGTGTTTTCTCTAATTGCTTCGCAACAGTTCAATGAAAGCAAAATATCAAATCTAAGACGGTGCTAGAGTTCTTCCACAGGGGCAAGAATTAATGCAAGTTCTTGAACTTTTTTTCGATCTAGAGAAAGATGGGGGGAGAGTGATAGAGATAAAAATAGAGTAGGAGAGAGAGAAACAAAAACTAATATTCCAGGCAGGGAAATACTTATAAAACCTTTTATATGTCAAAGTTATGATTTCACAACATAACACACTAATGCAAAATCCAGTAGCACCTGTAAGATTTAAGTAAATGCTGCCATCACTTAAATGTTTTTAAATATCTGAAAAAGACTGAAGGGAGGGGGAAAAGGGATAAAGTACATTCTCCAGAGAACAATAAATGTATTTCAAAATAAAAACTGTATTTTGTTTTTCAGGGTTTTTTTTTTGTACAATAATTCATGGGTTTGATAACTTTGTACACAATGGGTCAATCTCTGCCCTCTCCTTCTGTGTTACTTCAGGTTCACAAGCTCAGGGCATAGTCCCCAACATTATTTTCAGATAAGGATATTACCACAGTTTGATCTAAATATAGATACATTACATAATACTTGTCTCTGGGAAAATCAAATTTTAATATGCAAACGTTTATTTATATAATACAGAAACGGAAAACACTGCAGTAGGCACACAACCTAATTCTGACTTGTAGATGATGATGATGATGCCTAAATGCTCTCCTACTGTAAATGAATGTTGAAAATATTTTTTAATCAGAAGATTTTATTTATATGTGCACTTGTGTCCACCTTATCCCATACACTATACATGTATAATGACAATCTGGGAATTAAAAGGTGCAGCCCTCAAGAAAGTGTTAAGTCACTAAAAAGAGAAACAATTATCCTCTATTGGACAAGGAAAAAAACTCACAAAATTTCCAATTTTAAATTTCATATCAGTAGGAAAATATTAAAAATAATTTTCCGTATATACATATCGGTATATGTATATATTGAATTACACATATGTCTCACATATCGATACACTCCAAGCAGAGACATTTGGATGAATTATTTTCCCATTAAATGACATCTATGTCAAACTTTAAAAATATTGTATTACATCATTAAAATAATTCACTTACCATTTCAACAGCTTACACTGTTGTTGGTTTTAATCTTTAATTCTTCATAACTAAATTCCCTGACCCCTAGTGTTAAAGTCCCTTTTTTTAAAATTAAAAACCTGGTGTTCTTTGTTACTCAGAAACTGATGGATAAAATCACGTCTTACTTCAAAATCCCATCAATCAAATAAATTTCATTACCTGATTTATCAGAGATATACCTCAGCTCTGAGCATATATACCTAAATCTCTTCTTCCTATAACAAGTAGGTGAGAAAATTATCCTTACCATGATGTTACAGCACATATAATACATGATGATCGAGTGGCTTGATAGAAAATTTTCAGAGGTTTCTGAAAACTCACGTTAGAAACAAACCATTTATTTTTCACTCTAATAGAAATTAATATGTATGTATTTACGTACATACACATACATATAAAACAAAATTGTCTAGTGTCGAGTAAGCTGTTTGTTGAGTGAAAAAATGGTTACAAATAGACTTCATTAGCTTAATTTTGTACTTAACAATTCAATCATTTGGGGGTACAAACAAAAAAGGTCAGTGCATTTGTAGACTCCATAGAGTCTGATACCCAAGCATACACTTTAAAAAAGAACCCTCCTCAACATCACAGGCATTGTACAGCAAGAATATATGTACTCTGATGCAATTCCTATTCCATAAGCAGACTAGACAGCACTTGGCTTACTTGTAAAATAGCTTCTTAAAAGAAATATATTATATAAAGAAATGCATGTTTGCTAAAAGTCTCTTAAAATTACATCAAAACAACATTAAAACCTGTTCAGTGAGAAGAACCAATTGTATTTGACTCCCGTTGTGAAATATGCCTAGTTAGCAGTTCAGAATATTGCCTTGTGTGGTGTGAATACAGATGTGGTTGATGTGAAGACCCAGGCAGAGTACACGTCTCCATCTCCATCTCCCACGATCACAATTCAGACACAGTCCTCGGATCGGCTGTTTGATGTAAATGGATTCCTTTGAAAAGAGCTATACACCTTAAAATGATCTATAATAAACAGTTTCCCAATAACCATTATTATTCTTAAATTGAAATGCATTGATCATTCAGAAAAGATTTCTTGCAAAATATATAAATAAATGTAACTGCATATTCTGTAAATATACTTAGCATTGCTAGGCCAGACAGCCAACGATGGGCTGCTGTAGTTCAGTTCTGTGTCAAATTTATTAGAAATTTAAAAAGAAAAATTTCTGAGGGGCTCAGCTGCCTTCATTTGTTGGCTTTAAAAGGTGTAATAAAATGGGAGACAATATCTTCTCGTAAATACATGGAATCACTATGGAAAACTAAACTCTACAGTGGACAAAATTGGAGAACACCAGAGTGTACCAGAGTGGTCACCAGAGTAAATTATCTTCCAGTATAAAAAAAGGGAAGAATTCTATACGCGCAGTTGTAATAAGTATGTTTCAATTAAAGATGCAGCTCTCTCTCACTCCTGGCAAGAATTAATTGGTAATGGCACTGCTTCTCAGCAGTGCAAAAATATCCTGAGAAATTATTCAGATTACAACAAAAGACAGGGCTTTCGTCACTAAGTTTTTGCACAAAAACACAGCTCTAGATATCGTAAATAAATTAATTGAAAAAGCAGATAACCTTCACTGTGTTCAACACAATAAGGGGATGAGACCCAGACATTGTTAATTCTCCCATTGGCTAATATCAGAAGAAAATAAAAAGATTGCATTAATTGTCTATTTATAACTTTCTAGTTAACTATGGCCAATAATATACAAGGAGGTAATTTGTAGTTCAAGTTTTTCATCTCTTTTTTTTTTTTCGCCCCAACTAGCTACAAGCAGAATTCTAAATTTTACACTGAAATATATAATTCCAATCTTCAAAAGGTCCTCCTCCTGGAGGAGTCATATTCAATTGTGTGTGTGTGTGTGTGTGTGTGTGTGTGTGTGCAATCTTGATGCACAGCCCAAACAGTACTACGTAGAGAGACAGTGTATCTTTTCATCTATTGGCACTGAAATGTTACTTTCCTTAGCTGCATTCTAGTAGCTTGGCCAAATTATCTCGTAATTCTGTTAGTTCAAATATCTTTCCGTCAAGAATTTCTAAAAGTGTCTTCAGGTTATTACGAAAAGCTTCTTGTTCGTTCTGACTTTTCTCCAGACGTTGTTCTAAATCGGACAGTTGTCCCTCCAGGTCTTTGTTCCGAATTTCTACTTCCTTTAGAAACAAAAGTGCAACATATAGATTAGTTCATCACTTAGAAAACAATAGAACTTTCTGTTATGTATTATCGGGCAGTCATTGCATCCTGATGATTAGAATGTGCTTCTGAATGTTAACAAAATGTAGGGAGCTTAGATTTGGTCATCCACAGGCTTTTATTATGACTTTATTATTCATGACTGGTTAGCTCATTTATCCATCTCTCTACCTAACAAAAATTTCCTGACTTCTTACTCTGTGTTAAACAATATTTCCAAAACCAAGATAGAATTAACACAATGCCTCCAACCATTAGGAAAGAAGCAGCAAATAAGCCTACAGTCATTAAAGAAGAGAAATAATAAAGATGAGACCAGTAATTAATGAAAAAAAGGAAATCCCTAAGGCTTGGAGTTGGAAAGGATTATGAAACAAACCACCGGCAAGTCTACCAAAGGAAATGCAAGAGAAGATGAAATAACATAAATAAGGAAGGAAATGAGTGAAATTATAAAAGAACCAGTGGAAATAAAAATAATAACAGAATACTCTGAAAAACTGGACTACTATAAAATTGAAAACCTACAAGAAACAGACACGTTTCTGGAAACACACTACCGACCTAAACTTACAGAACTCAGATAGAAAATGAGGACGGACCTATAACAAAAGAAGAAATTTATTAGGGCATTAAAATACTCCCAATAAAATGTCTTGGTGCAGGTAATTCCAGTGGTGAATTCTACCAAACACTTAGAGAAGAGTTGCTACTAATACTACTGAAACTATTCCAGAGCGCAGGAAAGGCTGGAGTCCTCCTGGATTCATTTTATGAAGAGAGTATAATTTTAATACCCAACCCAGTCAAAGCCATCACTAAAAAAGAAAACTGTGGACCAATATTACTCATAAACAAAGATGTAAAAATTCTCAACAAACTCCTACCCAATACAATCTCCATCCCTCTCTCTCTATATATATATACACACACACATACATACATACACCCATATCCAAATACATACACACGCTCATAAATATATACGACCAAGCGGGATTAATGGTTTACAAGGATGATTGATCATCAGAAAAACTATCAATGTAATCTACCACATTAAACAAAAATATCACATGATCATATTGATCAAAGTAGAAAAGGCAGATGACAAAATTCAACACTCATTTCTGATAAAAATCCTTAATGTAATAGGACTAGCAGGGAAATCCCACAACATAATTAAGAGTATATATGCAATACTAAGGCCCAAAATTAGTCCCAACAGAGAGACTGAATGTATTCTCCTTTCAATGAGGAACCAGACAAAGATGCCCTTTATTAACACTCCCTTTCAATACTGTGCTGGAAGTCTTAGCTGGAGCAATAAAGCAAGGAAGGAAAATAAAACACATCCTAACTGGCAAAGGAGAAATCTTTCTCTGTTTGAAGACAATATGATCCCAAAGATTAAACAGTGTAAGTACTAGAAATAATCGAAAGATTCAGCAAAGTGGCAAGGTACAAGATGAACATATAAAAATCAACTGACTGCTTTACACTAAGAACAAGAACATTGAAAAAAAATCAGGAAAACAATGTTATTTAGGATAGCCACTCAAATGATGAAATATTTAAGAATAAATCTAACTAGAGGCATATCTATCTACATCGATAAATCGATTGATCTATCAGCAGTCACCTTCCTACCTACATATCTAACCCTAACAAACAAAATACTATAAAACACCACTGGAAGAACATACTATGGCCACAGATAGAAAGACTTATTAACATTGTGAAAATATCATTATCACTCCAAGTGAGTATAGCTATAATGTAGTCCTGATGTGGCTCGCATCAACACTCGTTAGAAATGGAAAATGTCACCACCAACTTTATATGGAAAAGAAAGATATCCTGTAAGCAAAATGCTCCTTCAGAGGAAGAACCGAGGAGGCCTCAGACCTCTCCATTTCAAAATAGACAACACAGCCATGTTAGTCAGGATAGCTTGCTACTAAGTCCAAGGACAGATACACAGACCCATGGAACAGAATTGAGAACCCAGAAATCCATCCATCTATGGACAGCCCTGTGACAAAGTGCCGAAAAGTCATGAAATGTGGAAGAGACAGTTTCATCAACAAATGTTGGTAAAACTGGGTATCCATTTAAAGTAGCAGTTCTCAACCTATGGGTCATGACCCCTTTGGGGGGGTGGAACGACCCTTTCACAGGGGTTGCCTGAATCATAACAGTAGAAAAATTACAGTTATGAAGTAGCAATGAAAATAATTTTATGGTTGGGGGGGTCACCACAACATGAGGAACTATATTAAAGGGTAGTGGGATTAGGAAAGTTGAGAACCACTGATTTAAAGAAAAATGAAACATGACCCGTATTTCACAACTTATATAAAAATACTAGATGAATCAAAGGCTTAAATACAAATTTTAATGCTATAAAGACCATCAATGAAAAAATAGGGACAAACTATGAGGCCTTAAATACACTGCATATATACATTATTAAACATAGCTGAAAACACAGACAGCAAAAGATAAAGTAGATGCTGGGATCTCCAAATATTAGATACTTGTGTATATCAAAACATTTCACTTAATGGGTAAAACAAGAACCTACGTAGTGGAAAAAAATTTTTTTCAATTTATATAAAGGACCCCAACAAGAAAAAGATGAATAATCCATTTTAAAAATAGGCAGAGGATATCAACAGACACTTCACCAAAGATGACATCCAATTGGCCAACTAACACATGAAGAAATGCTCATTATCATTAATCATTACTGAGATGCAAATCAAAACAACAAGC
>NW_022111373.1:71658271-71659805 GCF_000313985.2 Echinops telfairi | reverse complement strand
TGGAGGGAAATGGGGAGCTATTAAAAATTGGTACAAGAAAGAATAAAATGTTCTAAAATTTATTGTGGTGATGATTATACAACTTGTTTTAATATGTTTAAACCATCAAATTATATGACACGTGAATTATATGTCACTAAAACTGTTAAAAAATTTAAAAGGCTGGAAATAGGAATATTATAAGATCTAACAATCCCACTATTAAGCATATACCATAAAGAAATAAGAGCCATGGCATGTATAGATATATGCATGCTGATGTCCATTGCAATACACTGTTCACAACAGTAAAAATATGCAAGCAACTTAAGTGCTCATCAGATGGTAAATGGATAAACAAATTATGGTATATTCACACAATGGAATACTACTTTTGCAAAGTTAAAGAATAATGATGACAGAAATATCTTATAACATAGATGAATCTAGAGAACATTATGCTGGATGACAAATCAATTACAAAAGGGCAGATATTGTACGAGACCATTACTATCAAAAGTCAAGAAAAGGTCTTTATACAAAAAGAAACATTATTTAATGATTGCCAGAAGTGAGAGAGGGTAACTTACTAATCAGAGGGTAAATATATATTAACTTGGGGCAACGGAAAGGGAATATATACTAAAAAAGAGGTCAGCACAAAAGAAATGAAGGCAAAACCAGACAATAGGAGGAGTACAGTGCTAAAAATAACAGGGATACATATTAGCATATACACAATCTTGCAATAACGATAATCTACCAGGGCACATAGATAGACATCTGAGCTGAACAGGTGTGGGAAGGAAATGGGATTATATCCACAAATACTCATGTATAATAGAGGGTATTTCTAAACATGTTATTTAGTAGAGAATACAGGGTGCAAAGTTGTGAAATTTCTTAGCCATAATCCAATTGGGGACATCAAGACCAACTGATATAACACAGTCCACAAAGACAATGTTCTAGATTCTATTTTGCTGAGTACTTAGCGAGGTCTTAAAAACCCTGGAGTGGCTTACTACTGGTCCTCCCCAGCCTGGATCAAAGAAGAGTGGAGAAAGTCAAGGGTACATGGGAACAATGAATTCAATGGACTAATGAAACTCTGGCACTTTAGCTTGCAGGACCCTGAGACCAGTGAACTAAAGGGTTTCTGGCTACCACTACCAGCTGCTCTGAAAGGGACCATATCTGAAGGTTCTGGATAGAGTGAGAGAAAAATGTGTATCACAGCTCAGTATTATAAAAATACTGGACTTTATTGGTCAAATAGAAATTGGAAGAACCTCTGAGACTATTGTCCTTTAGCCACAGCTTCAGGACTTGAACTTAACTCATGGCTTAGCTTTCAACCAAGCGTCTACAAAGGGAACAGTAATACTGGGGAAGTATGCACATTTTCAGAATAATCAACCATTTGATATCAAAAGAGCAGCATTTGCACAAAGGACAAGTTCAGATGGCTAAGAAGGAAAGAAACAGAAACGATAAACACAGGGACAAAGTGGGGATAAGTGATGTTACATTTTTTGGATTGCAATCAATGACC
>NW_022111373.1:71657103-71658000 GCF_000313985.2 Echinops telfairi | reverse complement strand
TTTTTAACCTCTGACATCTATAAAATTATATAAGCCATTATTTCTTTTTAAAATGTTTCTGGGCATGATAAATATAATACTGTGACTAAAAAAATAGCAGAACGTAAGATAAAGGTTGGATTTTGGCTAAATGAAGTTGAGAACATTGGCAGAAAGGCAACTAAAACACTTTAGAGAGCTATTCAAGTAAGCAATAAACTGGGAGGTATATATCTGTCCTTTCTGGAGAGCTCCCTTTTACATCTGAGAGGAATCAAGGTACTGACACAGATTATGTTCAAAAGATGAATTATATAGGACAATGAAGATATTTTGGTACTAGTTACAAGAGGAACCAGTCTCAGAAAGTAAAACATTTTGATAAGATTCTATCAAATATAAAGGACAGTAGAATGTACAAATTTTATATTAAGACAATTTGGCACATATTAAATAAAAAATAAAAACAAACAGTATGAAAGGGCACATACAACTGGGTGACTATCTGTATGCTGGAGGGCAAACCCTGGGAATGAACTCACAAGTAGGCAATGAGTAGGGAATGGGCATTAGGAGCATTTTTGGCAAAAATTTTATTTCTCAGAATATCGTTACAAATTCAACTTTGAAGACAATTAATTGGGAAATTGGCTTGAATGCATATAATAAAGGAACAAGCGATTGTGGACCTAGAACCTGAAGAGGAAATGTTGGTCGGCTCTAATTGAAATAATTAAGGAGGAGGCTTGAGTGCGGATGCCACAAATGAGCCGCGTGAGCTCAGGAAAACACAAGCAGCCAACATAGTTTCAATGAAGAATTTCATGAAACCCAATCTACTCTCAAAGTGTTTATCGCTAGGTGCTACCATGTAGTTCATGCCTCTCTCTCCTCAGAACCGTCTGCAAGGTGAAGATA
>NW_022111373.1:71632641-71656257 GCF_000313985.2 Echinops telfairi | reverse complement strand
GTTGGACTGCTAACCTCAAAGTCAGCAGTTTGAAGCCACCAGCTTCTTTGAAAGAGAAAGACAAAGTTATCTTTTCCTGTAAAGATTTACAGTCTCAGAAATCCACAGGGACAGTTCTATACTGTCCTAACAGGGTCTTCCAGTTGGAACTGACTCAATGGCAGTGAGGGCAGTTTGTTTTTTTTTAAAGGAAGAAAATATTTATTAAACAATGCTCAAAAAGCACTTGTCATAAAGAAATGATCAACAATTTAACTCACATTAAATTCTACTTATCAAAATATACCCTAAAGTAAGTACAAGACAAACCAAGGGCTTAAAGAAGATAGATGCAAAGCATGTAACTGAAAGGATTAAAAGCTAGAATATATATGTATATATACACACACTTTTTTTCAAATAAATAGAAATAGACAACATGCAGTTTATAAAATACAAACAAGTGACCTTTAAGATTCACATGTAAGATTCACAACCTCATAAAAAAATGAAGGAAATGCTCATTAAAAACAAAACAAAAATGAATGAAAAAATAACGGGAAAAAAATAAAACCACAATGGGGTAAAGACCAATAATTAAATGTAGAAATTCTAATAGGTAGAGAGGGCCATGCTCTGTATTACTGAATATGCAGTGTAAAACTTTTCAAGTAATTTTTAAAAATTACATAACTATTATCATCATCAAAAGGACCAAACCGATTTCATTTTCTATAAATTTAAATCCTGTATCATTTAATCTGAAAAAAAAGCTACAGAAAATTTCCCTTGACATTTGATTCATATCTTAAGTTCTTGTGAGTAAAATATGTTGGGCTACTATTAGATTTCTAACCTCAATATATAATAGGATATAACAAACCATCAAGACAGTACATAGATAAAAACAATAACCAACTAAAGAACAGAAAAGTAGCGATGGCCCACTCACAAAAGCAAAGCGGAAGGTCAAATGCACATAAGCAGTATGAAGCAGGCAAATCCATAAGATGAAAGCCCTGACACATCCCCAAGGGACACAGGAGTGGATGTGAGCAAATGGGAAGACATCCCGTTCTTCAGTAGGATGAAAACCTCAGGAACATGGCAGTCCTCCCACAATCCCCATAAGAATGCATAGTTTTATAGTCCTAAATTTTTAGTTGATACTAAAATTGAAACTAAGGTTCAACTGGAATACATAATTATGCAAGAACTGTTAGAAAAACAGTGGAACAGACAACTTATATGGAAGAATTAGCCCTACTCGATATTAAAACGTGCTATAAATCCTCTATAGTTAAAGCAGTGTGGAACTGCTGTGTGAAGAGTTAGACTAACTAGTGGGATGAAATATAAAGGCTAGAAATAGAAGGAAATTGAATATATCAAATCACTGGGGGAAAAAAGATGAGGTGCTCAATAAATAGTAATAGAACAACTGCGTAGACACTTAGAAAAATATATAATTAGATCTATAAAGAATAATAGCCAAACAAAATCAGAGAGCTAAATGTAAAGCATGAATGCATGCAAATTCTAGAGAGGAATATAGAAGAATCCCTTTATAACCAGAGTGTAGAAAAGAGCTTTCTAACATAATTCAGAAGCCAGAAGTAATAAAAGGAAAGAATGATAAATTCAACTACATAAAACCACATCAACACCATAAGCAAAGTCAAAATTCAATGACAAACTAGAAGAAAATATTTGTAACATATAAAGGATGGATACCTCTAATACATAAAAATCCCTTGAAACCATAGGGAAAACGGGGGGAAAACATGATGAACAGACATATACAAACAAGAGAAATAGCTTTGAAACTTGATGAAAGATGTTCAATCTCACAAACTAAGAAACACATTGCAGGGGCAGTGTGTTATTTAATATGGCTCTCCTAGCCAAAATTTCTAGATCCCAGCAAACCAAAGGACCTTTCCCATATTGATCTGGTAAGAAGGCGGGGGAAGATACTGAGTGGTTGTGAACAGGCTTCCCTGGAGTGCCATCCTGCTGTGTGTAAAATGAGCCCTCTGCGAAGCAGGATGAGGAATCTCGGAAGTGAAGTGCATCATCTGAACCCTAGATTCCTGCACAGAGCACTCCTGGGTCCAGAAGACAGCTATAACCTCAGAGGAGCAGCAACAGAACCAGGAGCCAAAGCAGGGCATAGAGCGGTGGACTTTCCAACCCACAGAGGAGGTTAAGGTGAAAGCTTGTGTGAGGAGCCTGGCTTAGAGGGTGGGTTGTCTCTGGTCACTTCACTGGGGAAGTTGGTCTTGCTGACCCTTGGAAGTGGAGCTGAGTGCTTTGGGGTTGAAGTTTACTGGAGTGGGGTATCTCTACGTATTTAATTTAGGGAGTTGGGTTTGCTGCCTTAAGGAGCTTGAGCTGAACGCCTTCAGGTTGAGGCTTGCAGCAGAGTGATGTGCCCCATTTGGGCTTTTATTAGCAGATCTGAAACTGTGTAACATGTCCTGATAAACACTACCCTGAGCATTTCTCACAGACATTACAACTGAACTTCCTTAATAAATTCTTTTAATCAGGAATTTTGTCTTTGAGTTTCAGTGTAGCTATTGCAATGGATATTAGAATCCAAAGAATTGAAACAGAGAGCATTAATTAAGACAGTGCACACATGTTAAAACCGTCATTTCTTATCTATCACATGCACTGGCCCAAATGGAAAAAATATGAAAACATATTGTGTGTGTGAGGCTGTGGAGAAACATATACTGCTGGTGAGAGTGTGAATTGGAACCACTTTTTATGGAGAGGAATAGGGTACTATTTAACATAATGACACCTCTGGGGATACTATATATTATGGATTAAATTGTGTCCTCCCAAAACAAGTGTTGGTGTCCTGACTCTGATACTTGTGAATGTAATGCTGTTTGGAAATAGGGTTTTCTGTTATATTAATGACATCATAACCAAGTAGGGAAGGTTCAAAATGGAATGAATCACTTTGGCAAAGTTATAAAAGGAGCAGCTTAGACGGGGGGTATGGGGGGGTGGGTGTGTGTGTGTAGAGACAGATCTTCCAGAAGCCAAGAAACCAAGGGATGCCCAGCACTACCACCTACAAGAAAGGACTTGACAGGTGCTGAGCCTGATTTGGAAATTTAGCCTCCAGAACGATGAGAAAATAAATCCCTGTCCTTGAAAGTCACAAGTACCACTTGTGGTACTTCTGGTAGAGTAGCACTAGGAAACTAAAGTACCATACCTGACTGTAACTATTCTCCGTCCATGAAAGACTTAGAGTTAACATAAGTATAGTGCTTAGAATATGACTGAATCAACAGGGATTAAAAAACAACAACCCACTGCCATCGATTCTAACTCATAGCAACACTCTATAGGGCAGGAGTCCTCAAACTGTGGCCCCGGCCCCCGGAGGACATTTATCCAGCCCGCTGGGTGTTTTTGCCCCATTTTGTTTTTTTACTTCCAAATAAGTTATGTGCAGTGTGCATAGGAAATTCTTTATCGGTTTTTTTTAAACTATAGTCCGGCCCTCCAACGGGTCTGAGGGACAGTGAACTGGCCCCGTTTAAAAAGTTTGATGACCCCTGCTATAGGGTATCTAAGACTTGCAAATCTTTACAGGAGTAGACAGACTCTTTTTACTCCTTTGGAGAAGCTGGTGGGTTTGAACACTGACTTTGCAGTTAGTAGCCCAATGCCTATCCCATAAGCTACAAGAAGGGGGGGGGGGAAGCAGCTGAAAGAGAATGCAAAAGAAAGATATACTAGATGGATTTGCCCCATTTCTCCCAGTCTTGACTAGACGCTTCATATTTTAATTCTATACTACCATTTCTCCCCTTGATACCACTGACATTTGGTTTGGATAATGTGACCCTCAGCAGTAGTCCTGCCCTCTATATACTAGACACCAGCAGCACCCATCCTAAATGGTGCAGGGGGACAAAACTAGCATTAAAGCAAACCCAAATGTAGCTCATCTTCTCCAGACGGCTGAATGCCAGTGATGATGAGAAGAGGGGCAGGGAAATACTTTGGTTCACACAAGGAGTTTGCTTTCTTTATGAAGGGCTCCTGCTGCCATAGAATTTGGTGGTCAAGGTCATTGGCTTGAGACTTTCATTGTCTCCATTTGAACTTAGGTTGAGCAGCCTCATCTTTTTCTTTAGGGGAAAGCAAGAGTAATTGTGCCATTATGACTCGTAAGAAAGAAATGATAGAATACAAGTAAACTGCCAAAGCTCTGGTACCTAGTAAGTCCTCAATTAATGTTGACCATTGTTATATAATCTAGATCATAGATTACCAAACTTATCTGGCCTACGGCCCCTTTTCAGAAAGGAGAAAAAAAAATTACTCAGTGCCCTCCAGGCAATTAAAAACGTTTGTATTATTGCCCATAACAGAGGATAAAATGTAGGTATCTGCTTTTGCAGCCCCGCCCCCACTCCCCACCCCTGTCATTGTGGTATCCCCAAAGGGGGCAGTATTGTTCACTTTGGGAAAGACTGATTGAGAAGATCCTCTTTCCAACCTAAGTCCTCAGGTCCTACTGATTACTCTTTATCCCAAATTCCTAACTCTCCACATGACTTATTTCTCTTTCAAACCCTGTAGTGTTCCTACACTTTTTCGTTGATGCAGCTTGCCTGAGCTGGCAAGACTTTGGTCATGAATTTCCAAAAATCTTCCTTAACCATGTCAGACTACTGCTGACAAAAATGGATGGATGGACACAAATCATGATCAGAAGGCATAATATTTATGCAGAGAAAAGGGTGTAACAATCAGAGTGAAAGCAACAACCCAAGGTCTTGATCAGCAGTTCTCAACCTGTGGGTCACGACCCCTTTGGGGGTCAAATGACCCTTTCACAGGAGTCTCCCAATTCATAACAGTAGCAAAATGACGGTTATTAAGTAACAACGAAAATAATTTTATGGTTGGGGGGTTTAGCACAACACGAGGAACTGTATTAAAGGGTCGTGGCTTTAGGAAGGTTGAGAACCACTGATCTACATTGTGCTCTTTCTATTACGGCAAAATCACTGCTGTGATTGATATATTAATTCAGCATTTTAAAACAAAACAAGGGGATTTCTCAAACTGAATGAAATCCATTTGAGAATTTTTCTTTAAACTCAAGGTATTCTTCTGCTAAAATTAGAAAAATTTCCAAATCATTTACTATAGGTTATTTATAAATAATCATCTATAATGATTATAAACTCTCCAGACAAGGTTGTTGGGTATCTATTGAAACAGCAAAGATTAAGCATGAATCAAGTCCTAGAAAAGCAAAAATGACAAGAACCTACAAAACAGAAATTCAGAAAAGAAAAAAAAGTCATTACTATGAGAAAAGTTTGATTGGTGTCTATGCACAAATGTATAAAAAATTATTATACCTCACCTGTAATTTCTGAGTCAAAGAATCCCTTTGTTCTTGTAGTTCTCTAGCATTATCAATTTCTTGTTTTAATCTTTCTATTTCCTAGAAGAAGTAGAATAATGCAATTCATTTCACAATAACTTTACACTCTATCAAGGGAAGGGGAAGCCGTATGTTTCTCTGAAATTACTGTCTCAGTTCTAGGAAACAAAGATGGTTCTAAAAGCATCTATTTATTTGGACTTTTAGAGGGAGGAATTCATCCAATAATGAACCTCTTCAGAGATGTGCTGTCTAATTCAGTACAATCTTGAGGAATAAGTGAGTCTACCTTGGTGGCTGGGACATAGCACTGCTTATAAACAATTGTCTGAATTCAGTGACATTTAAGACTGCTTCCTTCAAGCATGAATGTACTAAGGTGAATGTACTGAATGTGAATGCCCTTCAAATGAATGTACCGAATGTGTTGACTGGAAGTAACAGCTTGTAAAATTCATTTAGCTTCTAGTGGTTTTTATGTTGATCATACAAATATAGTGCTCACAAAAGACAATAGTAGTGCCTCTGTCTAATTGTAGTACCACAGTTCCTAACAACAGAAACAAGGATAGGGGGGAAACGAACATGCTGAGTGCCACTCCAGGAAAATATCCTCCTAAAAAATTATGGAACTTTTCTGTAGTATCTTTATATGTGACACAGACTCTATATGAGCTACATGAGCTGCATTACAGATGAGCGAAAAGAAGCAAATACCTCTTCCTTAACTTTCAGTGTTTCTTCCAATTCTTGTATTGTCTGATTCAATTCTGTCTTATGGGTATGCACTGCATTTGCTTGGCTACTGACACATTCTAGCTCAGTCACCTAAAATGAAATGAGAACACAGGTTACATTAAATGACAATTTCAAAGGCATCATAGAATAGAATAAATCATGCTCTCCCCTGTAACCCAGTCCCCAAATATGTTTGGAATCCTGACCCCTAGAGCTGTAGATGAAATTCTCTTGGAAATGGTTTTCTTTGTTATGTTAATAAGGTCACATCCAAGCAGGGTGGGTTCTAAATCTAAGTAATTCTTCACTATAACAAGGCACAGATTAGACACACAGAGAGAAATAGGAGGACAGATGCAGCTACAAGCCCAGGACTCAAGAGAGACCAGGGGTTACCAGATGCTGAAGTGGACAAGAAGAATTCTCTGTAGACACTAGAGTCTAGAGCCACACCCTGAATTTGAATCTAGAAGACCAGCCTTTTGAAAACTTTTCGTGAAAATGCAACACCATAATACATAGTTATTTGCCTCTTAAATCTCCAGTCTTCAAATAACTATTGGTTCTTAAAACTTGCTTAGTGAAACTAGGAATTTTTCAAAAAAACCCTTCAAAACTGTAAAAGAATCTCAAAATATGCTGAACACATAATTTAAATCAGTCTGTTATAGAGTCTTCACATTGATAGTACTTATTGTAAAAAACAGTTTTTTTTTAACTGATAAGAATTTACTGAGGGGATAAGAAGCAATATAATAATTTTTTAATGAGAACTTGATTTTTTTGAGAGACAGAAGGGAGAAAGAAGGTCATTGTCCCTGAAAGTAGTATCACCCATAAACAGAGTCAATATTGATAGAAGTGAAAATAAAAACACACATCTGCATACATATGTACCACTCTGTTCCCGTCAGGCCCACGGTACAGTTTGGTGGACTAGTAAATAATAAATTAAGAAAGAGTTACGAGTAAACCTTTCTCCTCACATTTTCCAATGTTCAATTTTCCATAATTTCACATTCTGTCACTCTGCCTCGGTTACTCTCCATGCCTGCACTAAGAGCCTGCACAGGCACTTATCACTCATGTCAGAAAAAAAGCAAGACCTCCTGGTACACTTAATAATAACCTTTGCTTATCAATCTTCATTCCATAAACCTTTGTGTGGTTCCCCAGCTCCAAGCCTTTCTATGACCTCGTTAGTCCTCTACATTACCCCAAACCAAACTCATTGCCATCTAGTGCATGTGGACTCCGAGTGAAGGGTCACTATGAGTGGACAGGGTAGAAAGGTCCCTTATTGCTTAATATTTATTCATTTTCATTGTCCTCACCCCCCAAATAGAAGAAATTCCTTAAGGGAGTTCTAGTTCTGATAATTATGAAGTTTTTGTTTTTTTTTTTAATGAGACTAAGATTCCCACAGTTAATACAGACATTGGACAAAGTATAAAATCAATTGTTTGGTTGATTGCCTGACCATATCAGGCAAAAACTGAAAGCAAGCCATCATAGTGAATGAGATACAGATTTACACATGTTTTCTTAGAAGGCTCTTGCCAGTTACTTGGCTTTTAGTCAAACAGAAAACTTTAGTCATTACCCTGTAAAGTCTGAGAATTTTGGAATGTCTCAAAAAAAAAAAAAAAGGTGGAACAGCTAGGAACTGAAGAGTTTGTATGAAAAGAAGTCCTCAAATATGCATATAGACCCCACTCAATTTTTTCACTGAACCCGTAACTGACTGTGCAGGGTGATACCTAAGGATGAAAGCCAGCTGAAAAGCTAAGCAGTGGTAACCAGTGCTTACCACAAAAAAGACAGCATTAAGTTTGAATCCTGCCAAATCAGAGAGTCTTGGTAGAGATCTCAAGCTTCCCACTGAAACCTCAGAAGTTAAGACCTGAGACTTAAAGACACAGGATGACAAGAGTCACTCCAGGGCTAAGGGCAGCATTGAAGCGAACCTACCCTAATGAAGCCTAAACCCATGTCTCCACAAATTTAAGGGAATTCACAAGTAACTGACCTGCTGAAACAAAGCTCAACACTACTGAGAACAAGATAACAGAATCTACTATTTCGTAACTCATTTACAAAGATCATTACACAACTGAAAATGACTAGACATGTGAAGAAACAGGAACATTTCATCTGTAATTAAGGTAAAAATCAGTCTGTGGGTAGGACTCACAAAAGATGAAACAGTGGAATGAGAAAAAACAACAACTTTGAAGTAACTATAATAAACATTGAAGAGTGAATAAGATAATGAATAAGGCAATACATTTCATGAGATTTAGAAATTATAAAATAAGAGCCAAATGAAATTATTGAACAGCAAAATGTAATAGTTGAAATTAAAAAAAAACAATTCAATAGGCTTAACAGTATATTGTTCACAACAAAATAAAAGATCAATGAACTTGAAGGTTGGACAATGGAAATCACTCAAGCTGAACACACAGTGAAGGAGCAGAGATGGAAAGCAAAATGAACAGTATTAATTAGACAGTGCTAAGGAGTCTAACATATGTGTAAGTAGATCCCAGAAAGGCAGGAGAGAGGTAATAGGGCAAAAAAATAAAATAAAAAAATACTAAATGTGATTTTTAAGACGAGGGTAGAGTAGGGGAGAAGAGGAGGGTGTGGCATTCCATAGAACCAGTACGCTCAGTAAGTCTTATAGGATAAATGAAACACTAATACTGAGAAATTATATTTCTAATTAAATTGTTGGAAACCAGTAATGAAGTTAAAAAATCATAAAGACAAATGGGGAAAACTGACACATTATGTACAGAGAAAATAGCAACCATAATGACTTTTTACGAGGAATAATGGAGACCAGAAGACAAAGTACACAGTGAATGTGCCTCAAGGTCTTTAAGGACTGCAAGTTCAAAAAATTCTAAAATTCTATAACCAGCACAAAATCTCTTTCATAGATGAAGGTGAAATAAAGATATTTTTCAACATACAAAATCTCAGGAGAATCTGTAGCCAGTGTATGATTACTTAAGTGCAAAAAAATGCTTTAGGAAGTTATCCAAGCTGGAAGAAAATAACACTTGATGGTAATTTAGGTCTACAGGAATGAAAGAAGAGTAGAGGAAAATATAAAATATGTGAGTAAATTAACATTGCCAATTTTCTTTTTCTACAAATATTTTTCAAACTATGTTCTTTTAAAAAAAATAACAATGAAACAAAAAAACTAAAATCAACTGACTCAATTTAACTACATCAAGTATCACAATTAATGTTTTCAACAATTATATAGTATATAGGATTATTTCCAGCTCAAAAACGAAAATACCATGTTTGTGCAAAGAAAGGAACACTTAACCAAACATCATATAGTTAATAAGTAACAGAATCGGAATTTGAAATGAGATCTTTCTTCTTTGATATGTAAACCTGTATAATCTTCATTCCCATAAATTGTGGGAAATAGTTTTAACCAAACAGCCACATAACACAACTTGTTTATGTTCTGATAACTGATGGTTGTTCCCTGAAGGTGTCCCTGTGCTGAATCTACATGCAATTGTCTTCTGGATAAGGAAAGCTGTTGGCTTAGCTGCAGATTCCTATGGACAACAGCCCGGAACATACTCGCTTGTGCAGGCGTTCTGCTTCCTCCTGATATGCAGCAAGCTGCTGTTTCCATTGTTTCACATTGGCAGTGGACTCCAACAGGGCTGCAGTGAGTTTGGCATTATTTCCTTTGAGGGTAGCCAGTTCAGCCTCCCAGTGTTTGCTGATGGCTGAACTAAAATACAAGAAAACAAAAGAAAATTCTCTCCATTACATTGAATATTGTTACTTTGAAGAGACAGCAGAATTCAATTCTATTATAGGATTTATAGTCCCAGAATGTTTCAAAGACAACCCCCCCCAAAAGTAATAAAAGCCAGACAATTTCACTGAAATGTTCCTTCTGAAGTAAACCTAGCAAATAAAGAAATATAAAAAGCACAAAATTGTAGGTTTAACATGGAATAGTTTCAACCTTCATTATGATGGACGTAGGCAGCTACAGGAGAGTTTCTACCCATTTTCCTTTGAGGAATAAACAATGCATCCTGAGGAATACCTTAAAACAAAAGCTTAACAGGGTACTATGATCTTCAAGAGCATAAAAGCCCAGAGAACAATTTTAATTCAAAATGAAACTGCAATGTCAGTAAGGTTTGGGTTAAGTAATATAGCATTTCCTTTTAAATTGATTCATTCAATCTTATTCTGTATTTTTAAATGTCAGAAATATAACAATTTGCTCTAAGAAACTCATTTCATATGTGATGGGCTAGATCTAGAAATTGACTCTAATGGCTTAATTTTAGATATAATTTCAAGGTCATGTATAGAACAAAATTAAAGCAATCACCTTTTTCCTCATTTAATGTTCTACTTGATAAGTTACCCAAGTTAAGTACCTCAACCAAGACCATTTTCTATTACAAAGACAATTAAATTAATTGGGAAGACCCCTCTCTTGAAAATTCCTTTCTTAACTTTCCAATGAAGAAAGAAATGCTTCATTTGGAAGAAGAGGCTATTGCCTTTTCTCATTATTGAGTAGTCTATTTCTATTAGTGCAATTCTACTACCCTTGTCCCACTAATTAACTAGTGATTCTTATAGCTTTCTTTAAACACCATTTTTTGTAGCTGTTAGGCCATTAACACCACAGAACAAAATATGAATCATTTAAATTCTGATGGATATATATATTTATAGCAATTTAAATATATATAATATAAAAGAATGTATGCACAATTTCCAACATCAAAAATTCTAAAGCTCATCAGCAGCACATCAGATGTACTGGTACCATAAAACCCCCAGACATGATGCTGTACTTAGAAGGATTGCATAATCTCAACGTAATCATGAGAAAAATAAGGCACAATTCTCAATGTAATCATAAGAAAACATCATGAAAACCTAATTTGAGGTTATTCTACCACAAAACCAATGGGTACCTTCAAAAATATCAAGAAAAAGAAAGAAGGTAAGACTGAGGAACTACTACTAAATGAGAGACTATGTAGAAACTCAGGGGTCAGAGTTGGCTCAGTCGTAAAATTGTCGCCTTTCACATGGGAGAGCTGGGTTTAATTCCTGGCTAATGAACTTCAAGCACAGCTGCCACGTGTTTGTCGGTGGAGGCTTGAGTGCTCTGCTGATCATTACCAGGTGCCAGTAGTTTCTAAACTAAGGCACATTAGGGGGGAAAAAGACACATTAGGAAGAAAAGGTATAGAGATGTACTTCTAAAACTAGCTAATAAAAACTCTGGTTCAAAATGGTCTGATCAGTAGCCAATCATGGGGATGGCCTGGCAAGGTGCAGCATTTTTCTGTTGTGTTTGCGGTCAACATGAATGAGGGGGCCCATTCGACAACAGTATCAAAAAAATAGAAATAATGTGCAATGTGGGATCCTGAATAATAGAATTCTGCAACAGAAAAGGGACATAAGAGAAAACTGATGAAATTCAGATAAGGTCAATCCTTTAGTTACGAACCACCGCCACAATCAATTCTGACTCACGGCAACTCTACAGGATGGAGTAGCATTGCTTCTTAGGGTTTCCAAGACTGTAAATCTTCCTGGAAGCAGATAATCTCATCTTTCTCCCATGAAGCAGCTGCTGGGTTTCATTTGCCAACCTTATAGTCAGCAGCCAGTGCTAAACCCATAGCACCAACCAAGCTCCTTACTTTAGAATTGCATCGATGTTATCAGTGTTAAATTTCTAGTTTTAACAAGTGTATGTGATTAGGTAAGACATTAACATTAAGGGCGGTTGGGCAAGGGCAATATGAGGACTCTGTGCTGCATTTGCAACTTTTCTGTAAGTCAAAAATTAGTTTAAAATGAAAAATTTTAAACTTTTTTTAAAGTTCACTGCTTAAGAAAATTTCATCAGAACGTGAAAGGGCAGAATCCAACAATATGCTAAAGCTATTAATTTAACAACCCATTTCCATCCTCGAAAATAAAGTTCCTCTCTATTTCTTCTTTTGTGGGATGAAGGTTTAGATTCAGATATGCCAAGCAGAAACATGCACCAATTCAATCTGCTAAATGAAATATAGGTTTTTTAAAAAAACTACCTACTAGATTTTCCCTTAAAGAGATAAGATTTATTTAAGGGACCCTTCCATCTGATTTTCTGCCATGGGGTACTTACAAGTGACAACTGAAATCTTACTGAACTAATTTAAACCCTTGAAACATGCAGACATGAAATCCCTTTAAGAGCAAAGCAAATAAAAAATGACTTGGAGCTTATAGTTCTAAAATCCATTTGTTAAAAGTCACACAATTATAAACAGGATTCCAATTGTCTTTAACAGGAAAAGGAACAAAATTGAGTGTGGTTCTGTACTTTGCTTCACTGCGTTTTATTCTGTTCTCTCACACTCATTTCCATTGGGTCAATTCTGACTCACAGCGACCCTACAGGACAGGACAGAATTGCCTCTGTGTGTTTCTAAGACTGTTAACTCTTTATGGGTGTAGCAAGCCTCACCGGTCTCCTTAGAGTGGCTGGTCGTTCCACATTGCTGTCCTTGAGGGTAGCAGCTCACTGTGTAACCACTATGCCACCAGGGCTCCTGATTCTATACTTTACATAGAGCAAAATCCACGCAGAATAAAAAAATCTAAATCTGCAACTCAGCCTATATTACACTTAATTCAATCATTTATGAGACCTTGGACAGTCATTCTGACCCTCAATTTTCCTATGGAAAAAGAGAGTAATATAGATCCACACTGTCCAAATGTTAGCCATTAAGTTGCATGATTCTATTTTGTGCCCAACGGTCACATGTGGTTAGTAGCTACTATATTAAACAGTACATTTTGGGGAGGAGACAAGCCAGTCAGGGTGCGATATAGCAACGACGAAAAATACAACTTTCTGCTAGTTCCTAAATATTCCCACCCCCACCCCCACCCACTCTCATGATCCCAATTCTACCTTGCAAGTCTGGCTAGACCAGAGGATGTACAGATAGGAACTGGAAACACAGGGAATCCAGGGCGGATGATCCCTTCAGGACCAGTGGTGTAAGTGGTGATACTGGGAGGGAAGGGGGAGGGTAGGCTGGGAAGGGGGAACCGATTACAAGGATCTACATATAACCTCCTCCCTGGGGTATGGACAACAGAAAAGTGGGTGAAGGGAGACGTTGGACAGGGCAAGATATGACAAAATAATAATTTATAAAGTATCAAGGGCTCATGAGGGAGGGGAAAAATGAGCTGATGCCAGGGGCTTAAGTGGAAAGCAAATGTTTTGAGAATGATGAGGGCAATGAATGTACAAATGTGCTTCACACAATTGATGTTTGTATGGATTGTGATAAGAGTTGTATGAGGCCCTAATAAAATGATTTAAAAAACCCAAAAACAGTGCAGAAATAAACAATCATTGCAGAAAGCTCTATTGGACAGAGCCATCCTAGATAATCTCTACCTTTCTGACGGGCTTTTTAATTCAATCACTAGTTTTGTTCCTTCACCCCATCCCCCCAAATATCCACACCACACATCCTACCAACCCCATCTTTCTAGGCTGAACTACATATCTCTTGTTTTAGCCATGCTAGTTTTTTTTTCTTTTGTGATATCTCTTTTCTCCAAAATTCTCATTTTCTATGCATTTCTCCCCAGACTTTCTATATTCAGATTCTTGTCTATAAGACTGCATTCGTCTTCTTGATTGGTATCTTCTAGTAATATCACCTATCCTTCCACTTTCTAAAGCAGCCAGTACTTGCCAATCTGAACAGTTGTCTTCCATAAGGAGAGAGTCTAGAGTGGAGATTGAACAGTGAGAGAAAGCCCTTTAACAATCCAACAAACCAAAGCATAACTCCATTCATATGATATCCTGGAAAAGGAAAAACCATAGGGACAGATCAGGGGTTGTCACGGGCTGAAAGAAAGGCTGACCATCTAAGAGCATGACGGAATTTGTCGGTAGGATGATAGAACTCTTATTTACCTTAACTGTTTAGTTATACAATGCTATGAATTAGTGTATTCATAAAGATGCACATCAGAAAGGGTAAGTTTAACTCTCTCAATCAAAAATAAAGGGAAAAAAATCTAGGAACTCCTAGATGCTCTTTCTGGGAGGATTACGCATAATTAGGGGACCTGGAAAGTCAGGTTTCCTTAGACTGGTAGAACGGAGTCTATACTGCTCATGCATGTTTGTGTTTGTTGGCATGGGAAGAGTCTGGGTGGGCAGGAAGCACAGGGTAGTTACATACAATATCACGTCAAAATAAAAGGAAGGAGGTGAATGGGCAACTGGAGATGGTGTTAAGATGTAGAGCAGATGGGGCAAGGAGGAATGAAAAGGCAGGGATACGCAGAAATGAATGGGATACTGACAGGGTGTAATGAAAAAGTGACTTTGGGCAAAGGAAGACCAGAGTGAGACCTCGGGTTAAGAAGGGGGCTGGGGGAGGAAGGTACAGTCTTGCTACACTACAGATTTCTATTTACTTCATTTCCACGAACATGCCTAACTCTTCGGATATATTAAGTAGTGAGAAAGGACTATAGATAAGCTGCCCAATGAACTCCTAGAAACTTTTTTCTTCCGTGCTATATGCAGAAGCCCAATGTTCTACTGATTGTATTAACACCAGAAAATAACTGCTGGAGAAAATTTCTCTATCAGATCTTTTTATGCATATTATGCATAACAATTATGTGCAACAGTATAATAAGCCATAAAAATTTAAAACTAGTAATTTTGAAATGAATATTATAATGTTTTTATTTAATGCTACGTTTTTATGCTTCTAAATTTTCTTACCTTTGTTGCCAAGGTAAATAAAAATGTTTTTAAAGTGATTTGAAAGTCTCAACTAAAAGTTTCTTTCTGTGTGTAAAACTGAATGTCTCAAAGAACAATCTTCCATCTCTACTTTATGAACGATTCCTTTAATAATCTTTCTAAATCACCAGAAAATACCACTTAATAAAATGTTTTTTATTTTTGTCAATTGGGTACTCTTAAGTTCTACACAAGCTATCTTATAGAACTCAGATGTATTCAAGCTTATGTAATTGAAAATATTTTCACAGTAATTTTGAAAATAATGTTTCTTTTCCTTTTTTCCCAATAATGTTTACAATCTGCCTCAATCACTCTGTCTTTTATAAAGGTCTCACCTCTAGTCCACGTCCTGTCCCCACCCCCGTCGTCCCCAGTCCCCAGGCCTTCCAAGCTGTTCGTAGATGCTTGAAGAACTCAACAAAATACCAATCCAAGTCAAACTTTGCTCATATTTATATTCAGAAAAGAAACATTTTGGTAATTTATAATAAAAGAACACTATTTTTAATGAAAAAGAGAAAATAACATTTCTTTACAACATTAAGATCTCATAATCATCTCCACTACAGTGAGTTTTAGCAGTAATTAGTAATGAGATTATTTTCATTCTAATACCAAAATGTTGTTAGTGTATCATACATTTCATGAATATTTATTTTTAAGATACTGGGGTTCTTTGGCTGCTAAATTGGTCCCCTCTCCTTTTTTTTATTAAGAAGGGAGTGCACATATCAGTCAGGTGTGCATTCATTCAACAGTTCAAACCAAAAATGGGTTCATAAGCTAACGTGGTGAAGAAAGCTGAAGGTGCCCGGCTATTGCAAGATATAGTGTCTGGGGTCTTAAAGGCTTGCGGTTAAACAAGGGGCCATGTAGTAGAGAAGCAACAAAGCCCACATGGAAGAAGCACACCCGTGTGATCACGAGGTAACGATGGGATCAGGTATCAGAAGACCCCAAAACAAACAACCATTTTGATGTGAACGAGGGGGGTCGGAATGGAGACCCAAAGCCCATCCGTGGACAATTGGACATCCCTTCACAGGAGGGTCACAAACAACATTCCTCTAGTTCTTTAATGCTTTCTGCCCCCCGCCCCCCACCCCGCGCAACATCATGACCCCAGTTCTATCTTATAAATCCGTCTACACCAGAGCATGTACGCTGGTATAGATAAGAGCTCTTCGACACACAGAATCCAGGACAGATAAACCCCAGGACCAATAATGAAAGTAGTGATGCCATGAGGGTAGGGGAAGGTGGGGAAGAAGGGGGAGAAAGGCTAACCCATCCCAAAGATGGACATATACACGCCCCCCGGGGGTGTGTGGTGAACAACAGAAACATGAGTGCAGGGAGACAGTGGATGGTGTAAAATATAAAAATATTTTATAAATTATCAAGAGTTCATGAGGGTAGGAGGGTGAGACAGTGTGTGTGTTGGCGGGGGTGGGGGTGGGGGATTTTATACCAAGGGCTCAAGTAGAAAGAAAATGTTTTGGAAATGACGATGGCAACATATGTACAAATGTGCTTGATACGATTGATGTATGGATTGTTATAAGAGCTGTAAGAGCCCCCAATAAAATGATTTATAATAATAATAATAATTCAAACCACTCATCAATCTCTTCTACTTTATCCTATCCCACCCTGCTTCCTCTTCTCCCTCTTAAGAACCTCTGTCCTTCTTTAGGAGCCCTGGTGGTGTAGTGGTTATGCTTTGGGCTGCTATCCGCATGGTTGGCAGCTCAAAACCACCAGCCGTTCTTCAGGGCAAAGACTGGGCTTTCTACTCCCAAACACAGTTACAGTCTCAGAAACCCACGGGACTTAACTATGAGTCAGCACTGGCTGGATGGCAGTGAGTTTGTTTTGAGTCTTCCTTTATGCCCAAGCCTGGGTCCATTTTTTTTAATGGTAGGTATAGTTTAAATCATTTTTCCTTAAGCAAACTGAAACCACTAAATTGTTTAGTCAGAGATAACAAGTGAGTCAGAGTAGATATTGAAAATCCACTATGATCTCATGCCTGCAAGTTGGAATAAGGGCAAAATCATTCTTTGTCCTTGTGAGTCTTTGGTAATATTTCCTTCAAAAGGGACTAGTTAGCTTCCTGTGGGATTCAAATCCAAAAATCAGATGAGAAAGTTCAGAACACTTTAAAATCATATTTGAAAGGCTCCTTAAATTTGAATTTTCCCATTTTTCTTTAAAGTGTTCTATGACATAGAATTAAACTTTATTAGGTATGCAAAATCAAGAAAGAAACTTACTTCAAAAGACTGTGTAACAGTAAGAATCTAATGCATGTGAGATGTACTTTATTAATAATCTGTGAAGTGATCCATCTAAGTGAATGGCCACTTGTAGAGTCGGAAAAGGCTGCCTCTCCACCACACCCACAGGGTCCAGGACCACCATTAATGTCTCTATAATGGTAGCCCCTCCAGGGACGTGCTATCCACTACCATCGAGTTAATTCAGTAACCCTATAGGGCAGAGCAGAACTGCTCCTGGGAGTTTCCAGGAATGTAAATCTTTCTAGGTGCAGACAGCCTCATCTGTCTCCCATGTTGCTGCTAGTGGGTCTGAGCTGATGACCGTGGGTTAGCAGCCCAGCACCCCCACCAGGGTCCTTCCTATGCCCCCATAAGCATGTCTATTTATGTAGAACCATGAAAAACGAAGCAAAAGCCAGAACAAAACCCAATACACTTTTAAAGGAGGGTCGAAAGTATTAGGCCTCTTCTGACATTACGTTCAGTATCAGCAGTGAGGTCAAATCCTCAACTATGAAAGGAAAGCAGTACTCCTCCGTACTGGGTCTCAGGGACCCACCTGCCTGTGTCTCTTGACTTCCCACTGCACATGTGCGGCTGGCCTCAAAAAGCAGCTCACATTTACTTAAACGTACTGTGTGCCAAGATGGTCCCTGGGTGTTATAATAAACGCTCTGTGCAGCCCTACTCTCCTAAGTGTCGGCATTTAGAATCCACCCAGCAGTGCCACAGGAGACAGGCAGGGGACTCTGATTCTGTAGAGATCACATCCAAGAAGACCCTATGAAGCAGCTCTACTCTGAAACACATGGGGCTGCCGTAGGTCAGAATCCACCCAACAGAATCTTACTCTGTATTATTTCCTGGCTGGGCACTTGCACATAAGCTTTTTGACCCCTCACCAGCTCCACTTTAGAAACCAATGATTTCCCCCACACTTCAGGGTTCTGAATTTTCATTTCTTCATAACATTTTAAAGGAAAGAAATACCTCCTAAATGAAAACAGAGTGACTTTACATGGTTTATAACAGTATTTATTGTCAAAAGGAGTACAATGAATAGAGATTTCAGGTACAGTACTGACAAACAGCTAACACACTAAGGGATTTAATTTTCTCTTCACTAGAATGAACAAAGCCCCCATTACCTTGTTCCGTCGGCACCTGCTTGCTCTCCCTGACCTTCGCCTTTCCTGTCTGTTTCCACAATGCCCCAAGTCATACTTTCCAGCCTAGCTTCCTTCCCTACAATCACCACCAGTAGAATCATCACACAACCCATCATCTATGCACACAACCCAGTGGAGGCTAACACCAAGGACAGAAATGGGTGGCTACGGGCAGACAGATTAAAGCATATGTTTGCTTATAAAGTTTTTGAAGCAGTTCTGGTAGTGAACTGGAAAGAACTTGTCCATACCCTTGGAAACAAGGTGTTTAAAAATGAATTGGAATTTAAGTATTAAAGCTTTTAATAAATAGTGGCCTCAAAGAAAATTCCAGAGGTAAGTGTGTAGCAGTTCTTAAAGAAACACTGTATTGATGTAACTAATGACATAACAAAGCTGATAGTAGGTGGGAAAACACAGACAAACATTAGAGTAAAAGAGTAAATTGGATGAGTTGGACTCCATATGTCAAATGTACAAAAGTGGCATATATTAATATCTGTCTAGGCCTAAAAGTGCTTTCATAGTTCTAGTTCAGTTGGTGCTGCTTTTCTTTAAAAAAAAAAAATCATTTTATTGGGGCTCTTACAGCTCTTATAACAATCCATACATTAAATGTTTCAAGCATATCTGTACATAGGTTGCCATCATCATTGTCTAAACATTTACTTTCTATTTGAGCCCTTGGTATCAGCTACTCTTTTTTCCCTCCCTCCCCTCGTTTTTATTTTTAAAATATTTTATCCTGATTTAGGTGAAACTTCACAGAGCAAATCACTTCCCCGGGCAGAAATTTATCCACAGTGTTTCATGACTCCAGCTGCAATCTCCACAATATGCTAACACTCGTTCCATTTCCACCTTGGGCTGTTTCCATTCTTCCAGTTTTCCTGCCTTCTTAACTTTCGGAAAAAGGCTGCCCTTTTGGTCTCATAATTGTTTGTTCTGAGAAGCAGGCTCCTCCCCTGTGTTACTGTTCCCTGTGTCCGCCTGTCTTTTGTGTGGCTGAATGGCGGTACCCAGGAGTGGCTTCATTTCTAAGTTAGAAGGGGGTCTCGGGGCCATAGTAGCAGGGGTTCCACCAGTTCCCATTAGACCAGTTGGTCTGGTCTTCTTTTTCCCCATAAAATTGAATTTTGTCCTCCCCCTTTCTTCTACTTTATCTGGTATCTTTCACCGCAATCCAAGAGTGGTCAGTGGTGACAGCTGGGTCCCATCTAGATCTGAGTTGTGAATCACGTGGCCTTTGGACTAATTGTTTCCTTGGGTCTTTGATTTTCTTGGATCTTTGCTCCAGATGGAAAGAGCCCAATAGTTTTAAAATGACTACTTAAGAAAGTGGAGGGCACTCACCAAAGCAGAACTAGCATTTTGTCTTTACGGAACATGTTATGTCATTGACCTAGATGTTCCCTAAGATTATACACAGTCCTTACTAACTCTCAAGCCCAGTACCTGTCTTGGCAGGTATTTGGTGATTACTAAGGAGGAGTCAAGATCTTTGTTCTATTGTTTACATGGGTAATTTGTAGTGTACCAACCGAATTGTTTTTGAGTTGACTATGTATGTGGGAATAACTACTCTCAACCCTGTGGATGTACTTCCATACACATTCTCATCCTTCATCAGTTTACATAACTGCCTGTGTATTGACTCATAACAATACTGCTGCCCTAGAATTCTACATTTAATAGTATATATCATTATTGTTCTTTACTTTTGTGTATCTGTGTTTTCCTTTGCCTTGGTTATGTTATGCTGACTTCCCCCATATTATATACTGTTTCCCATCACCAAAGTTAGCACATCTCTACTAACTAGTTAGTGATAATCTCCATCCCTCATCCCTCCCACCCTGGTAACCATCAAAGAATGTTTCTTTGTGAACAAACTTTTCTTGACTTTTTATATAGTGATCTCAATATAAGATTTATCCTTCAGTGATTGGCTTATTTTACTCAGCATAATGTCCTACAAGTTCATCCATGTTGTGAGATGTTTCACATTTTTTAAAGAAATAATAATGATTTTTAAAAAAGAAATAATAATAATGATGATTCACATCATTATTTTTAAGAGTTACATGGTATTGCATTGCGTGTATGTATGACTATCCACTCATCTGTTAGTGGGCAGGCAATTAGGATGTTTCTAACTTTGTTATTTTGAAAATGCTACAATGAACAAGGGTGTAACATGTCTATGCCTTTCACATCTCTTACTCCTCTACAGCAGTGGTTCTCAACCTTCCTCGTGCCACAACCCTTTCATACAGTTCATGTGGTGGTGACCCCCAACCATAAAATTATTTTCGTTGCTACTTCATAACTGTAATTTTGCTACTGTTATGAATTGTAATGTAAATATCTGATATGCAGGATGTATGTTCATTGTTACAAATTGAACATAATTAAAGCAAAGTGATTAATAAAAACATGTAATTATATATTGTAAAATATTTATTTCTAATTTCAAATAAATGAAATTTTGTCTTGAAGCATGGTGTACCAGGGGTAACATTCTTCTCGCCAGGTCCTTGTATGTGGGCCTATCTGCATGTGTGCGGACCTGCCTGGAGACGGATAGAGGAGCAGTGTCTCAGTTCCTACGATCATCAGAAATATGTGTTTTCCGATGGTCTTAGGCAACCCCTGTGAAAGTGTCATTCGACCCTCAAAAGGGTCATGACCCCCAGGTTGAGAACTGCTGCTCTATAAGATACACTTAGGAGTGGGATTGTTGCAGCATACTATTCCTATTTCCAGCTTTTTTAAGGAAGCAGTTTACCATTTTTCATTGTGGTTGTACCATTTTACAATTCCACCAGCAGTGCAGAAGATATCCATTTTTTCCATAGTCTTGACAGAATTTTTGTTGTTGTTCTTTTATCAGTGTCATTACAGCCACTATGAGGTATCTCGTTGTCATTTTGGTTTATATGTCTCTAATGGCTAACGATTGCAAGCATCTCTTCATGTATTTGTTGGCTACCTTACTATCTTCTTTATGTTCTTTGTCCTTTAAAAACTTAAACTCCTTGTCTTTTTGTTGTGGAGGTATTGGCATTTTCTATAAATTTTAGAGATCTGACCCTTGTCAGATAAGTTGTTGCCAGATTTTTTCCCCTGGGATGTAGGTTCTCTTTTTCACTCTTTTGGTGAAATCTCTTGATGCATGTAAATATTTAATTTTTAGAAAGTCCCAGGTACCTGAGTTATCTTCTGCTATATTTGATGTTATGCCATAAATTAGGGTCCTTATGTTTGATCCTTCTTTTTTTTCTTTTTCTATGATCTTTATAGTTTTAAGTGTTTAGGTCTTTGATCAATCTTGAATTCATTTTTTGTAGGTGGTGGTAAGTATAGATCCTATTTAATTTTTCTGCAAATGGATATCCAATTTTGTCAGTACCATTTGTTATAAAGACTACCCTTCCACATTTAATGGATTTTGACTTGGTTTAAGGGAGGATGAATTTACTTCTGGGTTCTCAAGTCTGTTCCCTGGTTTACATGTCTGTTGTACCAGTACCAGGTTGTTGTGGCTACCAGAGCTGTGTAGTAGGTTCCGAGCTAAAAAACATTTCACAAAAAGTAATTTAAGGGGAATATTTTTGATTAGTGATGTTAATAACTTAAATCGATTTCTTCTACACTGAACCTACATCAGGTATGCATTCGATGATTTTTATGCCACCACCCTGAGGTACTACAGAGGCATTATTGACTATAAAGTTTAAGTCCTTGGTGGGAACTACAGAACACATTTAAAGGTTAGTGAAGGAGTGAGAAAATAACTAAAAAATGGTTTTTATAAAGTAGTAAGATTAATTTCTTCACATGAGGATGAAATGGGGAGCAGTGTAATCTGAATCTGACCTTCATTTTGTTTCTCACATTTGAGTACATTCAGATCCTTATAAAAAAATAACCTACACTTGAGTCCCATGTTCCCATTTGACTTTAGAGAGCACAGAGAAGTACGGCTCTACCTACACTCTTTTATGCATCGAGGTGGTGGTGATAATTACATACAGTCAAGGTAATTTTGACTCATATGAGACTAGACCTGCCCAATAAGTTGTCCAAGGCTGTGATCTTCATGGGAGTAGATTATCAGGTCTTCTCGTTCATGGAGCTTTTGGTGGGTTTCTAATAGCCAATACGGTGCCACTAAGGCTTCTTCCATAAGGAGAAGAGACCCATAAATTCTTTGGCTCCCATAGCTGTGCTCCTAGCAATAACAGTATCATCCCTACTTTACGTGCTACAGAGTAGCTCTGACTTAGGATGGCTCTGTACGCAGAATCTTCTGTGGTATCTGCCATGTGCCCTAATGTAGCTGTCATTAAGGAAGGGAAAGACCAGGGTAAAGGAGCTACCCGCAGATTCAATTTGACTTCCTCTTTTGACTGACTGACGGCCCGAATCATTATCCTCTCCAGCTCTCAAAGACTCCCCTTGGAAAATTTAAAGCAACTTACTTTCTCTAGGGTAGAAGGTGTAGATACCAACTTCTTGCTCAGAGATGTTTATGAAAGGATCAATTTGTTTTACAAAGACTTTAGATATTTTCATGTGAATCATACTTTCCTGACACCAATGAATGTGGAAGGCTAGGAACCAGATACAAGGAGCAGACTAAAAAGCTGTTCAGTGGATGTAAGGCTAGTTTATGAGTGAGATAAGAACACAATTCAACCAAGGTGGTACTGTGAATTATACATCTATTATCTTCATATAAGCCAACATCTGGGTGGGTTTCTCTTATATAAACACTGAGCAGTGGCAAAAAGCTTTCTTTGGAAATATACTCAGCATGGTAATAGATTTATCTTATTGGGAGGCATCTTCAGGAAGACACGTCACATACTAAGTGAAAAATTATGTTTTACTCAATTCTTATGAATATGTATCTATCTTTTGGAAAGTATGAGATCAATTAATTTCATGTCTGTTCTCTTATTCACATAGTAATAGTGTTACAATCACGATAATCTATTTAAGATAGGCATGAATATTTTCACTTGGCCACTTAAGATCTGATTCAGAAGTTAAAATGCCTGTTTCCTTGCAAAGTAGGTCACTTAAGGAATACTCCCAATTAGAGCAGCCAGTCCACAGAGAGGACCACAC
>NW_022111373.1:71614682-71616442 GCF_000313985.2 Echinops telfairi | reverse complement strand
GTTCTACAAAGTGTATTTTGTAAAAGAAGTAGCATTAGGAATCAACCAAAACAAGGCAAAGGGGGTCCCAGCTGGGACTGTAAGAGAACTTGGGAAGGTACACATGTGTCCATCAAATTGACCGGACCCCTAACCTCTCTCCCGGAGAAAGCAGAGTCTAGTACCACTCTAGAGGCACTGCTGCTTCCAGACAGGGCCTTGTCCCTAGATATCGAATGGAACCAGCTTGTCTGAAGGGGTCTGGCATATCCTTAGGTATGACCCTGAAGTTGAGGGTTAATTGTGAGCCCCTCTGAGTGCTAGTTGGTTTGGGGTGAGGAGGGAAAGGAGTATGTAAAAGAGGCCAACACTGTGATCCAGCAGCACCATGCCCTGTGGGGATGGAGTGAAGACCAGGGATCTGCCACCTCTATGTTGATGTAGGCAGGAGCCCCAGATCCAGGATGACCTCAGGAAATCCTACTTCAGCTCATATGGATTTTTTATTCCAGGCTAAACAGAGAAAAGGCAGCTGAAGCAAAAGCCCCCAGTGGAGCTGAAGTGATACACGTGGATCTCAAAGAAGAGCCAAAGGAAGAAGACCTCTGTTGACCCTCAAACCCTAAGAAGGGCAGTCTGGGTAGAACGTCAATTAGCATGTCTCAGGATCAAGCCGTATCTGGACTTCAGATAGTTAATAAATGACAGAGGGAACTCTTTAAGCATAAATATTACAGCTAGAACAGCTTGTAGGAAAATGGTATTTTTCTCCAGTAGGAATGCCTCTTATTCAATTATCCTACTCAAATAAAAACCACCAGCAGTTAAAATGGGAATAACCAATGGAAATGCCCAGGTCCATTACTATAGATTTCACCAGGTGAAGAGACGAATAAAGAAGGTGTCTGTATGGGGCATCATCCTGGATCCAAAGGGACCTCAACGAGCTATAATCACCCTGAAGGGTCTGTACCTACCCATCCACCCTTTCCCCAGAGGGCTAATGGGAGCAGCCATCAAGGGTGTCACAGGTGCAGCCCTCTAAGACACTCCCTTATTGCACTTAGACATGAGTAAGCCAAAGCAATGGAGAAAAATGTAAGATCAATCAGGCTAGTCCAATTCTCACTCCCCCTGCAGAGACTCCATCTCTTTGAGCAGCAGTTGCCTCCAGGCTAGTGTGGGGCTGAAGGACTGCATGCTCCAGCCAACAGGGCTGGGGGTGGGGTGGGGCGAAAGCGTCAGGTGACACCATAGCTACTTTCTAGTCTCCCGCCAAGCAGTCCTGCCAAGTCACAGGAACTGTGAGCCCCTCGGCAGGCCCCGCTCCTCTCGAGCCTGCACCCCCTCTGCAGCCTGCTTTGGTAGCTTTCTGCTGGTCACTACTTTACATTTGATTGTACTGGACAGAACTCAGCGTGGGGATAGGATGAGCTGAGTCCTTGATCCTCAGTTCCTTTCCAGCATCCCTGGAGAAGAGGGAACTAGGACGGAAGCTTTTGGCATGCTCGTTTTTTGCAGCATGAGAAGATCAGGACTCAGGCTCTAGGCAGCCTCCAAGCCAGAGGAGAGGGGTCTAAGAAAGCACAGAAAGGAGGATTATCGCTGAGTGGCAGCACCAGCCCCACAGGGAAGAGCATGGGCACACAGAGCAAGCTCTTGGAGGGGTCAGGTGGATGATGGTTGAGTAGGGCCACATCAATTCTAAGGACAGGTCCCTCCAGACAGGGAGCTGGCTGGGGCGTGTGGCGGGCTCTGCAGAGGTTCAGACAGCGAGGCAA
>NW_022111373.1:71611853-71613687 GCF_000313985.2 Echinops telfairi | reverse complement strand
AGAATGTGGAAATAAATGAACAATATCACATACAAGTAAAAATTTGTTGGGAGCCAATTCACAAATGGCTGCAACAGTACACTGACATGGAGCTGCCGGACATTCCAGCTGGATTCAAAATGGGAACTGGAACAAGGGACATCATCGCTGATGTTGGTTGGATTTTAACTGAAAGGATTCCAGGAAAAGGTTTAGTTTATTGACTATGCAAAAGCATTTAATCATGTGGATAATTGCTAACATGGATAACATAGCACAGAAAAGGAAACCCAGAGCATTTCACTGTAGTCAAGCAGAACCTGTATACACACCAAGAGGAAGTCATTCAAAGAGGACAAAGGAATACGGTGTGCTTTAAAAACAGTAAAGGTGTCCACAATTTATCCTTTAACCCTATTTATATAATCTATGTGCTGAGGAATTATTCTAGGAAGCTGGACTATATGAAAAAGAATATGGTATCAGGGAGGCTTATTAATAAACTTCAATATGCAGGTAATACAACCTTGCTTATTGAAAGGAACTGTTACAAACATCCACTGCTAATTGGAACATGAGATACATTCAGCATGACTCGTGAAAACTGGAAGCTACTGAAAATGAAATTCATAGAGATCAGCATCCTAGGCATGAGTGAGCTAAGCTGGACTAGTTTGGCTATTTAAAGTCAGACCATCATATGGTTTACTATGCCAGGAATGATAAATTAAAAAATAATGACATCACATTTATCATCAAAATGAACACATCAAGATCTTGGAAGCACAAAGCTGTACTTCTCTGTATGCCCACAAGGAGTCCTATTACCATCATTCAAATTTCTGCACTAACCACTAAAGTTAGTGATAAAGAAATTGAAGAATTCTACCAACTTCATCAGTTTGAAATTGATCAAACATGCAATCAAGATACAATAATTATTGGCAATTGGAATGCAAAAGTTGGAAACAAAGAATAAAAATCAGGTAGTTGGAAATTATGGCCTTGGTAATAAAAATAACAAAAATTTTCTTTTTATTGCATAACAAAATTTTGTAAGACCAATGACATCTTCATTGCAGACCTTCTTCAGCAACATAAATGGTGACTATATACCTGGACCATGCCATATGGACACACAGAATACAAGTTATCTGTGGGACTGGAGAAACTCTGGATCAATCAAAACCAGGCTGGGGGATGACTGACAGGCCATCAATTGCTCACATGTAAATTCAAGTGAATGCTGAAGAAAATTAAAACAAATCCAGGAAAGCCAAAATATAACCCAGGCCATGGTATTTTCAATTGCTTTACATGCACATGAAAGTTGGGCACAGAATAGGAAGCCAGAAGAAGATTCAATGCATTTAAATTATGGTGAAGAATATTCAAATTACCATGGACTGCTAAAAGAATAAACATATCTGTATTGGAAGTCCAGTCAGAATGTTCCTCAGAAGCAAGAATTGTGAGACGGGTCTCTCATACTTTGGACATGGTATCAGAAGACACCAGTCCCTTGAAAAGGCCATTATGGTTGTTCAAGTAGAGGGGCAGCAAAGAAGACCCTCAACAAGATGCAGTGACAGGGGTGGCTGACATGTAAGAACAATTGTGATGATGGCACAGACTGGGCAGTGTTTCGTTCTGTTGTACAGATGATTGCTGTGAGGTGGAACCAACTTGATATCACCTAATGACGATGACACCATGGGCAAAATATTGCCTGCTCCTGTGTGATCATGAGGTGCCGAAGGGATCAGTTATCAGGCATCAAAGAACAAAAAATCATATCACTGTGTGCTCACCTCACAGGTACGATCACTGAAGACAAATGGGTGCATAAGCAAAT
>NW_022111373.1:71605330-71611014 GCF_000313985.2 Echinops telfairi | reverse complement strand
ATGCCTGCTGCAGAAGCATCGAAAGAAGACGGAATCAACAGTCACTATACCATAAAGAACCCATCATCATTCAACCATTGCAACAGGTAGCATATGATCAAGAAGAAAGAATCCTAGCTGCACTGAATTCATTAATGAAAAACAAGGTTCCAGAAATTGATGGAATAAAAAGTGAAATGTTCCCCCAAAATTGAAGCAGCATTGGAAGCGCTTACTTTTCTATGACAAGAAATTTAGAAGACAAGTTATTTGGGCATTCAATTGGAAGAGACCCATATTCATGTGGTTTTGAGATCCAAAGAAAGTCTACCCAATAGAATGTGGAAATAAATGAACAATATCACATACAAGTAAAAATTTGTTGGGAGCCAATTCACAAATGGCTGCAACAGTACACTGACATGGAGCTGCCGGACATTCCAGCTGGATTCAAAATGGGAACTGGAACAAGGGACATCATCGCTGATGTTGGTTGGATTTTAACTGAAAGGATTCCAGGAAAAGGTTTAGTTTATTGACTATGCAAAAGCATTTAATCATGTGGATAATTGCTAACATGGATAACATAGCACAGAAAAGGAAACCCAGAGCATTTCACTGTAGTCAAGCAGAACCTGTATACACACCAAGAGGAAGTCATTCAAAGAGGACAAAGGAATACGGTGTGCTTTAAAAACAGTAAAGGTGTCCACAATTTATCCTTTAACCCTATTTATATAATCTATGTGCTGAGGAATTATTCTAGGAAGCTGGACTATATGAAAAAGAATATGGTATCAGGGAGGCTTATTAATAACCTTCAATATGCAGGTAATACAACCTTGCTTATTGAAAGGAAACTGGACTTAAAGCATTTGTTGATGGAAATCAAAGACCTCAGCCTTTACCTTAAGATTGACACTTAATGTAAAGCAGCAGCAATCTCCACAATTAGACTAATACATAATAACATCAAGATACATGGAGAAAAGATTAAATTATCAGGATTACATTTTACATAATCTATAATCAATGTTCAATGGAAGCAGCAGTCAAGAACTCAAATGATGTACTGCATTGGGCAGATCTGCTGCACATGACCTCTTTAACATGTGTTGAAAAGCAAGGATGTTATTTTGAGGGCTAAGGTGGGCCTGCTCCAAGCCAAGGTAGTTCCAAGCCTTCATAGGCACGTGAAAGCTGGGCAATAAGGAAGGAAGAATGAAGAAAAGTTGATGCAGTTGAATTAATGTGTTGGTAGAAAATATAAACAGCTGGAGGAACAAATAAGTCTATCTGGAAAGAATTATAGCCAGAGAGTACTCCTTAAAAGTGAGGATGGCAAGGATTTGTTTCACATATTTGGGGCATGTGGAGTCCTCGTGGTGTAGGGGTTAGGCATTGGGCTCCAATCCACAAGGTCAGTAATCTGAAATCTCCAGTTGCTCCATGGGCAAAGATGGGCTTTCTACTTCTGTAAACAGTTAAGTCTCTGAAACCCATGGGGGGTGGGGGGAGGGAAAGTCACTATGGATCGGCACTGACTTGAAGGCAATGAGTTTGGATTTGGGTATCAGGAGAGACCAGTCCCTAAAAGAGTACATTAAGCTTGGTAAAGTGGAAGGTCAGAGAAAAAGAGGAAGACTCTTAATGAGGCGGACTGACAGAATGGCTACAGCAACCGGCTCAAGAATGGCAGCAGTCATGGGAGTGGCACCGGGCAGTGTTCTGTTCTGCTGTACATAGGGTAAGAGTCCTAACGGACTCAATGGCACCTAATGACATTTTTATTCATGCTTACACACAGTCTTATTGCTACTTTAATCAGTATGCTCACACCAGTTCACTGTTTTCATTCTTGTGAGATTGGAATTTCTAAAATATTATTTAGCTTCAGTGTTCACATTAAACTAAATAAACAGCACTATGCTACAATAATTTTTAGTCACATATCAATATTAATCAATTGATACATAAATAGTGGTGAGGGCAAATCATAAAATTGATTAGAAAGAAACAGCAATTACAGTGTCAGGATGACTTAGCCAAAGAAAGGTTCCTTCTGTCCTTGCAATACCTACAAGTTTAATAAGCTGACCAGTTCGACAACATGTGTGTGTGAATTTTGGTGTAGGATGTAGTATGATGTCGAGAGTGGTAGGTCTCAGGTGAAGTGGAGAAAAGGTTTATCTAAAGGTATTAATTTTTTTTAAAGTGGAGAATAATCAAAATACAATATTTTGATTTCAAAAGCTTTCTTATTCTAACACACTTAACCTCACACTCTGTCCATACTTAGATTTTTTATTGTATACAGAATAAGCTATAAATATTTAAACAAACTTTAATTTTGAACAGATCTCTTTACTTCTTTATTTTTTAATATCTTGAGCCAGAATCCCTAAATTCACTTTGAATTGCTTTATCTTTTTCATTGTAACACAGTAGGAAGAAAATGGTAGAAAGAAGAAATTTGACAGTATGTTTTAAGCCTGACGATGAACATCGTTATCTAATTTATGTGCTATATCGAGGCTTGGATTTGCAAAATTTGGGCTGGTTGATTTATATGAAAGAAAAATGCTCTACAATTACTACCAAAATATGTTATGAAAGTGAAATTTCATAAAAGAATCCAAATTCTGACAATGTCACAAATTTTTCTGTACCTGAGTTTCAATTCACACTTGCAATAGATCCTTTATTTAGTATATGCAATTTTTCTGAATTTTTTTTTACTGTGTCAGGAAGCAAATGTTCATTGTTATTCCGACAGTAATCTTATTTTTAATGAAAATATTACCGAGATTTTACCTCTATCTAACAATAGTGTATTTTTTATTCAATTCTCATCAAAATATAATTTCTGGGCATCTTCATACTTGAATCTTCTTTCAATATTTTCATCTTTAGATTCTTTTTGTTGCACTGTAGCTTTAACTTCCAAGTCTTTTAAAATATGAAGAACTGGATGCCTTTTATCTCTTAAAAGGGTATGAATAATTAAGTCCCAACTAAATAAAGTGAAAACCACACACTTTTACTTTAGCTTTCCTTTAATCATAAAAAAGCTTTTGGCTGGGGGTACAAAAACAACAACCAATGAAACATTTCATAAAGTCAGATTATTCTTATACAAGGATGCTCATTGATAAATCAAACAAGTCCATTGCCTTAACTTGCATTTTAAAGCGTTATCTAATAATGTATTCATAACTCTAGGAAAACATTTGTAAATTTTAAATAAATAAAATCTTTTGATTATAGAAACTATCAACAAAGAGGCAATAGGTATTAGTTTTAAATTTTTCTTAGGAACATTTAAAATCTGCCTCACAACATCCCTGTGAGGTAGGGAGTTAAATGTTTTCTTATGATAACAAAAGAAACCGACCAAGATAAGAGTAACATATTACAAGTAGGAAAACAGCTATGTTTATTCAAAGTCTTAAAAGATATGGCATCTATGAAGTAGTCCTTCTTGTAAGTCCATGAAAATTATGTGGCTTATTTTTCAGTATTTTAAAAATCAGGAATCAAGAGCTACTTTGAATCTCAAAAAACAGAAAATTTTCCCCATCAAAGGCTTTTAAGTCTTCTGACGATTAAGTGGAGCAAGTATGACGGCATTTTGTCAAAACAAGAAAACGCTCGATGACAAGCCATTTTTTCTTTCATTATGTTGGAAAAGCTTAAATGCTAGTAGGCATATACGGAAATTCAAGGGCTAAATGTCTTCTTGCAGACACTATACTTCCTTTAGTTCTTCAGAGTTAAAACTGTGATGATCAGGTCTTTAAAGTTTCTCAGGTTTCTTCCATGTTAATTGCCGTCTCCCAGACAGGGACAATTTGCAATGAGACAAATTGCAGCTCCTCTTCATCCAGGGAATTCTGCTAAGTTTCAAAACTAAAAGTGGTGACATGAGAAGTCATCCTTGGAGAAAACTGGTTGATTCCACAGTGGGGACAAAAAAATTTAACTGGGAGAATTGTCTTTTCCAACGATCCAAAAACTATCCAGTATGTATCGGAATCCAGCTTTCCCATAAAAAACAACAGAAACTGTCCAAGCCAAAATATTTTATAAAGTAGAAAGTGGGGGAAATGTAAAAGGAGTTTGTTTAAGTAGATGATATTTCTTACTTATTACTTTCTGCTCAAGATAACTATTTCTCTTAAAATAATAGTAATAAAAACCCAGATGTAAAAATATGCATCCTGTGTCAGTTTGCCATACTGTGGTGGCTTGCATGTTGCCATGATGCTGGAAAGCTATGCCACCGGTATTTTAAATATTAGCATGGTCACTCACGGTCCACAGGTTTCAGAAAAGCTTCCAGACTAGACTATCTACTTCTGAGGGATTAGCTACAGAAAATGTTGTTGACAGGGGCAGAACATTGTCTGATATAGTGCAGAAAGATGAGCCCCTCAGGTTGGAAGGCAACCCAAATACAGCTGGGAAGAACTGCCTCCTCAAAGCAGAGTTGACCTTAATAACATGGATAGAGCAACACTTTTGGAAGTTTCATTTGCTGATGGAGCACAACTCAAAATGAGAAGAAATAGCTGCAAATGTCCACTAATAATTGGCACATGGAATTTACAAGTATGAATCTAGGAAAGTTAGAAGTCCTCAGAAAGAAAATGGAAGGAATAAAGACTGATATTCTAAGCAGTAGCGAGCTGAAATGGACTGTTATTAGCCATCTAGAATCAGATTATCACATGATTTACTATTCTTGAAATGACAAATTAAAAAAGAATGGCATCACATTCATCAACAAAAAAAACCAATTCAAAATCTATTTTATACAATGCTGTCTGAGATAGGATAATCTCTGCATGCCTACAGAAAGACTAATACAATCACTATTCAAATTTACACATCAACCACTAAAGTCAGTAATGAAGAAATTGAAGGACTTCACTTAATTGTTCAGTTGGAAACTGATCAAACATGTAATCAATATACATTGGCAATTACTGATGATTCAAATGGAAAAGTAGGAAACAAAGAGGAAGAATCAAAAGTTGTAAATTATGGCTTTGAGATAATGAAATGAAGCTGGACATTTTATGATAGAATTTGTCAAGACCCCAGATGCTGTATCTTTTGATAGCCGGGCACCATCAGCTTTCTTCACTGCATTTGCTTATGCACCCATTTTGTCCTCAGCAATTGTGTCCGGAAGGTCTTAAAGGCTTGAAGATAACAAGCGGCTATCTAGCTGAGAAGCAACAAAGCCCACATAGAAGAAGCACACCAGCCTGTGTGATCCTGAGGTGTCAATGGGATCAGGTATCTAAGACCCAGAACAAAACTATAACCAAGGTGAATTGGGGGGGAGTGGGGGCCAAATGACTACGTGTAGAAAATTGGACATCCCTCACGGAGGTGTCACAGGGAAGAGATGAGCATGCAACTGTCCTCTAGTTTTGGGGTGCTTCCTTCATCCTACTATCATGACTTCAATTCTACCTTACAAATAAAATTAGACCAGAGCATGCACACTGCTACAGATAAAAGCCTGCAACACAGGGAATCCAGGATAGATACAACTTCTCAAGGCCAACAATGAGAGTAGAGATACCAGTAGGATTAGTGGATGGTGGGAGGAGAAAGGGGAAATTGATCACAAGGATCAATCTAGAACCCCCCTCCAAGGGGAATGAATAACAGAAAAGTGGGTGAGCGGCGAT